>NC_044554.1:53390675-53695675 GCF_007565055.1 Rhinopithecus roxellana | reverse complement strand
CTTTCACTTGAAAAACTATTTCTGATATAAATTTATACATTACTGATTGATCTCTGAGAATTATCAGTGTCTTGTTTTTGTTTTTGAGACAGAATTTCACTCTGTTGCCCAGGCTGGACTGCAGCAGTGTGATCACAGGTCATTGCAGCAGCCTTGACATCCCTGGCTCAAGTGATCCTCCCACCTCAGCTTCCTGAGTAGCTGGAACTACAGGCACGTGCCTCTGTGCCCAGCTAATTTTTGTATGTTTTATAGAGACAGAGTTTTGCCATGTTGCCTAGGCTGGTCTCAAAATCCTGAGCTCAAGCGATCCTCCTGCCTCAGACTCCCAAAGGGTTGGGATTACAGATGTGAGCCACGGTGCCTGGCTGAGAATTATTAAGTTTTATTTTGAATTCTAGTATGTAGTTACTAACACACCAGCAATTTAGTGTAGATTTAGCTGACTTGGAATATAATTGACATTAAGACTACTGAAAAAAAGTTTTTCTTTAAAGAAAAGGCTTTAATAAATGAGAAATGTAGTAATTACAAAGGTAAAAACAAAATCTAATCTTGTCTGGTAGATCCAGGTCCAGAGAGCATCGCAGACATCGATCTCGCTCCATGTCACGTGAACGCAAGAGGAGAACTCGATCCAAATCTCGGGAGAAACGCCATCGCCACAGGTCCCGCTCCAGCAGCCGTAGCCGCAGCCGTAGCCACCAGAGAAGTCGGCACAGTTCTAGAGATAGGAGCAGAGAACGATCCAAGAGGAGGTATTGATGTGTCAATCAGAGGATATGGAGCTCCCTTAATGTTTTAGAGTTGTTTATGTTTACTTATGTTACTTATGTTTAGAGTTCAGATTATTGGTTTGAAACTTTTGCATCTGGTGGTAATATGTACACATTTGTGTGTGAGTGTACAACATTTTTCTGTGATTATATGGGTAGTTTTGAAAGAATATACTTATGAGCCAGAGCAAGAAATTGGAACCAATACATGCAGAGGTTATTGCTTTTCTCTGCTTAGTGTGTCTTGGAAAAAAGTTCTTTACAGGTAAATAATTTTAAATACCAATGCCCTTAGTATGGATCAGCAAATTAGGGGCTCTGAGAAGTCCTTTCATTAAAAGAATTGTTTAGCTTTGATTTATTGTTTTCTAAACTTATTTGAGCTGGGATGCTTTTTCAGAGCAGACACATTCTAGTGTATTCTGGTTTTATCTGCACTATAGATATGTATTGTTACATACCTTTAGCTTGGCATGGCAGACTCATAATCTTAAGGAAGTTCCAAGACTTCCTTGGTTTAATGAGAACATTCAAAAGGTGCAGGCATAGGGTAAGGTATGTTTGAGGACTTGAATATCTATCAAGAATAGACAAAGGATTATAATGTGGTAGAAGAGTTTAGCATTCAGTCTGTATAGATCAAGCTCTCAAAACTTCTCAGGTCACATGATGGCCCTTAAACCAGGTAATTTCTGTGTAATGTAAGCCATGTTTAAAATTGCTTTTTTCTTGACAACTATTCAAAAGTATATGTATGATAAACATTTTTTGAGTGCCTAGTACCTACTAGTCTTACATATTCTGTGGATTACTCCACATAAAATCTATAATAAAATCCGCAGAAAGCTGTTAAAATCTTTCCTTTTTTTGACTCAACTTTCCATTCCCTGAAATCACTCACAAGCTGAGTTTGTTAATAGGCTCTCAATATTTTATTTCTTATATTCTGGCCTTGTTTTTAGTAGTCCTTAAGGTGATTTTAATAATAATTATATATGTGTTACCGTAGTAGACTTAGTAAAACATAAGAAAGACATATAACATAGTTGAACAACTTTAAGTTGCTCTAAGAAGTTTCCTATGTGAGACCGGGCACAGTGGCTCACGTTTATAATCCCAGCACTTTGGGAGACCGAGATGGGCATATCACTTGAGATCAGGAGCTCAAGACCAGCCTGGCCAACCAACCCCGTCTCTACTAAAATACAGACATTAGCTGGGCATGGTGGCGCATGCCTGTAATCCCAGCTACTCAGGAGGCTGAGGAAGGAGAATCGCTTGAACCTGAAGGTGGAGGTTGCAGTGAGCCAGGATCACACCATTGCACTCCAACCTGGGTGACAGAGCGAGACTCCGTCTCTCAAAAAAAAAAAAAAAAAAAAAAAAGGTTTCCTATGTGAGTTAGAACACAGGATCTACATCTTTGACAATAATTAGAATGGCATAAGACTGCCACGTGTTATAAAGTGCTGAACTGCATATCATAAGAGTAAATGATCTGAGAGTTCAGATGAGGCAAATAGCAAAGTAATCAAAAATGGCTTCAGGTAGTTGATAAAATTTGAACAGGTAGAATCAGCTAGGAAAAAGATATTCCATATAGAGTGAATATCCTAGGCAAATGCAGAGAATGAGCAGGGAGTTTGTAAAGGACAGTGATTTGTAGGCCTCTTATCTCACGCTCTTGAAACTGATTTTGGGGGTCCACCCTCAGTGCAGTGTTCAGAAATAAGCATTTTTAAAGAAGTTACCTGTCTTATCTGCACAATGAATTTTCAGAATTATCCTGCTAGGTGATGGAAGGTTTAGACATTTTCTTGTGTCAATCTGCCCAATTGTCATTGTTGTTGCTGAACTCTTAAATGTCTTTATTGGTGGTGGGTATGGGAAGGATGGGTGTGAAGTCCCCTCATCTGAGATTGTGTTATTTTAGTCCCTGATGCTTCCTGCGTTTATGAAGTTGTATAGGAATTTTTCCACCATACCTGATACATGATCATATCTAAGATGTCAGCATGTTCATAAGGAGGATTATTTTTGTAAAACTATTAAAAGTTTTGCTTTTCTCGAGCACTTTCTCATCTTTGAATTGAAATTATTCTCTTCTAAAGCATCATTCTTTGTTTTTACTAAAAATTATCAGATAATTATTGTTAAAACCTACTTGGTATTTCATACAACATCAAGTTATCACTACATATTTGGGTTTAATTTTTCAAGGTAAAAGTTCTTATTGAAAGCCTTTTATGTTTTGCTGTTCTCCTTTCCCTACTGTAGAATACTGGTCTCTGATATAAGTAGATTGTCTTTGTGACCTCTTCCTGGCAATAGTACCCCGTGTAAATGAGGACCATTTGCATCTTTCTTTTTGCTGTGTTCAAACATGTTTAGTGCAGACTCCAAAGTCAGATTACTTGGGTTCATTGGTTTAGGCTAAGTAATTTATTTTTTTGAGATGAGAGTCTCTCTCTGTCACCCAGGCTGGAGGGCAGTGGTGCGATCTTGGCTCGTTGCAACCTCTGCCTCCCGGGTTCAAGCGATTCTCCTGCCTCAGCCTCCCAAGTAGCTGGGATTACAGGCCCAGGCCACCACACCTGGCTCATTTTTGTATTTTTAGTAGAGACAGGGTTTCACCATGTTGGCCAGGCTGGTCTCGAACTCCCGACCTCAGGTGATCCACCCGCCTTGGCCTCCCAAAGTGCTGGGATTACAGGCGTGAGCCACCATGTCCTGCCTTGGCTAAGTAATTTAATTATCTCACCTGTCTTTCCCCATCTACTAAGTGGAGATAGTAAGAATACCTGCTTTAAGATTATTGGTAGTTTGAATAAAATAGTATATGGAAACCACTTATGTGTGGGACATAATAGTTGATAGTTTTTCAGTTATTATTACTGATCTCTGGGACTGTTTAGCAGCTAGTGTCTTTTTAGGTATCATTTTTACCGTCTCTTTTCATATTTTATTCCAACAAAGGCTATGGATAGGACTAATGTAGACGTGGAATCACTAGACTTGGCACTGTGATTTTTTTTTTTTTTTTTTTTTTTTTTGAGATGGAGTGTCGCCCTGTCACCCAGGCTGGAGTGCTGTGATGTGATCTGTGCTCACTCACTGCAGCCTCCGCCTCCCAGGTTCAAGTGATTCTCCTGCCTCAGCCTCCCGAGTAACTGGGACTACAGGTGCACACCACCACACCCAGCTAATTTTTTGTATTTTAAGTAGAGGCGGGGTTTCACTATGTTGGCTAGGCTGGTCTCGAACTCCTGACCTCAAGTGATCAGCCCGCCTTGACCTCCCAAAGTGCTGGGATTACAGGTGTGAGCCACCATGCCCAGTCTTTTTATATCATTTTAAAATTAAGTTTATTAAAACATTAAGTAGAATGTTCAAAGCTTACATTATTTTAGAACCTTTTTTTGTTTAACCCTCAACTCTATTTCTAAAACTGAACAGTCATGTTTTTTATTTTCCTGAAAGAATTATTCAGCTTCTTGGTAGTGCCTCAGATCCTAATTTTGAATATGGGTTGAGTGAGATAATTATGTAAAAGTACTGTGTCACCTGTAAAGAACCAAATAAATGTAATTTGTTGGATTTTAGATGTTGGAAGTATAGAAGATTCCATGTTTATTCTGATTCCATAATATGTTTGGTTTTCCTTCTGATTGTTGTTATTTACCTTTCTTATTGAAGTTGGGTATGAGAATGGAGAAGGTAGTAAACAGTTACGGCTAATCAAGATTTATTAGTGTGAGCATCTTTGTTTTTTTTTATTTCCCCTTGTTGGTTGAATAAGCTAACTCAGTATGAGTCGATTTTTAAAAGTGGTTATTTAAATTCATATTAATAATTGAGTAGTTCTCTTATCTAAGTCAGGTGTTGGCAAACTGTTGCCGATAGGCCAGATCTGGCCGGCAGCCTGTACAACCAGCAAGCTATGGATGGTTTTTACATTCTAAAAAGAAAAGAACACTGCCACAAAGATTGCATGGACCTGCAGCACCCCAGATAGTCACCATCTGGCCCCTATTCTAAGCCATTTTAAAATTTAGACAATACCTTTCTTTCACTTTTTAAAGCTATTATCTATGTATTAGTTTTTATATTGAAATACCTTTTATGAATTGGAGAAACTCTGTTGTCTCTGAGATAATGAGAGTAGCCTGTAAGAAATTATTTTAGCCTTCTGACCCTCAGCTATTTGTTTTTCACCCGTCTTCTTGTTTTAATGCCCTTATCAGCTATGGTAGTGCTCAGTGTTTGGTCAGAAAACTGACTCCTCTGTCATGGGTATATTCTTCTATATATCTTCAGCTATCAAGAGCTTAATATTTATCCTATTCTTTAATTTGGGTTTTTGGGTTACCCAACATATTTTGCTCCTCAAATTAATATTTTTCAGATCCTCAAAAGAAAGATTGAGAGACCAAGACTTAGCATCATGTGACAGAGACAGGAGTTCAAGAGACAGATCACCTCGTGACAGAGATCGGAAAGATAAGAAGCGGTCCTATGAGAGTGCTAATGGCAGATCAGAAGACAGGAGGAGCTCTGAAGAGCGCGAAGCAGGGGAGATCTAACTAGCTGTGTATATTTCTTCAATCCTTAAGCTTCCTATGGAGTTACATACTATTGTTTAGTTCACAGCTGTTCAGGGTGACAGTGAGCAGATCCAGACACCAGATCCAGCTAGGCTAGATATACAGTATCTAACTTTATCTGAACTGAACCTGTTTTCCTTGATGATGCCTAAAACTACATCCATAGTTTCTGGTGAACCTGTAATACAGTTCTGAAAGTACAGTTTTATATAATAAGATGCTGATCTCTTTATTCTTTCAAGTAAGAGTGATAGTGAACAAATTGTGTTACTTGCCTTGGGATTTTTTGAACGTTTGTAAAATGCTGTCTTCCTAGTCCAAACAGCTGCAGCTTTGGGCATTTTTCTTTTTAATTCTTCTTCCTCTGACTTTGTATCCCTTAATACCTACACTCTCCAATTGTAAGAGAAAGGGGGCAGGGAAGCAATATAGCTTCCATTCTAAGGCTGTATTCCTGTCATGAATTACCAGCTGATTACAGTTCAGAGCATTGATCCTGGAATGTGTGCCGGAGAAATTTAAAATACTGGGGTTTGTTTAATGGTGCCTATTTAGAGTTGGAAGTTGAACAGCTGTTGCATTACATACTTTTGCTTTTTTATTGAAATTTTGAAATCAAACTTGTCTTGATTTTTCTGTTCTGTTGAATTGCTATGTTCAGGATGTTCTTGGGGGGTGGGGGCAGGGACTCTTTTCGTAATAAGCACTTGTTTTATTTTGTGTGTGTGGAGTATAAAGGCTACACCCTTATTGTAAAAAATAATAATAAAATGAAAGAAACAATCACCACCACCATTATTAAACTGTAACTTGTCTAGTAAATTGTCACTAGAACTATTTGCTGTGGGCATTTCCTCTATTCTGTTACGTCATTAACAGTGCCTTACTGTGCAAGGCACCAAAGGACATAAATATGTACTTGCAAAGATTCCAGATGAGCTGTTCACGTGAGCCCCTTGCTGACTATATTCCAGCCACTTCAGGGTTGTTTGTAATGACCATTAGAGAGAAGGACTGGACCTGCAGAAGAAACCGGGGTGTTTTTATTCTCATTCAACAAACCCAAATAAAAACAGTATATGTAACCAACATAATGAGACTAAGTTTCTGCATTGAAGAGGTGTATATCCACTAGTAACTTAAACTGTAATCGGCGGGTATCACTTGTGATTCTAGAAATTCTGAGGAAGAAAAATTCCTTAAGTAATGAAATTAGTATCTGTGGGTAAGGTCACCTTTCAAGAACTGTTAATGTCCTTTGTCCCCAAGTTTGACAGATTTGATGTCACAGGCATGTGGGCCTGTGTGAAGGTGGTGAGAGAATGGGAAACTAAGGCCATTCTAAGTGATACCAGATTACATTAAAAAAAAAAAAACAAAAAACAGGCCGGGCGCGGTGGCTCAAGCCTGTAATCCCAGCACTTTGGGAGGCCGAGGCGGGCGGATCACGAGGTCAGGGGATCGAGACCATCCTGTCTAACACGGTGAAACCCCGTCTCTACTAAAAAAAAAAATACAAAAAACTAGCCGGGCGAGGTGGCGGGCGCCTGTAGTCCCAGCTACTCGGGAGGCTGAGGCAGGAGAATGGCGTAAACCCGGGAGGCGGAGTTTGCAGTGAGCTGAGATCTGGCCACTGCACTCCAGCCTGGGTGACAGAGCGAGACTCCTTCTCAAAAAAAAAAAAAAAAAAACAAAACCTCATCAAGTTCCCAATTTACCAAGCTATGCCGCATTAACTGAGGGTTTTCTACTGGATTTGGTTACACACATGCAATTTATATGACATTTAATCTGAGAGACCCATCTGCCTCAGTGGCCCATTTCCCTTCTTTTATTTTTGGTTGCTGAGAAATGTTTTGTATCTGCTTTGTTCCTGGTCGTCTGTGCTGTTCTAAATCCTTACAAGCACTTCGGATTTCATACATTGGGGTTTGGAGTAAAATCAAAAGGACTAACTGGTTGGTGTGAGGAAGAATGTCTGGGACCTGGCCCATTATAATAGTGTATCTGGACTTAGATTTTGAACTCTAAAGTATATATACAGTTGGAATGGAACACTTGTAGAAGTAACACAGGTCTGTGTATCAATGGTTACTGCAGTTGTGGTTTCTAGGTGGTACAGGCTGCCCCAGCACAAACAGGGCATGAAGTGCACTGTCACTGTGGGGCTGCATGCCACACCGGACCACTTCAACTGCATGGCTCTTTACATGATTGATGCCACTGAATTAGAATAAAATCTCAGATCTTCATATCACTTTCTCATACACAATTTTTGGTCTTTCTGTGTTGGTGACTGGTAGAAAGCATAACTAAGTATATCGTATTTGCAAAAAACTTTTGTTCCTCTGGGGAGTGTTTTGCTGGGTTTTTACCTTCAGTAAGGTTTCCTTCATTTTGCTGTCATCAAGTATTACCCTAAAGCTCCTTTGCTGAGCTTATCAACACCAACTAAAACTAAGGAAAAAAGCCTCCTTTAATAGGTACGTTTTTAAATTTATTTTATTTTTTTGAGATGGCAGTTTCACTCTTGTTGCCCAGGCTGGAGTGCAATGGTGCAATCTCAGCTCACTGCAACCTCTGCCTCCTGGGTTCAAGCAGTTCTCCTGCCTCAGCCTCCCAAGTAGCTAGGATTACAGACGTGCACCACCACACCTGGCTAATTTTTGTATTTTTAGTAGAGACAGGGTTTCACCATGTTGCCCAGGCTGGTCTCAAACTCCTGGCCTCAGGTGATCTGCCCACCTCGGCCTCCCAAAGTGCTGGGAATACAAGGCATGAGCAACCCTCCCCACCATACCCCTGCCAGGCTTGTTTTTTAAACAAAGACTTTACCTGTGATTATTAGACCTAAAACCAGTATACCTTTATCTTTTCCAAGTTCCCTCTTTCCCCTCCATGTTACATTTTAATAATCTATTTTTAGTGATGACTTTCAACATTGGCCTTTTGAGCCATCACCAAGTATGCATTACAGTTTCCACAAACACTTTTCCCATTTGATGTAGTAAATTCTTTCAAAATGGTTTTTAGGTAATGGTTATGTATATCATTTAAATTTTTCCAAATAAATGCTGGTTATAATTGTTAAATGTTTATAGTTTGGTTTTGTTTTGTTTTTTTTAAAACAAGGTCTTGCTGTGTCACCAAGCTAGAGCACAGTGGCATGATCTTAGCTCACTGCAACCTCAATGTCCTGGGCACAAGTGATCTTCCCACTTCACCCTCCCAATGTGCTGGGATTATAGGCACGTACCACCATGCCCAGCTAATCAGAAAAGAAAAATATTTGTACAGGCCGGGTGTGGTGATTCATGTCTGTAATATCAGCATTTTGGGAGGCCGAGGCAGGCGGATCACTTGAGGTCAGGAGTTCAAGACCAGCCTGGCCAACATGGTGAAACCCCATCTCTACGAAAAAAAAAAAAAAAAAAGTAGCCAGGGGTGGTAGCACACACCTGTAGTCAGCTATTTGGGAGGCTTAAGGCACGAGAGTCATTTGAAACCAAGAGGCAGAGGCAGAGGCTGCAGTGAGCCGAGATCACACTCCAGCCTGGGCAACAGAGTGAGACTTCGTCTCAAAAAAAAAAAAAAAAAAAATCAGCTGGGCATGGTGGCACGTGCCTGTGATCCCAGCTACTCCAGAGACTGAGGCAGGAGAATCACTTGAACCCTGGAGGCAGAGGTTGCAGTGAGCTGAGATGGCGCCACTGCACTCCAGCCTGGACGACAAGAGTAAAACTCCCATCTAAAAAAAAAAAAAAAAACAAAAAAATTTTAGAGATGTAGTCTTGCTTTATTGCCCAGGCTGGTCTCCAACTCCTGGGCTCAAGCAATTCTCCCACCTCAGCCTCCCAAGGTGCTGAGATTACAGGCATGAGCCACCACATCCAGCCCATTTATTGATTTTTTAGCTTTAAAATTCTAAGCAAATACTACAAATCTAAAAAAAAAGACCACACATACCTAATGTGGGTGTTCAGCTGTTAACGGCTATCCCAGTTGTGAAACCATTGAAACATGTCCTTTGAACTGGTAAATTACCTACTGCCCTGGGCTAGTTGAGTGCCTGCCCCCCAACGCAAGACCAGCAAGCACAGCCAGGAACCTCCAGCATTAGTTCACTACCACATGCTATACTGACTTAAATATTTTCAAACACATTCTTGTCTGTTTTGTATCTGAAAAAGCAGAAGCTATTTGATGTAATACTGATTTTCTTTCAAAAATGGTTTTTAGGTAATGGTTATCTACCTTTTAAGTTTTTTTTTTTTTTTTTTTCAAATAAATGCTGTAGGGTTTGTTTTTCTTTTTTGTTTTTTAAGACAAGGTCTCGCTCTGTTGCCCAGGCTGGTGTGCAGTGGCGTAAGCTCAGCTCACTACAGTCTCATCAACATGCTGGGCTCTGGCGATCTTTTCACCTCAGGCCCCCGAGTAGCTGGCACAACAGGCATGTACCACCATGCCTGGCTAGTTGTAGTAGAGAGAGGGTTTCATCGTGTTGGCAAAGCTCATCTCCAACTCCTGAGCCCCAGCGATCTGCCTGCCTCAGCCTACGTCATGATTTTATTATATCTTGACTATTGATAATTAAAATTTCCTGGGGTATAAATAAGGCAATACAAAGTTGCCCTTTCTCAGTACTTTTCTCTGTACTGCCTGTTATTTGAAAAAGCATTTTCTCCCTCAGGGGAGTTAGGAAAGGTTAGAGAACTGAGAGAACAGGGTTTCCCTAGGCAGAGGCTAAGTAGGGGAGAGCAGGCAGGGTTCTGTCAGAAGAGGAGTACTGGGGCCATGCGTGAGTGGGGCCTTGGAGGCTCTATGGTCAGCAGGCAGCACACCTGCATGTTCTCCACGTAGCAGCAGAAACATTAGGGTGTTAGAGGTTTGGGGTCTGTAGGCATATCTGGGGATCAGAACAAGCTAATGGCCAGCATTGGAGGGTTTAGGCTGAAGCAAGGCATTGAGACTCACAGAATTGGGCTGTCAGTCAAGCAAGGATCCAAGAGATGGGGCCAGCCAAGCAGAAGTCAAAGGCTGGTGCCAGCATCAAAATCTGCTCTGACGATCCTTTGGGAGGCTGATTCTTCAAGTCTCAAATGCTGTTCACACCTGTCTCTGGATGCTGTTGGCCACCTGTAAAAGAAAATATGCTCAAATGGGCTTAAACTCTGAAGGGATCTTAGCAGCTCATGTGATTGAGTTGCATGCCAGCTCCATATCTTGGACTAGCACCTGAGCCCTATATCCATATGAAGAGAAACCATTCCATCTTGTGTCTCTTAAGAGCAGGGCAGGCCGGGCGCGGTGGCTCAAGCCTGTAATCCCAGCACTTTGGGAGGCCGAGACGGGTGGATCACGAGGTCAGGAGATCAAGACCATCCTGGCTAGCCCGGTGAAACCCCGTCTCTACTGAAAAAAAAAAAAAAAACTAGCTGGGCGAGGTGGCGGGCACCTGTAGTCCCAGCTACTCGGGAGGCTGAGGCAGGAGAATGGCGTAAATCCAGGAGGTGGAGCTTGCAGTGAGCTGAGATCCAGCCACTGCACTCCAGCCTGGATGACAGAGCAAGACTCCGTCTCAAAACAAACAAACAAACAAAAAAGGCAGGGCAACTTTTCCCAGAACCTCTCGCAGCCCTCTTCTCACATCTCTGTCCCTGGCACAGAGACCTACGTAGACGATGCTCAATGAATGTGGAATGAATTAATGAAGTGCCTCATTGTGTCCAACATACGTTAACCCACACGATCTCATTTGATTTGTACAGCAATCCTGTGGTTACTCGAAGGGACCATATTCTATCACCATCATGCCTGTTTTCCAGAGTAGGAAGCTGAACCATGCTGAGTGACTAATAGGACAGAGTCAGCCGACAGCTTTTGGATTCTAAGTCCAAGGCTCTTCCTGGCATAAAGTCTTGTGATAGGTAGGTCTCAGCTGGGAGTGGCAAGAAGGGAGCAACAGAAATGTCCATCACAAAAAGGACTGAAATGAATGAAGCAGGATGATAACTGCAAGTACTGTCCCATTTCCAGCACCTTTTATTCTAGTCTCATAGTATCTCAAGCTGATTGTAACAGATAAACCCATAGTTATTCAAATAACATGGTATATAGGAGTTACCATTTTTTGTTTTTTGTTTTGAGACACGGTCTCACCATGTTGCCCAGGCTGGGGTGCAGTGGTGCACATGGCTTACTATAGTTTTGACCTCCTGGGCTCAAGTAATCCTCCTGCCTCAGCCTCCTGAATAGCCCCAGCCCCACCCACCACCCTCCCACTCAGCTAATTTTTTTTTTAATTTTTAAATTTTTTTTTGCAGAGATGGGATCACGCCATGTTTCCCAGGCTGGTCTCAAACCCCTGAGCTCAAGTGATCCTCCCACCTTGGCCTCCCAAAGTGCTGGGAGTATAGGCATGAGCCACCCTGCCTGGCCAGTTACATTTTTTGATTTCCTGAAATTTTTGTTCACAAAGTTTGATACAAATTGCTTGAAATCAGTACAAAAATCTACTGGGTAATGAAATATAAAGGAGACTGAAGAGATGATAATCAGTAAAAGGGCTTGAACTCTGATTGGATGTTTGTTTAAAAGGCTGGAATAACTGGAGAAATTAGGATATGATTGAATATGAATATATTAATTTTATTAGGTATAATGGTGGGATTGCAATTACATAGAAGAATACTCTTAGGAGATAAGTGCTAAAGTATTTAAGGATGAAGCATCTGGATGTCTGTGGCTTTCAAATGGTTCAACAATTTGCTAAACACATATGAAGAGCAAGTATAACAAATTGTTCACTGTTAGATCTAAGTAGATCATCGGTTTTTCAACTTTTGTGTATTTTTGAAAATTTTCACAAAGTTGGGGGGAGGAACTCAGTTTTTCCATTTAAATAATCACTTTAGACCAGGCGTGGTGGCTCACACCTGTAATCCCAGGCTGAGGTGGGTGGATCACCTGAGCTCAGGAGTTCAAGACCAGCCAGGCCAACATGGTGAAACCCCATTGCTACTAAAAATACAAAAATTAGCCAGGTGTGGTGGTGCGCACCTGTAGTTGCAGCTACTCAGGAGGCTGAGGCACAAGAATTACTTTAATCCTGGAAGTGGAGGTTGCAGTGAGCTGAGATTTTGCCACTGCACTTCAGCCTGGGTGACAGAGCAAGACCCTGTCTCAAAAAGTAAGTAAATAAATCATCACTTTAAATTGTTATTTTCTGGAGGCCATAGATATGGGTGTTTTTAAGGCAGGGTTCCTCAAAATACGATCTCTAAACATTCTGAATCAGAATCACAAAAAAAAAATACTCAAATGGCCAATGAGCACATCAAAGAAGAATCAACATCAGTCATTATGAAATGAAAGTTAAAACTGCCAGGTGTGATGGCTAATTCCTGTAATCCCAGCACTTTGGGAGGCTGAGGTGAGCAGATCACTTGAGGTCGGGAGTTCGAGACCAGCCTGACCAACATGGAAAAACCCTGTCTCTACTAAAAATACAAAATTAAGGCCGGGCGTGGTGGCTCAAGCCTGTAATCCCAGCACTTTGGGAGGCCAAGACGGGCGGATCACGAGGTCAGGAGATCGAGACCATCCTGGCTAACACGGTGAAACCCCGTCTCTACTAAAAAATACAAAAAACTAGCCGGGCGAGGTGGCGGGTGCCTGTAGTCCCAGCTACTCGGGAGGCTGAGGCAGGAGAATGGCGTAAACCCGGGAGGCGGAGCTTGCAGTGAGCTGAGAACCGGCCACTGCACTCCAGCCCGGGCGACAGAGCAAGACTCCGTCTCAAAAAAAAAAAACAAAAAAAAAAAAAAACAAAATTAGCCAGGTGTGGCAGTGCATGCTTGTAATCCCAGGTACTTGGGAGGCTGAGGCAGGAGAATCACTTGAACCCGGGAGGCGGAGGTTGTGGTGAGCCAAGATCACGCCTGTTGCACTCCAGCCTGGACAACAAAAGCGAAACTCCATCTCAAAAAAAAAAAAAAAAAGTTAAAACTATGAGATCCCATTATACATCCACTAGAATGACCAAAAGTAAAAAGACTGACAGCACTAAGTGTGAATGAAGATGTGGAGCAACTGAACTCACATGTGCTAGTGGTCGTGTTACATGGTATAGCTATTTTGGAAAACAGGCAGCTTCTTGCAAATAAGCATATCCTTACCATATGGCCCAACAATCCTCATTGGTGCCCAAGAGAAATGAAGACTTATGTCCAAACACTTGTATTTGAACATTCATAGCAGCTGTATTCATAAGAGCAGAAATATCCATCAATTAGAAAGCAGATAAAACAGGCCAGGCGTGATGGCTCACCCCTCTAATCCCAGCACTTTGGGAGGCCAAAGCGGGTGGATTACTTGAGGTCAGGAGTTCGAAATCAGCCTGGTCAACGTGGTGAAACCCCCGTCTCTACTAAAAATACAAAAATTAGCTAGGCATGGTGGCAGGTGCCTATAATCCCAGCTACTTGGGAGACCGAGGCAGAAGAATCGCTTGAACCTGGGGGGTTGAGGTTGCAGCAGTGAGCCGAGATTGCGCCATTATACTCCAGCCTGGGTGATAGAGTGAGACCCTGCCTCACAAAAAAAAAAAAAAAGATAAATTGTGATATATCCCTACAAAGGAAGGGATTACTGACACAAGCAGCAACATGAATACCTTAACAACAAGCGGAGCTAATAAATCAAAAGCTGAGCTAAAGGAATGAGACACAAAAGAGTACACATACTGTACAATCAATTCTCTTTATGTGAAATCCTCGAACAGGCAAAACTGGTTTCTAGGGTCAGAAAGCAGGTTTGCCTGGGGCCAGAGCTCAGGGAGGACCAAGGATTGACGGCAGAGGGATACAAGGGAACTTGCTTGCGTGTTGGAAATCTTCCATATTGTGATTGGCAGTGGTTACATGGGTGTCTACATTTGTCAAAAGGCAGTCTTGAAATGGGTACACTTTCTTCATTATGCCTCAGTAAATCTGATTGAAAATATATACACTTTTTTTGGCAATATGGACTCTTTTAGGCAGGGTAGCTCAAAATATGGCTTCTGGACCACCAACCAGCATCAGAATTGCCAGGAAAACTGGGAAAGATCTTGTTTGGGGACCCCCATCCCACACCTGAGCTACTGAAAAACCAAATATCCAGAGCTGCTCTTCTGTGGCCAGAGATCCACTAGGCCATCCTGAGTCACAGCCCAACCTCAAAAGCTCCACTACCTAAGCTGGGGCTGGTGGTAATGTTGAGTGTCAGTTTCAAACAATAGCTGGCAGTGCGTGGTGGAAAGAGACTAGTAGAGGAATTCCATGCAGACCAACCTGCTGTGTAGCTCTTCTCTTTAAACTTCTGCTTGTAGAAAGCAAAAGATACGCTCTAAAGTAAGGCTGAAACTCGTGAGAATTTACCTTGGTGAAAGAAAGGGTTAGAAGCAATTTTTAAAAAGCAATCGCAGGAAGCATTTCTGAAGTCAGAACTTCTCAACCCAGGCTGTACACCAGACTCTTGTGGACCTTTTAAAACATCTAATTTCTATTTTTATCAAAGGAGACATGAATATGGGTTTTTTTTTTTTTTTTTTTTTTTTTTTTTTGAGACGGAGTCTCGCTCTGTCGCCCAGGCTGGAGTGCAGTGGCCGGATCTCAGCTCACTGCAACCTCCGCCTCCCAGGTTTACGCCATTCTCCTGCCTCAGCCTCCCGAGTAGCTGGGACTACAGGCGCCAGCCACCTCGCCCAGCTAGTTTTTTGTATTTTTTAATAGAGACGGGGTTTCACTGTGTTAGCCAGGATGGTCTCGATCTCCTGACCTCGTGATCCACCCGTCTCGGCCTCCCAAAGTGCTGGGATTACAGGCTTGAGCCACCACGCCCGGCCGAATATGGTGTTTTTTAAAAAGGTGGATATGGTTTTAAGTTTGTAAATGTATGTTTAAAAAAAAAAAAAAAATCAGTCCTGACCAGGCACAGTGCTTCACGCTTGTAATCCCAGCACTTTGAGAGGCTAAGGCAGGAGGATTGCTTGAGCCCAGGAGTTTGAGCCCAACACAGGCAACAAAGGGAGATCCTGTCTCTATAAAATATTTAAAATCTAGCCATGGCCTGTGCCCGTACTCCCAGCTACTTGGGAGGCTGAGGCAGGAGGATCACTGGCACCCAGGAGTTGAGACTGCATTGAGCTGTGATCACACCCCTGCACTCCAGCCCAGTCAACAGAGAGGGACTGTCTTTGAAAACATAGGAAAAAAAAAAGTCTGCCTGCAGCCTAATCTCTCTGTGAACTGATTCCTCTTTGGAGGGAGACATTTAAAAATTTTAAATTATATGTAGGCGAAATACACAATCTTGAGAGTACAGCTTGATGGGTTTTTATATATGCATAAGTCATTCCTCGGTATCTATGGGGGATTGATTGAAGGATCCCCCAATTTTTTTGAGACGGAAACTAACTGTTCCTCAGGTCTGAGTGCAATGGCGCGATCTTGGTTCACTGCAGCCTCCGCTTCTGCTTCCTGGGTTCAAGCACCAAATCTGAGGATGCACAAGTCTCTCATACAAAATGGTGTGGTATTTGCACATAACCTATGCATATCCTCTGTATACTTTGTCACCTCTACATTACTTATAACACCTGATACAACGTAAATGCTACGTAAACAGTTGTTACATTGTTTGTATATTATTTGTATTTTTTTAAATGCTTTTTTTCCCACATACTTTAAACCCAAGGTTGGTTGAATTCACCGATGTAGAATCCATGGATAGGGAGGGCCAACACCCAACTCCCACCCAGATCAAGATACAGACCATTTCCAGCACCTAGAAAGTTCCCTGATGCTCCTTCCAAGCTAATAGTACCCGCTTCTCAAGATAATCACTATTCTAACTTCGGACACCACTGGTTAGAACCACTTTAGGTGCTTTCTGCAGTTCCCCTGTATTTGTTTTCATAGTTCTAAATAATGTTTATACTGCTGTTTCCTGGCTTGCCAACTTGGGACAATAGTAACTTTCTCGAACAGCAGACCAGACTTTCACTCAGTCTCCATCCTCACCAAGTAAAGCAAAAACATTCCAGATTCACAGGCCCCGGGATCACTCCTACCCCCACCTCGGCTTACTCAGATTGAATCCTGCACCTGGGAGGAGTCTGGGTACCTGCGGTTTTTTTGTTGTTGTTTTTAAGAGATGTGGTTTCACTCTTGTTGCACAGGCTGGATACAGTGGCACAATCTCGGCTCACCACAACCTTCACCGCCAGAGTTCAAGCAATTCTCCTGCCTCAGTCTCCCGAGTAGCTGGGATTACAGACACACGCCACCACACCTGGCTAATTTTATATTTTTAGTAGAGACGGGGGTTTCTCCATGTTGGTCAGGCTGGTCTCGAACTCCCGACCTCAGGTGATCAGTCTGCCTTGGCCTCACAAAGTGCTGGGATTACAGGCATTAGCCGCCGCGCCCAGTGTTTTTTTTTTTTTTTTTTTTTGTTTGAGACAGAGTCTTGCCCTGTTGCCCAGGCTGGAGTGAGTGGCACGATCTTGGCTCACTGCAACCTCCATCTCCCGGGTTCAAGTGATTCTCCTGCCTCAGCCTCCTGAGTAGCGGGATTACAGGTGCCTGCCACTACACCCGGCTAATTTTTGCATTTTTAGTAGAGACAGGGTTTCAACCATGTTGGCAAGACTGGTCTCGAACTCCTGACCTCAGGTGATCCGCCCCCCCCTCCCGTCGGCCTTCCAAAGTGCTGGTAGCACTTTGGTGTGAGCCACCACGCCCAGCATCACCTGCATTTTTTTTTTTTTTTTTTTTTTTTTTTTTTTTTTTTTTTTTTGAGACGGAGTCTCGCGCTGTCACCCAGGCTGGAGTGCTATGGCCGGATCTCAGCTCACTGCAAGCTCCGCCTCCCGGGTTCACGCCATTCTCCTGCCTCAGCCTCCCGAGTAGCTGGGACTACAGGCGCCGCCACCTCGCCCGGCTAGTTTTTTGTAGTTTTTAGTAGAGACGGGGTTTCACCGTGTTAGCCAGGATGGTCTTGATCTCCTGACCTCGCGATCCGCCCGTCTCGGCCTCCCAAAGTGCTAGGATTACAGGCTTGAGCCACCGCGCCCAGCCATCACCTGCATTTTTTAACCTCACAGGCGATTCCAGCCAGCACCTGGCCCTGGGGAGCCCCGAGCCTGCGGTACTTGGCCCTGAGGCTGAGAGGAGCTGAAAGGCTCCTGATGTCCCAGACACAGGATGTTTGCTGAGAGGAGCTTGGAAGTTAAAATTGAATATGTTCTCAGACTGCCAGGTTGATTTGCAGTTGAAATCAGCAGCAAGCGGTGAGAATCACTAAAGTGTTTCTAAGATTTTTATTGCTTGTCAAGTACATCCTTTAAGCCTCCGTATCTAAATATTTAAGATTCCAGCTTTGCTCTTATCAGAGCTCAAATGTGGCCACAGTTCTCCCACCCTTTGCCTGGTCATAATTCAGAACCAATTTATCATCATGGTTTGTTCTCATTCTCCTTCTCTTACTCCCAACCAGTGACACCCGAGCTTCTGCTTACAGCTGGAGGCACTGGCCACCTACCTTCCTTCCCTGGCTGGGGGCATCAATAGTCTTTACACAGCATCATCTTGATGAGTTGCTGGGGCCAAAGTCTGCCCTCCCTCTCTCCCTCCCTAAGCCGTGTGGATTCCTTGTGGCCTTCTGAGCCCTCTCCTTGCTACTCGGAGTTTCCAAATCAAAAGACTTGCAGCCTGTTCCTGTTTTTTAAAAGTATTTATAAAAGCTGAATGTCAATTTTCTAGTTAGAGTTATAAGTAGAAGCACATGCTCTTGTTTGCTGATCAGCAACGCTGTGTTCTTAGAGGGGAAGTCGAAGAATCCAAAGTGTGCTTGGGAGCATAGAACTAGCACAAGAGGGCGCTAGTGAGGCGGTGCGGCGCGGGCGGCCAGGAGCTAGGGTTTGGAAACCAACTTCGGTTTGAGCCCCGAGTCTGCCGCTTAGAAGCTGTGTGCCCTTAGGCAGCAATAATAATATATTTACCCAAGTCAGACTAGATAACCCCAGCGCTGAGGAGTTATCCACATCATCTCTTCATCCTTCACAACAGTAAATCTATGAGCTAGAAGTTGTCATCTCCAGACTTACAGATGAGATTGCTGAGGCTTAAAAAGTCAAAAAGGGGCCGGGCGCGGTGGCTCAAGCCTGTAATCCCAGCACTTTGGGAGGCCGAGGGGAGTGGATCACTTGAGGTCAGGAGTTGGAGACCAGCCTGGCCAACATGGTGAAACTCCATCTCTACTAAAAATACAAAAAATTAGCCGGCATGGTGGCAGGTGCCTGTAATCCCAGCTACTCGGGAGGCTGAGGCAGGAGAATCGCTTGAACCCTGGAGGTGGAGGTTGCAGTGAGCCAAGATCGCGCCACTGCACTCCAGCCTGGGTGACAGAGCGAGACTCCACCTCAAAAAAAAAAAAAAGGCCGGGCGCGGTGGCTCAAGCCTGTAATCCCAGCACTGTGGGAGGCCGAGACGGGTGGATCACAAGGTCAGGAGATCGAGACCATCCTGGCTAACACGGTGAAACCCCGTCTCTACTAAAAAAATATAAAAAACTAGCCGGGCGAGGTGGCGGGCGCTTGTAGTCCCAGCTACTTGGGAGGCTGAGGCAGGAGAATGGCGTAAACCCGGGAGGCGGAGCTTGCAGTGAGCTGAGATCCGGCCACTGCACTCCAGCCTGGGTGACAGAGCGAGACTCCGTCTCAAAAAAAAAAAAAAAAAAAAAAAAAAAAAAAAAATCACCAATTTTAAGCATATGGTAAGTTGACAAGTGTATCCTACCACTGCAATCATGATATAGAATAGTTCCATCTCCCCACAAATTCTCTTCTGGCCTCTCCCAATCCTCTCCGCAAACCTCTGGCCCTGGCAACCACTGATCTCTCTAGCATGAGCTTTATCTTCTCTAGAACTTTATATAAATGGAGTTATTGACATACAGACTTTCGTGCCGGCTTCCTTCCCTTAACATGCTGCTGCTGAGACTCACCCGGGCTGTGTGCATCAGCACATCCCACCTTTTCACGTTGAGTAGAATCCATTGTAAGGGTGTCTCGCCGCTTATCCACTTACCGTTACGTGTTTATTTGCTTTTTGTATATCTTTTTGGTGAAGTGTCTATTCAGATCTTATATAAGGTCTGTAATCTTTTTTTTCTTCTTTTTTTGAGAGATAGGGTCTTGCTCTGTCGCCCAGGCTGGAGTGCAATGGTGCAATCTTGGCTCATTGCAACCTCCACCTCCCATGTACAAGTGATTCTTCTGTCTCAGCCTCCCAAGTAGCTGGGATTACAGGTGCGCACCACCACACTCCGCTAATTTTTGTATTTTTTAGTAGAGATGGAGTTTCACCATATTGGCCAGGCTGGTCTCGAACTCTTGACCTCAGGTGATCCACACACCTCAGGCTCCCAAAGTGGTGGGATTACAAACGTGAGCCAATGTGCCTGACCAGGTCTGTACTCTTAACCAGCACACTCTATCTGCGCGTTTTCCTTGAGTCTCATCTATTAAGTGAAAATAAAAATGCAAGCATGAAAGAAGACTGCTGCTGTTCCATCTGCCTTTCTCCCACTGTCTGGGGAAACCGCCCCCCCCCAACACACACACCTCTGCAGTCACACGAATGTTTTAGTCAATGTCGACGTTTCCACACTGGTAACAGTGACAGCTTAGTGGTCCAGAGGCGGGTGCCTGAGCCTGTTTAAAACAATCCCAGTCCTTCCTTGGGACTAGTTTCTAACTTGGACTGGCTGTTCTCTTGAACTGAGGACGTCGTGGAAGTTGAAAGCTGTTAGTGGCCATGTGCCACCATGTTCTCCAGGAGCAGATAAAGCTGGCCACCGCAGAAGAGAGTGACCCAGTCACAGGAAGAGAGGTCGAGGCAAGACGCAAGGAGCCCGGCTCTAGCCAGTCCCAGGCCCAGTTGTATCCCTACTCTTGGCCTCTCTGAGGCCCTCCCGAGTCTTCTAATCATTTCTCTTTCTTGCTTAGGCAGCTTGGAATTGGGTTTTTGTCACTAAAACCCCAAAGAGTCCAAACTAACCCACTAATGTACTGGGTCATTGTGGGAATTCCACGAGCTCTGTACATAAACTGCTCACACACACTACCTGCGGCATGGCAGAGTCGCCACAGATGGTGGCTACGACACTGCCAGGCAGACGATCCCAGCTAGAATGACCAGGCACTGGGTCCTGCTGCCCTCACTTCACTCGGTGTCCTTGGATAGCCACAGCCTCACCAGGACCGTGTGTGCAAAGACCTTAGGGGTTTGAGGCAAGGCCGGAGCTTGACTTGACAGGGGACAAAGAACAACTTAAGACTCTGTGAAGTGGGAAATGCCGTCTGTGAGAAAGACGCCATTGTGCAGAACTGACTGACCCAGCCTCTAGACTCTTCCTACATTCAAGAAATGAATGATTCGGCTGGGCGCAGTGGCTCACGCCTGTAATCCTAGCCCTTTGGGAGGCTGAGGCGGGTGGATCACCTGAGGTCAGGAGTTCAAAACCAGTCTGGTCAACATGGCGAAACTCATCTCTACTAAAGTACAAAAATTAGCCAGGCATGATGGCTGGTGCCTGTAATCCCAGCTACTCGGGACGCTGAGATGGGAGAACCGCTTGAACCTGGGAGACAGTGGTTGCAGTGAACTAAGATTACACTACTGTACTCCAGCCTGGGCAGCTGAGGGAGACTCCGTCCAAAAAAAAAAAAAAAAAAGATTCATCATTAGTCTTTTGTTTGAGACAGAGTCTAGCTCTGTTGCCCAGGCTGGAGTGCAGTGGCATGATCTCAGCTTACTGCAACCACCGTCTTCCAGGTTCAAGCAATTCTCATGCCTCAGCCTCCTGAGTAGCTGGAATTACAGGCATGTACCACCACACCTGGCTAATTTTTTTTGTGTTTTCAGTACAGATGGGGTTTTGCCACATTGGCCATGCTGGTCTCCAACTCCTGACCTCAGGGGATCCGCCTGCTTAGGCCTCCCAAAGTGCTGGGATTACAGGCATGAGCCACCGCACCTGGCCATCATTAGTCATTTTTCTACAAGTTATTAGGCATAAATTGTGAAACATCCGCAGAAAGGATTGTGTGTTTGAGATCATCTCTGGTCCAGTTCTTTGCCTGTCCCTGCATCCATGCCCTTTCCACCTGAGCCTGCAGCTCCATCTACTCCAGGACCAGCTGGACTCCCCCACCCCTGCCTGCTGAGTTTAGCTGTTTCCATGGCTCTAGCCAGTGGCCTGTTGGGTAAAGGATGGTGTGTCAGTTCTGACCTAGGCCTCAGAAGGCCTTGCGTTTTCTTTTGGCTCTCTTGCCATTGTTACAAGACTATGCCCCCCATCCCCGTAGCTGGAGGACAATGAAGGATACACAGAACAGGGCTGCCCCACCCAAGCCAACCTGCAGATGCAGGGGAGCCCAGCTGGGATTGGTGGAGCCAGCCAAATAAACGTGTACTATTCAGAAGTGCAATTTTATTTTTATTTGAGATGGAGGGGTCTCACTCTGTCACCCAGGCTGGAGTGCAGTGGTGTCAGTGTAGCTCACTACAGCTTTGAACTCCTGGGCTCAAGTGATCCTCCCACCTGAGTAGCTGGGGCCACAGACATGTCCCACCATGCCCTATTTCCTTTGGTATAGACAGGGTCTTGCTTTGTTACCCAGGCTGGTCCAGATCTCCTGGGTCCAAGAGATCTTCCTGCTTTGGCCTCCTAAAGTATTGGAATTGGAGGCGTGAGCCACTACACTGGACCAGAAATGCAATTTTAAATGAGATACCACTATACACCGACCACTAGGACTCAAAGTAAAAAGACAACACCAAGTGTTGGTGAGGACTTGTATGTAGCACCTGGACTTTCATGCATTGTTGGTGGAAACAGAACATGATACACCTTCTTTGGGAAACATTTTGGCCATTTTTTTTTCCCCCACACGGAGTTTCGCTCTTTTTATCCAGGCTGGAGTGCAATGGCATGATCTTGGCCCACTGCTCCCTCCGCCTCCCAGGTTCAAGTGATTCTCTTGCCTCAACCTCCTGAATAGCTGGGATTACAGACATGTGCCACCACACCCAGCTAATTTTGTATTTTTAATAGAGACGGGGTTTCTCCACGTTGGTCAGGCTGGTCTCAAACTCCCGACCTCAGGTGATCCCCCCCCATCTCCCCGCCTCGGCCTCCCAAAGTGCTGGGAATTACAGACGTGAGCCACCACGCCCGGCTTGGCAATTTCTTAAAAGGTGAACTATGTACTTAGCATATGACCCAGTGATCCAATCCCCAGGAATCCTGGAGAAATGAAAACACTTCCATACATGTACTTGTACTGAAATGTTCATAACAGCTTAATTCATAACCATCCCAGACTGGAGACAAGACTAATGTCTATCAACTGGTGAATGGATAAACACATTGTAGTACTGTGTATCCATGCAACAGAATGAGCTGCTGGGAAGTGCAACGTGAATTTCCAGAAGCATTGTGCCGCATGCAACACACATGCTCTGTGGCTCCACTTCTACGAACTCTACAGCAGGGAAGGTGGATGCGGTGGAACACATCAGGACAGTGTTTGTCTCTGGAGTGGGTGTGGGGGTCACGGGGAAGGGCCTTGAGGGAGCTTTCTGGGATGCTGTTAAGGGGAAACAGTTCAGATGGTTGGAGCAGGGAGAGACCAGGGCGTGCAGTTAGAGGTTTGAAAGGTGGGCGAGGCCAAGCGGCAAGAGCCTTGCGCGCATGATCTGATTCGGCTGTTACCCTGAGCACAGCGGCCGACACTCGTGGGTTCCAGGCTGGGCCAGAGACTCAGTCTTCCCCTTTTTGCCCAAGCTGCCATCCCTTAAGACACTTAGTAGTTCCCTGCTTCCTCCCCAATTTCCGGCACGTGATACTCTGGAAACATTAAAGCCTGCGGGGTAACATAAACCTCCTGGACCCCCGCCTTGGCACAGGAGGGGATGCGGATGTTGGTTGGGAATAGCAGACACAAAGGTGGTGGGTTGGTTTCCCAGGGCTATCGTAACAAAGTATCACAGACTGGGTGGCTTAAACAACAGAAGTTTTTTTTCACCAACCTGATGCTTTTGTTTAAAAAATAATAATTAAAAATAATTTTAAAAAACAAAAACCCAGAAATTTATTCTCTCACAGTTCTGGAGGTCAGAGTCCAAAACCAAGGCACGAGCAGGGCCTGTGCCCCCTCTGATGGTGCCGAGGAAGGATCTGTTTCTAGGCCTGTCTCCTGGCTAGAAACTGGTAGTGTCAGGTGTCCCTTGGCTGTCTTCTCCCTGTGTCTTTTTACGTGATGTGCTCTCTATGGGCATGTCTGCCTCTGTGTCCAAATTTGTGTGTGTGTGTGTTTTTTTTTAAAGACAGAGTCTTGCTCTGTTGCCCAGACTGGAGTGCAGTGGCATGACCTCAGCTCACAGGCAGCCTCTGTCTCCCGGGTTCAAGCAATTCTTGTGCCTCAGCCTCCTGAGTAGCTGGAATTACAGGCATGTGCCACCACGCCTGGCTAATTTTTTTGTATTTTTAGTAGAGACTGGATCTCCCTATGTTGCCCAGGCTGATCTCGAACTCCTCTGAGCCTCCTACCTCAGCCTCCCAAAAGTGTTGGGATTACAGGTGTGAGCCACCATAGCTGACTTAATTTGTGTGTTTTATAAAAACACTAGTCAAATTGGATTAGGGCCCAACCTAATGATCTCATCTATTTTTTAAATAGAGATATGATCTCACTATATTGTCCAGGCTAGTCTCAGACCCGAGGGCTCAAGTGATCCTTCCTCTCCAGCCTCCCTAGTAGCTGGGACTACAAGCATGCACCACAGTGCCTGGCACGACCTCATCTTAAAAGACCCCGTTTCCAAATAAGGTCACATTCGTAAGTATTGGGAATTAGGACTTCAACATTTTGGGGGACACAATCTATAACAGCAGGCTCTATTTTATTTCTTTATATGACCTTCATCTAGCAGTCTGTCAGCTTCAACTGACAACCATCAGCTGTGCAGATTATATTTCTTTTATAAGTGTCTTGAGGCCGGCCATGGTGGCCCATGCCTGTAATCCCAGCAATTTGGGAGGCCAAGGTGGGCAGATCACCTGAGGTCAGGAGTTCAAGACCAGCCAGGTCATGATGGCAAAACACTGTCTCTACCAAAAAATACAAAAAATAGCTAGGCGTCAATCCCATTACTGGGTATATACACAAAGGATTATAAATCATGCTACTATAAAGACACGTGCACACTCATGTTTATTGTGGCACTATTCGTAATAGCAGACTTGGAACCAATGCAAATGTCCATCAGTGATAGACTGGATAAAGAAAATGTGGCACATATACACCATGGAATACTATGCAGTCATAAAAAAGAATGAGTTCATGTCCTTTGCAGGGACATGGATGAAGCTGGAAACCACCATTCTCAGCAAACTAACACAAGGACAGAAAACCAAACACCGCATGTTCTCATAAGTGGAAGTTGAACAATGAAAACACATGGACACAGAGAGGGGAACATCACACACTGGGGCCTGTCGGCAGGGGGGTAGGGGACTGGGGGAGGGACAGCATTAAGAGAAATACCTAATGTAAATGATGAGTTGATGGGTGCAACAAACCGACATGGCACACATAAACCAACGTAATAAACCTGCACGTTGTGTACATGTACCCCAGAATTTAAAGTATTTAAAAAAAAAAAAAATTGGCCAGGCACAGTGGCTCATGCCTGCAATCCCAGCACTTTGGGAGCCCCAGGAAGGTGGATCACGAGGTCAGGAGACCGAGACCATCCTGGCTAACACGGTGAAACCCCGTCTCTACTACAAATACAAAAAATTAGCCGGGCATGGTGGTGGGCACCTGTAGTCCCAGCTACTCAGGAGGCTGAGGCAGGAGAATGGCATGAACCCGGAAGGCGGAGCTTGCAGTGAGTCGAGACCACGCCACTGCACTCCAGCCTGGGCGACAGAGTGAGACTCTGTCTCAAAAAAAAAATAAAAATAAAAATAGCTGGGCATGGGGGCGCACACCTGTGGTCCCAGCTACTTGAGAGGCTGGGGCAGGAGGATCCCTTGAGCCAAGGGAGGTGGAGGTTGGAGCGAGTCAAGATTATGCTGTTGCACTCCAGCCTGGGCAACAGAGCAAAAATGAGTGTATTGAATCTCTTGATTCATCTATTGAATAGGGCTCTCCTCTGGCTGCCACGCTCTGAACCGAGGCTGGCTGTTTAGACAGGCTGCAGCACACAGCAGAAGACTTCCTGTTTAAAAATGTCAGAATGCTGCTGCTTCTCTCCAAATCTACCCCAAAGCAGCAAGGAGAACAAGCAGCAGAAATCCAGACCTTGGCACTAAGGAAACTGGGAGACATCTGAAACCCTCAGCCACGAAAGTCTGAGGAAGGGATGCCAACTGCCCTGAATGTTAAACGGGTGCAAGGAGAGGGGTGCGTCCTGGAGGCAGCCATCTGAGCATAATTCTCCAAAGTCAGTGACACGCCAGGGAGTGAAGCATGACAGGATGCTCAGGTGGGGACTTGCCCAGACCCAGGCAAGGAGCTGGAGTGAACACAGGAGGTGAGGCTGAATGCGGAGTCACACAGACAGCCTTGTTTGAAGGAAGGAATCTGCAGGTGAGGTTGGGCAGAGAGGAGCAACTGTCCACCATGAGCCTGAATCCGATGAGCTCGGCGGACAGGAGGAGTGAAGGTTATCCACTCATGCGGATGCTGCTCTCCTAGAGCATAGCCCAGGCCCTTCAACTCCTGACATCTGGTGGTCTAGAGCTGCCTCATTCAAAGATGACTGATAGGCCAGGCACAGTGGCTCACACCTGTAGTCCCAGCACTTTGGGAGGCTGAGGTGGGAGGATGGCTTGAGTCCAGGAGTTCAAGACCAGTCTGGGCTACAGAGTGAGACCTCATGTCTACAAAAAATACAAAACTTAGCTGCGCGTGATGGCTCACGCCTGCAATCCCAGCACTTTGGGAGGCCATGGTGGGCGGATCAGTTGAGCTCCAAAGTTCAAGACCAGCCTGGGCAACATGGCAAAACTTTGTCTCTACAAAAAATACAAAAATTAGCCAGGCATTGTGGCACACACACCTGTAGTTACATAATGAGGAGGCTGAGGCGGGAGGATCGAGGGAGCCCAGGAGGCGAAAGTCATAGTGAGTCAATATCATGCCACTATACTCCAGTCTGGGTGAGAGAGTGAGACCCCACCTCAGAACAAAACAAAAGCCATCACAGCCAGCCAGGCACAGTGGATGCAGCACAACTGAAAAGAAGTAATTCTGAAATCATAAAAAGAGAAGAAAAAAAACCAATACATTGGGATTGAGAAAAATAGTAAAGAACAAGGTAGAATAGACAAAAGTTTAAAATGAATACACAGAAAATGATAGACATGAAGATCCAAGAAGTACTGTATACATTTAGCTAATATTCCTGGAGGCAAACACAAAAATAATAGAACAGGAAAAAGATTTTTTTTTTTTTTTTTTTTTTGAGGTGAAGTCTCGCTCTGTTGCCAGGCTGGAGTGCAGTGGTGTGATCTTGGCTCACTGCAAGCTCTGCCTCCCAGGTTCAAGGGATTCTCCTGCCTTAACTTCCTGAGTAGCTGGGACTACAGGCATGTCACCATGCCGGGCTAGTTTTTGTATTTTTGGTAGAGACAAGGTTTCACCATGTCGGCCAGGCTGGTCTCAAACTCCTGATCTCAAGTGATCCACCCACCTTGGCCTCCCAAAGTGTTGGGATTACAGGAGTGAGCCACTGGCACCTGGCCAGGGAAGAAATTTAAAGAAAGAAAATAAGCCAAGAGGGCTTTCTAAAAATAAAATGACTTGGATCAACATACTGATAAGGTATATACCAAGCCCTAGGAAAAAATGAAACAGTATGACCAGTGTATTAGTCAGGGTTCTCTAGAGGGACAGAACTAGATGTTTAGAGGATGTATGTATAGATGAGAGGGAGTTTATTTATTTTTTGAGATGGAGTCTCGCCCTGCCACCCAGGCTGCAGTGCAATGGCATGATCTCAGCTCACTGCAACCTCCACCTCCCGGGTTCAAACGATTCTCCTGCCTCAGCCTCTCAAGTAGCTGGGATTACAGGTGTGTGCCACCATGCCTGGCTAATGTTTGTATTTTTAGTAGAGGTGGGGTTTCACCATGTTGGCCAGGCTGGTCTCAAACTCCTGACCTTGTGATCCGCCCGCCACGGCCTGAGAGGGAGTTCACTGAGAATTGACTTGTACTATCACTAGGTTAAGTCCCACAATAGGCTGTCTGCAAACAGAGAAGCAAGGAAGCCAGTAGTGGCTCAGTCCAAGTCCCAAAACCTCAAAAGTAGGGAAGCCGACAGTACAGCCTTCAGTCTGTGGCCAAAAGCCTGAGAGCCTCTGGCAAACCACTGGTGTAAGTCCAAGAGTCCAAAAGCTGAAGCACTTGGAGTCTGATGTTCAAGTGCAGGAAGCACCCAGCACGGGGAAAAGATGAAGGCCAGAAGCCTCAGCAAGTCTGCTATTTCAACTTCTGCCTGCTTTTATCCTAGCCATGCTGGAGGCTGATTAGAGGGTATCTACCCATACTGAGGGTGGGTCTGCCTCTCCCAGTCCACGGACTCAAACATTAATCTCCTTTAGCAACACCCTCACAGACACACCCAGGAACAGTACTTTGCATCCTTCAATCCAATCAAGTTGACATTCAATATTAACTGTAACTGGGATTACAGGCGCCCACCACTAGGCCTGGCTAATTTTTGTATTTTTAGTAGAGATGGGGTTTCACCATGTTGGCCAGGCTGGTCTCGAACTCTTGAACTCAGGTGATCCACCCATCTCGGTCTCCCAAAGTGCTGGTGTTACAGGCGTGAGCCACCGTGCCCAGCCGGTAATTTGGTTTAGATGAGGTCAAGAAGAGGAGCCTCTATGATGGAAGTAGTGACCTCATAAGAGACACTAAAGAGCTTGCTCCTTCTCTCTGTGCCACATGAGGACACAGTGAGAGGGTGGCCATCTGCAAGGCAAGAGGAGAGCCCTCACTAGGAACAGACCCTGTGGACACCCTGATCTCAGACTTCCAGCCTCCAGAACTGGAAGAAAATACATTTCTGTGGTTTATGTTTACCTTGCATCCAGTCTATGGTATATTGTTATGGCACCATCAGCAGCCAATGCAACTTAAAAATAGTCACTGGTACAATGACACAAAACTCCCAAACTATAAGATACACACCCTACAGAGCAAACAGATTAAACAGTGAGATATTTTGAACATAAATATGCAGACAGCGCTAAAACCAAACATTTTCTTCTATCCATAAGTATAAAAATGGGCTAATCTTCCTATGAAGTCTTAGATTGAATAATGAAGCAAAACCATCATAAACTGTGGATAAGAGACGAGATTCACCCAAACACAAAGAGATTCAGGAAGGTTCATCCCTTCCTCTTTTCCACTAAGGGGAATTAAGCATTTCCTATGGGATGGCACTATTTCTATTTTTTTTTTTTTTTTTTTTTTTTTGAGTTGGAGTCTCTCACTCTTTCACCCAGGCTGGAGTGCAGTGGTGTGATCTCGGTTCACTGCAATCTCTGCCTCCCATGTTCAAATGATTCTCCTGCCTCACCCTCCCAAGTAGCTGGAATTACAGGTGCCCACCACTGTGCTGGGCTAATGTTTTGTATTTTCAGTAGAGATGGGGTTTCCCTACGTTGGCCAGGCTGGTCTTGAACCCCTGACCTCAGGTGATCCGCCTGCCTCGACCTCCCAAAGTGCTGGGATTACAGGCGTGAGGCTGGGCTGGCATCATTCTAAGCACCAAGGTTGGATTCATGTATAGACAAATCCTGTCCTCGTGGAGCTTACGCATAATCAAGCACACAGATGATTTCAAGCAGGTGATTTCAGCCATGGAAGGAGATGAAGAGGGAAGGAGAAGTGACAGGTGGGCTTGAGAAACAGCTGGAGGGGAGCGAGCCCAGGGAAGAAGGGACATGAGGCCTGACAGGCGGCAGGGGACCACCACACCCAGCTAATGTTTTGTATTTTTAGTAGAAATGAGGTTTCCTTGTTAGCCAGGCTGGGGACCAGATCTGACGTTCAGAAGAGCGGCACAGCCTACAGATGCCTTTCTGAAGTCATCAGCTTATTGATGGTATTTAATGCCATGAGACAGGGTGAAATCACAGGGGGCAGATGGATCACGGGTTCTTAACCTTTTTTGGTTTCACGGACCCCTTTGGTAATCTGCCTAGAGTCCTTCCTCCGACCCTGGTTTCTGACATCCAGTCTCCTCCTCCTCCAGCACCCTCTGACCCGCCTGCCTCCCTAAGGACGCTTGTAATGATTACACTGGGTACACCTGGGTAACCCAGGCTCCTCTCATCTGAAGACCCTTAATATATGTTTTTTAAGACAGTTTTGCTCTTTAAATTTTTTATTTTTTTGAGATGGAGTTTGGCTCTTGTTGCCCAAACTGGAGTGCAATGGCACAATCTCGGTTCACTGCAACCTCTGCCTCCAGGGTTCAAGCAATTCTCCTGCCTCAGCCTCCCGAGTAGCTAGCATTACAGGCGTGCACCACCACAACCAGCTAATGTTTTGTATTTTTAGTAGAAATGAGGTTTCCTTGTTAGCCAGGCTGGTCTCGAACTCCTGACTTCAGGTGATCCGCCCGCCTCGGCCTCCCAAAGTGCTGGGATTACAGGTGTGAGCCACCATGGCCGGTCTAAAATATTTTTAAAGTTGTGATACAGTTGATAGTGTTGCTACAAACTTAGAGACTCAAAAGAATGCAAAATTTGTACCTTACCTCTGGGGAGGCCAGAAGTCTGCAGTTTGACTGAGCCAAAATCAGGGTGTCGGCAGAGCCATGTTCCCCCGGAGGCTTGAGGGGAGAATCCATTCTTTGAGTTTTCCAGGCTTTTTTTTTTTTTTTTGAGACAGAGTCTCCCTCTGTTGCCCAGGCTGGAGTGCAGTGACGCAATATTGGCTCACTGCAACCTCCACCTCCTGGGTTCAAGCGATTCTCGTGCCTCAGCCTCTTGAGTAGCAGGGATTACAGGTGACTGCCACCATGCCCAGCTAATTTTTTGTATTTTTAATAGTGACGGAGCTTCACCGTGTTGGCTAGGCTGGTCTTGAATTCCTGACCTCAAGTGATCCGCCGTCCTTGGCCTCCCAAAGTGCTGGGATTACAGGCATGAGCCACTGCGCCCAGCCTCTTTTTCAGCTTCTGGAATCTTCCTGCAGTCCATAGCTCCTGGTCCCCTCCTTCAAAGCTAGAGTGTAGCATGTTTGAGTCCCCCCTCCTCCCCCCTCCAACCCCGGCTTCTGACATCCAGTCTCCTCCTCCAGCACCCTCTGACCCGCCTGCCTCCCTCTTATAAGGACGCTTGTGATTACACTGGGTACACCTGGGTAACCCAGGCTCCTCTCATCTGAAGACCCTTAATTTAATCACAGTAATCCTAAGAAAAAAGATTTTTTAAAGCAAAAATGAATTTAAAAAGAAAACTGCCTTTGGTCAGTGAAAGCCTCTTCAGGTTCGTCCTTGGTTCTTTTGACAGGGCCTGGTAGACTCTGAGCACTTCCTTGCCTACCCTGCCAAACACATCAGTGGTGTTTCCTCCAGAGCTTAGATGACAGAAAGTCCTTATTCTTTTAATGAAGTCAGCATAACATTAAAATCCAATAAAATAGCATTCGAAAGAGATAGCTTCAGATCAAATACATTTTACATAGTCATGTGTCACTTAACAACAGGGAAATGTCTAAGAAATTTGTGGCTAGGCGATTTTATCATTGTGCAAACATCATTTAATTACACAAACCTATAGGGTAGCGCCTGCTACCCACCTGGGCTCTATGGTATGGCCTATTACTCCTAGGCCACAAACCTGTACAGCATGTTACTTGTGAAAGTTGATTATATGACTTGGGTCATTCTTTTTTTTTTTTTTGAGACAGAGTCTCGCTCTGTCACCCAGGCTGGAGTGCAGTGGTACGATCTCAGCTCACTGCAGCCTTCACCTCCTGGGTTTAAGCCATTCTCATGCCTCAGCCTCCCAAGTAGCTGGGATTACAGCCGCCCACCACCATACCCTAATTTTTGTATTTTTAGTAGAGACTGGGGGAGGTTTCACCATGTTGGCCAGGCTGGTCTTGAACTCCTGACCTCAAGTGATCTGCCCACCTCAGCCTCCCAAAGTGTTGGGACTACAGGCGTGAGCCACCACGCCCGGCCTTTTGAATTGGGTCATTCTTGTCGGACCCAATTAAAACAGTTGAGAGGCTAGGGGGAAAAGCACTTAGAGCACATAACACAGCTCCAAGAATGCAATTCTCTGCAAGCCTGGCGGCCAAAACAGCCTGCTCTCACCTGAAACCAGTTTTACCTAATGGCTTCTGAAACATCCTGCTACCGCTCTAAATCTAGTTTTACCTACTGAAGCCACTTACCAATCAGAGCGTGCCAGCTACCCAACACTCTACTGGTGCTAATGGACTTTCTGGAAAAACAATGCATAGCATTTCTCCTATCTCTTCTTGTCGGACAGACAGGTCTGGCTCTGTTATCCACGCTGGAGTGCAGGGGTACAATCATGGCTCACTGCAGCCTCAACCTCCTAGGCTCAAGCGATCCTCCATCTTCAGCCTCCCAAGCAGCTGGACTACAGGCTGGGGGCCACCACACCCAGCTTATTTTTTATTTTGTTGTAGAGATGGGGTCTCACCATGTTGTCCAGGCTGGTCTCAAACTCCTGGGCACAAGCGATCCTCCTGCCTCTGCCTCCCAAAGTCCTGTGATTACAGGTGTGAGCCACCACACCTGGCCAACATTTCTCCTTTTTATAAAACCTCCTCTTTGTTCTTTGGACATACTGAAGACCAGTCAGTCTGTTTGTATGCCTGAAGTTGCAATTCTGGTATCCCAAATAACATGAGAAATTTAGGGATTCATCTCTATATTTTAATTTTGACTTCAATATACTGCACTGAATACTGTTGGCAGCGGTAACACAATGGTTTTGTGTATCTAAACACAGAAAAAGTACAGTAAAATATGGTGTAAAAGAGAAATAGTCTGGGCGCAGTGGCTCACGCCTGTAATCCCAGCTACTCAAGACTGAGGCAGGATTGCTTGAACCCGGGAGGTGGAGGTTGCAGTGAACCGAGATTGCGCCACTGTACTCCAGCCTGGGCGACAGAGCAAGACTCAAGACTCCTTCTCAAAAAAATAATAAAGTAAAATAAAATAAAATAAAACAAAATAAAATAAATTTTAAAAAAAGAGAAATAGTGCTTGCTTCAGTAGCGCACATACTAAAATTGGAACAATACAGAGATTAGCATGGCCGCTGTTTAAAAATTAAATTAAAAAAAATTGGGCACAGTGGCTCACGCCTGTAATACCAGCACTTTGGGAGGCTGAGGCGAGTGGATCACAAGGTCAGGAGTTCAAGACCAGCCTGGTCAAGATGGTGAAACCCCATCTCTACTAAAAATACAAAAATTATCCAGGCATGGTGGCAAGCACCTGTAATCCTAGCTACTCGGGAGGCTGAGGCAGAGAATTGCTTGAACCCAGGAGGTGGAGGTTGCAGTGAGCCAAGATGGCATCACTGCCTTCCAGACTGGGCGACAGAAGGAAGGCTCCATCTCAAAAAAAAAAAAAAAAAAAAAGCAAAAACAAAAATTGCTGGGTGTGGTGACTCACGCCTGTAATCCCAGCACCTTGGGAGGCAGAGGTGGGTGGATCATCTGAGGTCAGGAGTTCAAGACCAGCCTGGCCAACATGGTGAAACCCCGTCTCTACTAAAAATACAGAAATTAGCCCAGCATGTTGGCAGGCATCTATAATTCCAGCTACTCGGAGGCTGAGGCAGGCGAATCACTTGAACCTGGGAGGCGGAGTGAGGCTCCGCCTCAAAAAAAAAAAAAAAATAAATAAAAAACGGTACACTTGTGTGGGGCACTGATAGGACTGGAAGTTGTTCTGGGTGAGTAGGGAGTGACTGTGAAGGTTTAGGGCATTACACACTGTTTGGAGACTTTATAAACACTGCACACTTAGGCTATACTAAATTTATGAAAAGTAATTTTCTTTCAATAATAAATCTTAGCTTACTGTAACTTCATAATTTTTTTAACTTTTTGACTTTTTTGTAATAACACTTAGCTTAAAACACAAATATTATACACCTGTACAAAAATATTTTCTTTATATCCTTATTCTTGGCTTTTTTCTATTAACAATTTTTTTTTTTTTTTTGAAATGGAGTCTCATTCTGTCACTTAGGCTGGAGTGCAATGGTGCGATTTTGCCTCACTGCAACCTCCACCTCCCGGGTTCAAGTGATTCTCCTGCCTTGGCCTCCTGAGTAGCTGGGATTACAGGCGCACGCTACCATGCCCAGCTAATTTTTGTATTTTTAGTAGAGATGGGGTTTCACCATGTTGGCCAGGCTGGTCTCAAACGACCTCATGATCCGCCCACCTTGGCCTCCCAAAGTGCTGGGATTACAGGTGTGAGCCACTGTGCCCAGCCATATTAACAATTGTCTTGATGAATTCAGAAGTCCCACAGGTTTACAAAGCCATTTTTAAATTGTGAAATATTTCAGACACAATCAGTTTTATTTTTATTATTACTTTTTAAGCTATACCTACTGGAATGGGAGACAGTTTTAAAAGTTAATGATTTTCTTGGATGTTGCTGTTTTTAACTCCGTAAGTACTTCGGTTCTGCTAGTGCTGCCCTGAGCACTGGGGCTGGGAGAGCAGGTAGCAAGGGCTAGCATGGGATATAGCATAAAGACATATTTCTCTTCCCCTTCAAACTGGCTGGCACTGTAACCAATAAAATGTGGCCCATGTGACACTGGATGACTTCTGATGCTGGCCCTCCAGAGATCCAGCTTATGCTGTCCTTTATTTGGGAATGCTCCTTCTTGTAATCCATCTGCCATGCTATAAGGAAGCCCAAGCAGCCACATGGAGAGCCGCACGTGCAGGAGAACTAAGGCCCCCAGCTAGGAGCCTGCACCACATTGCTGGCTGAGCAAGTGAGGCCATTTTGGACTTTCCAGCCATTCCAGGACTCCATCCAATACCATCTAAAGCAGAACTGCCTGGTCAATCCACAGAATGAGGGGGAGGAAAATAGTCATCTGGGGCAAATAGTTGTTGCTAAGTTTGGGGACAATTTGTTATAAAGCAGGCCATGCACTGTGGCTCACTCCTGTAATCCCAGCACTTCAGGAGGCCAAGGCGGGCAGATCACCTGAGGTCAGGAGTTGAGACCAGCCTGGCCAACCTGGCGAAACCCCATCTCTACTAAAAATACAAAAATTAGCTGGGCATGGTGGTGGATGCCTATAGTCCCAGCTACTCAGGAGGTTTAGGCAGGAGAATCACTTGAACCTGGGAGGCAGAGGTTGCAGTGAGCTGAGATTATGACACTGCACTCCAGCCTGGGCATCAGAGCGAGACTCTGTCTCAAAAAAAAAAAAAAAAAAAAAAATTGTTATAAAGCAACAGATAACCGAGGGTGTGGATTATCACAAGTGTGAAATAACTTGGTACCTCCTTTCTCCCTCACTCCACCTGATGGCTTCCCACTCAGCTGCTACTAATACCTTTCTAGATTCCTCTACTGTGTGCTGTGATAGAAAGAGTGTGGCCTTTGGAGTCAGACAGCAAGTGGGTTTCATTCTAGATCTTGCACTTTCTAGCTGGGTGACTTTAAGTACAACACTTCTCTTCTCTAAAAGGTACTGAGAAAGCTAGATAAGGTTTTGTATACTCATAACCTACAGATGTGTCATTTCTCCAGGCACAGACCCTGGGAACACATGGCAGGGGGTGGGAGCGGTAACATACACAGCTTCCTGCCCACATAGGATGCATTTTGATTGGCATCTGCCCCATCCGAGCCACCCATTTCACCTCCAGCCAGGGAATTTCCATTCCCCACCCCCCCCCTTTTTTTTTTGTTTTTGAGACAGAGTCTTGCACTGTTGCCCAGGCTGGAGTGCAGTGGTGCAATCTTGGCTCACTGCAACCTCTGCCTCCTGGGTTCAAGCAATTCTCCTGTCCCCACCTTCTGAGTAGCTGGGATTACAGGCGCCCACCACCATGCCCAGCTAATTTTTTTGTTTTTAGTAGAGATGGGGTTTCACCATGTTGGCCAGGCTGGTCTCGAACTCTTGGCCTTGTGATTCATCCATCTCAGCCTCCCAAAGTGCTGGGATTACAGGCGTGAGCCACCGCACCTGGCCTCCATTTCCCTTTTTGTTGTTACGTCTCAAGAGTGTGAGAAGTGCGGGGCTGGGGGACGGATAGCATTAGGAAAAATTTCTAATGTAGATGACAGGTTAATGGGTGCAGCAAACCACCATGGCACATATATACCTATGTAACCAATCTGCACGTTCTGCACATGTACCCCAGAACTTAAAGTATAATAATACTAATTTAAAAAAAGAGTGTGAGAAATTTCTTCCATCTAGGACTCTCCATCTCATTCTCCCAGACAGCCCATTACTGGCTCAAATGCACCAATAAGGATTTCTGTTCAGGAGGGATCTGGGTGCGTGGTCTGACTTTAGAGGGAAGGCTGGCTTGCAAGGGCCAGTTGAGTGCGTGCTCAGCACCAAGCTAAGATGCAGGCCCAGGCTCCTGCTGTTTGGAGGTCTAACTGGACTCAAGGGACTACACAACTCTGTCAGCCACTTCCTCCAGCCTGAAGGTCTTCACCGCACCCCAGCACAGACACATCTTCAGGCTGGTCGTCTGTGCAGCTGTGGGTGGAAGAGCTGCCTGGAACCTGCCCGCATTTCTCTGATTTCCTTTCTCACTCAGACTTCTCAGCTTCCACTTACCAAGCTGGGGTGCTCTCCTGGCTTCTCCTGCCAGGTGGCCCTGTCCTCTCTGTCTTGTCTCACCCTTGGGCATCAGCTTGCCAGAAGCTGGCCAGCCCACATGCGGGATCTCCACCCAGAACCTTCCTGTCTGCCAACCCTTTGCCAACTCTCAGGGTGGGGAAGGAAAACCTCTCTCCCCCCTCCTCCCAGGGCTGACCGCTCCTTTTCCTTGTTTAATTTTCCAGAGGTTGCCGGTAGGCTGTGTCCGACGTACACCCAGCTGCCTGGAACAGAATTCACAGCAATGACGTTATCCCTGCCAAGTCCCGCTGCCACCGAACAACAGCAGACTCGTTTCCATGAGTCGGAATGAGAACCCAGATTGGAATCAGCTGTGGTTGCTAACCCTGTCTTTTTCCTCTGGGAGAAATTGTCATTTTAATGAAACCAAGGCACAGAAATGCTAAACAACCATCCCAATGTCATCAAACCAATCATCCACAGAAGCTGGAGACTAATATTGGCACTCAGGCCTGAGGCCACAGAAAATCTCCTTTCCCTCGGATGCATCTTCCTGGGTTGAAGTCCAGCTCCTAGACTCGCTCGTGTGTGCCCCGTTGAACAGAGCAGGGAGATCTGGATGCCTGGGTCCAGGAAGAGACTGCCCAAGCTCTCAACTGGCCTCCCCTGTAGGGGTGCTGCATCTGCCTGGCAGGCTGAGGACAGGCAGAGCCCAGATCACTGGGTCCCCTTGGCACAGACCCAGGGTCTTGGAGTGCTGCAGTTTGCAGCCACCAGAGTGCCTTCCTCCAGGGCTCCGCAGTTGATATCCAGGTTGTCCTTGCCGTCCTCAGGGAGTCTGGGGAAGGGTGGGAGGGGAAAGAGGAGAGGTGTTTAGGGTGCCGGGGCCTCGCTTCCCAGACAGACCTTCTAGCCTGTGTGCCTGTCACCTCTACCGGCCTGCGCACTGAGTGAGTCACTACACTGGTCAGCCATGTGACACTGGATGAATCCCCAAACCTCCCTGGGCAGCTGAACCCGCATCTGTAAAACGGGGGTGACAACCCTACTTGGGTGAACGTGCTGGGAACCCAAATAAGAAGTGAAGTGACAGGGACTAATCAGGCACCAGGCCGCAAGCATGGACGTGGGTTGCTTTCCGAGTGGCATTCCAGGTTAGGGGAGCAGCAAGGAGGTGGACCCTGGGACAAATGGAGGATCCAGAACAGCAGAGGAAGGAGAAAAGCCCATGGTCACTCACAGCTGGGGTGGCAGAGGGGCCTCGTCGATCCAGTGCCAGCCTTGGGGGCCTCGCCAGGCCCCCACCCAGGAGTGCCTGGAGACTGGGTATCTGCCCAGGAAGTCCTGAGGGAGAAAAGTAAGCTGGTCACTCCCCTGGACACTGGTGTGGCTCACCTGGGGTGTATGGGTTCCACAGGGTCCCACCTGGCCAATCCAGAAGGATCCGCTCAAGCCAGTGCTTGCAGAACAAAACCACCTTGAAAGCTGGATTGGATGCCTGCTGGGTGCCAGGCGCTGTGCTCAGGGCTGCGGGCCAGAATGAGGGTGACCCTGTCTCAGCCAAAGGGATGTGAACACTACTAAGCGATGCTCAATGGGCGTTGAATGGGCAAAGAAACAAGGAAGCTCAGAAAGCAAGAGAGGTGGTCAGGCACGGTGGCTCATGCCTGTAACCCCAGCACATTGGGAGGCCGAGGCTGGCGGATTACCTGAGGCCAGGAGTTCGAGACCAGCCTGTCCAACATAATGAAATCCCGTTTCTATTTAAAAAAAAAAAAAAAAAAAAAAAAAAAAAAAAAAGCTGGGCACAGGGGCAGGTGCCTGTAATCCCACCTACTTGGGAGGCTGAAACAGGAGAATCGCTTGAGTCCAGGAGGCAGAGGTTGCAGTAAGCCAAGAGCTTGCAGTAAGCAAGAGCGCCACTGCACTCCAGCCTGGGCTGACAAGAGGGAAACTCCATCTCAAAATAGTAATAATAATAATAATGCATGCAGACGTGCAGGAACAACAAAAACCAAAGTATGTTGGAGAGGTACTAGAGGAGACTTTTTTCTTTTAAATATTTGCCCTCAGTGTCACATTATTTTTAACAATGAATTAAAAAAGACAATGTTTTAAAGTACATATTTAAGATTTTTTCTTTTTTTTTTTTGAGATGGAGCCTTGCTCTGTCACCCAGGCTGGAGTACAGTGGCACGATCCTGGCTCACTGCAGCCTCCGCCTCCCAGGTTCAAGCGATTCTCCTGCCTCAGGCTCCTGAGAAGCTGGGACTACAGGTATGCACCACCAGGCACAGGTAATTTTCATATTGTTAGTAGGGACAGGTTTTGCCATGTTGGCCCAGGCTGGTCTGGAGCTCCTGGCCTCAAGTATCTATCCACTTCAGCCTCCCAAAGTGTAGAATTAGTGGTGTGAGCCACTGCACCCGGCCAAGATTTTTTAACTTGGAAAAAAAAAGTTTAAATATTTTAAGTCCCAGGGTGGGGACGTGGTGGAGTGGCAGCGATGCCGGCACAGTCCACATCAGCTTGTTCTTTCTGAAATGTCGTTTGGCGCTATGTAACAAGAGCAGCACCACCGCTCCTGCTCCAATGGGTGATTTCACTGGGAAATAAATCCGAGAATATAAAGGGAAAAATGAACTTATCTAAAGATAACATGGTGCCATTTGTGAAGAAAAACCGGAAACTCCCCAAACACTCAGCAACCGAGAAATAACGAGGTAAATTATAGGATGTCAACGTGATGGAAAATTATAGTGCTATTAAAAATGACAAGTGTATAGAAAATGTCATTATGCAGGAAAATGTAAATATGAAATCATGCCAAGTAAAAAAAAAAAAAAGACTATACTAGAAAGTACGTATCGCTCACAACAATGTCAAGAAGCACATGTTCACTGTGAGGCAGGTTAGGAGCAGAGTGGTGTACATGAATTCCGCGCATGCTGAATTCTTCTTCCCTGAGAAAATGGTGTAGGTCAACAAAGACAAGCCCTGGGAATCAGAAAGCAAGCACTGGAGTGATTATTGTCCCGTTGCTGCCACCTCCTCCATTCTTCAGATCTGAGCTAAAGGTTGCTTTTTTTACGGACACTGGGCTGACCCTCTCCCAGGTGAACTAGGTGCTCCTCTCTCCCCTCGGTTTCCACAACTTTCATAGAATAAAGTTGCCTCTTTTTTATTTAATTTTTATTTTTGAGACGGAGTCTTGCTCAGCTGCCCAGGCTGGAGTGCAGTGCCACAATCTCGGCTCACTGCAACCCCCGTCTCCCAGGTTCAAGGAATTCTCCCGTCTCAGCCTCCCGAGTAGCTGGGATTACAGGCACCTGCCATGATGCCCATTTTAGTAGCGATGGGGATTCACCATGTTAACCAGGCTGGTCTTGAACTCCTGACCTCAGGTGATCCACCGGCCTCGGCCTCCCAAAGTGCTAGGATTACAGGCATGAGCCACTGCACCCAGCCTCTCTTTTTTATTTTTTAAGAGACAGGATCTCACTAAGTTATCCGGGCTGGCCTTGAACCCCTGGGCTCAAGCGATGCTCCCATCTCAGCCTCCGAAGTAGCTGGGACTGCTGGTACGTGCCCGCACTCACGTGCTACCTCCTAATGGCTTGCCTCCTTGTCACTCTCCTGTATTAGATGGTGAACCTGGTGCAGGCCAGGAGCTTGTCTTACTCAACATCGCACTATGATAGCCCAGCACACAGTAGGTCAGCTCAGTGAAACTGCCTCCCCATGTTCACTGCCAAGAATCAGCAAGAGCCACAGTGAACCCAGGCCATCAGGCCACTGCGTGTCCCAGAAGTGTCACGGAAAACCCATCTTCTACCCCTCAAGGTTAGTACCAGTCAGTCAGCAGCCCAGAGAGAAACCAGGGGCAACTTCCAGGCTGAAGGTCGCTAATCTTACCCTTCTTGAATCCTAAAGAGCACACAGGAAAATGGAGAGTGGTGAGTGGGCGGAACAGAGAAGGTACACTGGGCAGCTGTTCCTTGGCTGGTGCTTCGGGGACACACTGGGGCCCAGGATGGGGCTGGGCGGGGAAACCTAGAGAGGATGGGAGGGCCCCAAGCTGCTCTGAGGTGGGAGTCAGAGGGCTGAGAGGCCCAACACCGTCTTCCTGGGAGCACTCAGCTGCCTGTTTGGGAAGGCACACCAGGGCTCAGTGCCTCTCCAGGGCTGAGATGGGGCCAGGCTACCCCATATGTAAATTCTGGCTCCATGACTTGTGAGCCACGTGACCTTAGAGAAGTTACCCAACCTTTCAGAGCCGCTGCGTGGTCCTTTGTAAAATGAGGATGCTTGTGATGAGGCTTGAGATACTAACATAAAGCCAGGGCCACCTAGTACATACTCATCCCATGTCCTCTTGCCTCTGATGTGTGGTGGGCAAAGCTTGTGACCTACCTCCGACACACATGAGCCCCTTTAATGCTTACAGCAACCTCAAGAGGACCCTGGCCTTCTGTCAGAGCCCCAAGCCATCTGCCTCTCTCTCCCTTCCCCTCTGGGCCTCCTGGTGACAGGAACTGAAGGCCTCCCCCCAGCCCCAACCCCACCTAGACCCACCCACTCCATTCCATTCTTCTTTTCCTTGCAGTTGAGACTCTTGATCTCACTGTTAGCAAAAATGGTGGTGTGGGGAAGGTATTGTTCAGAGTTACAAATAAACTCCAGGAACTACTAAGTAATTTGTGGCTAAAAGGACTGCTCTGTGCAAAAGATCCTGAGGCCTCCTTAAACTGTGGATTCTCCAACTGTGCCACTAATATGGGGAGAAGGAATGTGATCCTGAGCAGAATGGACTGAAAATCTCATCTTTTACATCTCAAAATTACAGAAAATTATTTCCTATGCCTTCATACGTTTCTTTTTAAAAAACTGTGATAAAAGATTCATGGCCAGGCATGGCTGCTCGCAGCTATAGTCTTAGCACTTTGGGAGGCTGAGGAGGGCGGATCACTCAAGCCCAGGAGTTTGAGACCAGCCTGCGTAACATAGTGAGACCCTGTCTCTACAAAAAATACAAATATTAACCAGGTGTGGTGGCACACCGCTATAGTCCCAGCTACTCAGGAGGCTGAGGCCGAAGGATGGCTTGTCCCTGGGAGGTCGAGGCTGCAGTGAGCCATGATCGCACCACTGTACTCCAGCCTGAGTGACAGAGCAAGATCCTGACTCAAAAAAAAAAAAAAAAAAAAGTTTAATGACATAACATTTACCACTTTAACCATGGTAAGTGTTCAGTTTAAGGGCATGAAGTATATCCACATTGTTGTGAAACGGTCATCACTATCCATCTCTTGAACTTTCTCACCTCCCCAAACTGAAGCTGTCCTCATTAAACAACTCCCCATCCCCTGCTGCCCTGGCAACCACCATTCTACTCTCTATCCTCACCCATGTCTGTTTTCATATTAAAATGTTTCAAATTACTTTTTTTTTTTTTTGAGAAGGAGTCTCGCTCTGTCACCCAGGCTGGAGTGCAGTGGCCAGATCTCAGCTCACTGCAAACTCCGCCTCCCGGGTTTACGCCATTCTCCTGCCTCAGCCTCCCGAGTAGCTGGGACTACAGGTGCCCGCCACCTTGCCCGGCTAGTTTTTTGTATTTTTTTAGTAGAGACGGGGTTTCACCGTGTTAGCCAGGATGGTCTCGATCTCCTGACCTCGTGATCCGCCCGCCTCGGCCTCCCAAAGTGCTGGGATTACAGGCTTGAGCCACCGCGCCCGGCTCAAATTACTTCTCTTAATCCTAGGATGTATATGTATTCATGGTTTAAACTCTTTGAAATTAGGATCCGGCTCGAGTTCAACATGTGCTGTTAAGGTAGCTTCCTCCCTCCTCCACTCTGCAAAGCAAAGCTGTTATTAAACTAATGGTGAGCACTTACAACTTCCTACTTTTCACTAATCCTGAGCAAAACAGGCTTCTGGGGAAGATGAGCCACGTCTATCCTGTACCCCTGGGCGCCCTGGCCCTGGTGCGTTCCTGGGGTTTGTGTGCGCTGCTTCTATGTGTGTGTCCTGTCCTCCCCACCCTGCCTCAGCACCTTCGGGAGCTTCCGGTCCTTGTCCAGAACTCAGGAAAATTCCAGAGTCCCACAACCATTATATTCCAGATTTTAACTGCCTGGATCTTGAATCTTAGCGTTGTTCTTTTTGCAGGGAGGGGGTTTACCCAGAATATGATATGTTTTCTGCAGATTTCCTTATGTTTCAAATGATTGATGCTGTATGCATTTTTTTTTGTTAAATTCTTTATCTCAGGTTATGTTTCCAATTTGGATAGTTAAACCCACCTCCCCCCACTGGCAACAAGGAGGTCTAAAATCATCTGAGGTGAACCTGTCTGACGCGAGGCCTGTTTTACTGGCTTCCTGTTGGCATTTGCTGTGCTCAATTGATCTGTCTCAGGACAAAATGCCATGTTCATCAGTCTTAAGCGATGGGATTCCATAAGTAAGTAATGGGATGAACTATGTCCCTGCAACAATCTGATCCATGCCCTGCTTGACTCCTGGCCCCAACTCCAGGCACTCTGGAGACCATCTTTGGACCCACCTACATTCCTATAGGCCTTCAATTTGCAGATACAACCAGTCTGGGTCATTTGGTACAGGAGCCTGGGGTGCTTTCTTTGCACAGCCCATTCCCATCTCAATGACAACACCTCAGGGCCTAGCCCAGGATCTGAGCAGAAACCGTTCTCTACTGAGCTCCTCTTGCCCTCACAGGCTACTTGTGCCCTGGCATATTCCCCCAATCATAGCCTATATTATTTGTGGAACATTTAGAAATAAATGTTATTCCTGGTTACACAGTAATCTGTGCTCACTGTAAAACATCACCTCCAGCTGGGTGCAGTGACTCACGCCTGTAATCCCAGCACTTTGGGAGGCTGAGGCGGGTGGATCATGAGGTCAGGAGATCAAGACCATCCTGGCTAACACGGTGAAACCCCGTCTCTACTAAAAATGCAAATAATAGGTGGGCGCCTGTAGTCCCAGCTACTCAGGAGGCTGAGTCAGGAGAATGGCGTGAACACGGGAGGCGGAGCTTGCAGTTAAGCTGAGATCGCACCACTGCACTCCAGCCTGGGCGACAGAGCGAGACTCCATCTCAAAAAACAAACAAACAAAACAAAACAAAACAAAAATCACCTCCAGCAGATTTTTTTTTTTTTTTTTTGAGACAGAAGTTTTACTCTTCTTGCCCAGGCTGGAGTGCAGTAGTGCAATCTCAGCTCACTGCAACCTCCGCCTCCTGAGTAGCTGGGATTACAGGCGCGTGCCACCACACCTGGCTAATATTTGTATTTTTTTTAGTAGAGGCTGGGTTTCACCATGTTTGCCAGGCCAGTCTCTAACTCCTGACCTCAGATGATCCGCCCGCCTTGGCCTCCCAGTGTTGGTATTACAGGCGTTAGCCACTGCACCTGGCCCTCCAGCAGATTCTTACATGGGAAAATGGGAAGATACCAGCCACCCTTTCCTGAGCCTGCCATAGGGGTCATGAGGGGACCTGGCCCCAGCGTTGGTGGTGGCTCCAATGTCATTGTCTTGGTCTGTTTAGTCTGTTTTTTGTTGCTGTCACAGATTACCACAGAAAGGATAATTTATAAGGAAAATAAATTACTTCTTACAGTTTTGGAGACTGGGTCAGGTGCAGTGGCTCATGCCTATAATCCCAGCCCTTTGGGAGGCCAAGATGGGAAGGTTGCTTGAGGCTAGGAGTTTGAGACCAAACTGGGCAACAGAGTGAGACCTTGTCTCTACTAAAAATCAAAAAAATTAGCCAGGCATGGTTCCAGCTACTTAGGAGGCTGAGATGGGAGGATTGCTTGAGCCTAGGAGGTGAAGGCTGCAGCCCGCCATGATCACCACACTGCACTCCAGCCTGGGCAACAGAGCAAGACCCTGTCTGAAAAAAAGAGGGCTGGGCGCAGTGGGTCACACCTGTAATCTCGGCACTTTGGGAAGCTGAGGCAGGCAGATCACTTGATGTCACAAGTTTGAGACCGGCCTGGCCAACATGGTAAAACCCCACCTCTACTAAAAGTACAAAAATTAGCTGCATTAGGTGGCGGAAGCCTGTAATTCCAGCTACTTGGGAGGCTGAGGCACCAGAATTGCTTGAACCCGGGAGGCAGAGGTTGCAGTGAACCAAGTGGCGACCTGCCACTGCACTCCAGCCTGGGTGACAGAGCAAGAGTCCGTGTCAATTTAAAAAAAGAGAAAGAGGTTGGGTGAGGTGGTTCACGTCTGTAATCCCAGGACTTTGGGAGGCCGAGGAAGGTGAATCAACTGAGGTCAGGAGTTCGAGACCAGCCTGTATTTTGTCTCTACTAAAAATACAAAAATTATCCAGGCGTGGTGGTGGGACCTGTAATCCCAGCTACTCAGGAGGCTGAGGCAGAACTGCTTGAACCTGGGAGGTAGGTTGCAGCGAGCCAAGATCGCAGCACTGCACTCCAGTCTGGGTAACACAGCCAGACTCTATCTTTAAAAAAAAAAAAAAAAAAAAAGAGAGAGAGAGAGAGAGAAAAAGAGAAATGTAGGGGGACACACTGAAACCGTAGCAGCAGTGTTGGGGTGGGGTTTCTGAGCCAGGCATTTGGTGCAAATATCTTCTCTGACACTCTGATCAAGCACAAGTTACTCAGCTTTTCTTTGCCACAAGATTCCTTATCAATGAAAGAGAAAAAGAAACCATCATCTCCACATCACAGGGCTGCTTGAACTGTCAGGCCTCTGAGCCCAAGCTAAGCCATCATATCCCGTGACCTGCACATACACATCCAGATGGCCTGAAGTAGCTGAAGAATCACAAAACAAGTGAAAACGGCCTGTTCCTGCCTTAACTGATGACGTTACCTTGTGAAATTCCTTTTCCTGGCTCATCCTGGCTCAAAAGCTCCCCCACTGAGCACCTTGTGACCCCCGCCCCTGCCTGCCAGAGAACAACGCCCTTTGACTGTAATTTTCCACTACCCACCCGAATCTTATAAAACAGCCCCACCCCTGCCTCCCTTTGCTGACTCTTTTCAGACTCAGCCCACCTGTACCCAGGTGAAATAAACAGCCTTGCTGCTCACGCAAAACCTGTTTGGTGGTCTCTTCACACAGACGCGAGTGAAATTTGGTGCCGTGACTCGGATTGGGGGCCCTCCCTTGGGAGATCAATCCCGTCCTCCTGCTCTTTGCTCCATGAAAAAGATCCACCTACGACCTCTGGTCCTCAGACCAACCAGCCCCAGGAGCATCTCACCAATTTTAAATTGGATAAGCGGCCTCTTTTTACTCTCTTCTCCAACCTCTCTCACTATCCCTCAACCTCTTTCTCCTTTCGATCTTGGCGCTATCTTTCAATCTCTCCCTTCTCTTAATTTCAGTTCCTTTGCTTTTCTGGTACAGACAGGAGACGCGTTTTATCCGTGAACCCAAAACTCTGGCGCCGGTCACGGACTCGGGAAGACAGTCTTCCCTTGATGTTTAATCATGTGGGGACACTTGCTTGATTCTTCACCCATGTTTCAGAGGTGTCTGATCACGCAGGGATGCCTGCCTTTGTCCTTCACCCTTAGCGGCAAGCACTGCTTTTCTGGGGGTCAAGCACCCCCCACCCCTTCTCTCCATGTCTCCACCCTCTCTTTTCTCTGGTTGCCTCCTTCACTATGGGCAAACTTCCACCCTCCATTCCTCCTTCTTCTCCCTTAGCCTGTGTTCTCAAGAACTTAAAACCTCTTCAACTCACACCTGACTTAAAACCTAAACGCCTTATTTTCTTCTGCAATAGCGCCTGACCCCAATACAAACTCGACAATCGTTCCAAATAGCCAGAAAATGGCACTTTCGATTTCTCCATCCTACAAGATCTAGATAATTCTTGTTGTAAAAACAGGCAAACGGTCTGAGGTGCCTGATGTCCAGGCATTCTTTTACACATCGGTCCCTCCCTAGTCTCTGTTCCCAATGCAATTAGTCCCAAATCTTGCTTCTTTCCCTCCCACCTGTCCCCTCAGTTCCAACCCCAAGTATCGCTGAGCCTTTCCAATCTTCCTTTTCTACAGACCCATCTGACCTCTCCCCTCCTCCCCAGGCTGCTCCTCGCCAGGCCGAACCAGGTCCCAATTCTTCCTCAGCCTCTGCTCCCCTCCTCACACCTGGTCTGGCTTACAGCTTCGTTCTGCAACTAGCCCTCCCCGACCTGCCCAGCAATTTCCTCTTAAAAGGTGGCTGAAGCTGATGGCATAGTCAAGGTTAATGCTCCTTTTTCTTTATCTGACCTCTCTCAAATTGGTTAGCGTTTAGGCTCTTTTTCTTTTCTTTTTTTTTTTTTTGAGACGGAGTCTCGCTGTGTCGCCCAGGCTGGAGTGCAGTGGCACACGGTCTCTGCTCACTGCAAGCTCCGCCTCCCAGGTTCATGTCATTCTCCTACCTCAGCTTCCCGAGTAGCTGGGACCACAGGCGCCTGCCACCATGCCCAGCTAATTTTTTGTATTTTTTTTTTTAGTAAAGACGGGGTTATGGCCGGGCGCGGTGGCTCAAGCCTGTAATCCCAGCACTTTGGGAGGCCGAGACGGGCGGATCACAAGGTCAGGAGATCGAGACCATCCTGGCTAACACGGTGAAACCCCGTCTCTACTAAAAAATACAAAAAACTAGCCGGGCGAGGTGGCAGGCGCCTGTAGTCCCAGCTACTCGGGAGGCTGAGGCAGGAGAATGGCGTAAACCCGGGAGGCGGAGCAAGCAGTGAGCTGAGATCCGGCCACTGCACTCCAGCCTGGGCGACAGAGCGAGACTCCGTCTCAAAAAAAAAAAAAAAAAAAAAAAAAAAAGACGGGGTTTCACCATGTTAGCCAGGATGGTCTTGATCTCCTGACCTCATGATCCACCTGCCTCGGCCTCCCAAAGTGCTGGGATTACAGGCATGAGCCAACATGCCCGGCCTAGGCTCTTTTTCATCAAATATAAAAACCCAGCCCAGTTCATGGCTCGTTTGGCAGCAACCCTGAGACGCTTTACAGCCCTAGACCCTGAAAAGTCAAAAAGAAGGCCGTCTTATTCTCAATATGCATTTTATTACCCAATTCGCTCCCAACATGCTCCAAAAATTAGATTCCGGCCCTCAAACCCCACAACAGGACTTAATTAACCTCGCCTTCAAGGTGTACAATAATAGAGTAGAGGCAGCCAGACGGCAACGCATTTCTGAGTTACAATTACTTACCTCTGCTGTGAGACAAAACCTAGCCGCACCTCCAGCACACAAGAACTTCAAAATGCCTAAGCTGCAGCAGTCAAGGATTCCTACAGGACTTCCTCCCCCAGGATCTTGCTTCAAGTGCCAGAAATCTGGCCACTGGGCCAAGGAATGCCCGCAGCCTGGGATTCCTCCTAAGCCATGTCCCATCTGTAAGGGACCCCACTGGATATCAGACTGTCCAGTTTGCCTGGCAGCCACTCCCAGAGCCCCTGGAACTCTGGCCCAAGGCTCTCTGACTGACTCCTTCCCAGATCTTCTCAGCTTAGTGGCTTAAGACTGACGCTGCCCCATCACCTTGGAAGCCTCCCGGACCATCACAGACACTTTGGGTAACTCTTACAGTGGAGGGTAAGTTCATCCCCTTCTTAATCAATACGGAGGCTACTCACTCCACGTTACCTTCTTTTCAAGGGCCTGTTTCCCTTGCCTCCACAACTGTTGTGGGTATTGACGGCCAGGCTTCTAAACCTCTTAAAACTCCCCAAATCTGGTGCCAACTTAGACAACATTCTTTTAAGTACTCTTTTTTAGTTATCCCCACCTGCCCAGCTCCCTTATTAGGTCGAGACATTTTAACTAAATTATCTGTTTCCCTGACTATTCCTGGGCTACAGTCACACCTCATTGCTGCCCTTGGATCTCCCCACCTTAATCCACAACTATAGGACACCTCTACTCCCTCCTTGGCAATTGATCATGCACTGCTTACCATCCCATTAAAACTTAATCACCCTTGCCCCGCTAAATGCCAATATCCCTTCACACAGCACGCTTTAAAAGGATTAAAGCCCGTTATCACTCGCCTGTTACAGCATGGCCTTTTAAAGCCTATAAACTCTCCTTACAATTCCCCCATTTTACCTGTCCAAAAACTGGACAAGCCTTACAGGTTAGTTCAGGATCTGCGTCTTATCAACCAAACTGTTTCGCCTATCCATCCTGTGGTGCCAAACCCATATACTCTCCTATCCTCAATACCTCCCTCCACAACCCATTATTCTATTGTAGATAAACCTAGCTGACCCCATAAATCCTAAATAATTTCCCCACTCCCCTTTCCATTCCTTAGAAAACAGCCCTAAAAGCTGCACCCACACTAGCTCTCCCTAACTCATCCCAATCTTTTTCATTACACACAGCTGAAGTGCAGGACTCTGTGGTCAGAATTCTTACACAAGAGCCAGGGCCACACCCTGTAGTCTTTCTGTCCAAACAACTTGACCTTACTCTTTTAGTCTAGCCCTCATGTCTGCGTGTCACAGCTGCCGCTGCTTTAATACTTTTAGAGACCTTCAAAATCACAAACTATGCTCAACTCACTCTCTACAGTTCTCTTAACTTCCAAAATCTATTTTCTTCCTCACACCTGATGCATATATGTTCTGCCCTCTGGCTCCTTCAGCTATACTCACTCTTTGTTGAGTCTCCCACAATTACCACTGTTCCTGGCCTGGACTTCAATCCGGCCTCCCATATTATTCCTGATACCATACCTGACCCCCATGACTGTAGCTCTCTGATCCACCTGACATTCACTCCATTTCCCCATCTTTCCTTCTTTCCTGTTCCTCACCCTGAACACACTTGGTTTGTGGATGGCAGTTCCACCAGGCCTAATCACCACTCACCAGCAAAGGCAGACTATGCTATCATATCTTCCATACCTATCATTGAGGCTACCGCTCCGCCCCCCTCCACTACCTCTCAACAAGCCAAACTCATTGCCTTAACTCGAGCCCTTGCTCTTGCAAAAGGACTACGTGTCAATATTTATACTGGTTCTAAATATGCCTTCCATATCCTGCACCACCATGCTGTTATGTGGGCAGAAAGAAATTTCCTCATTATGCAAGTGTCCTCCATCCTTAATGCCTCTTTAATAAAAACTCTTCTCAAAGCCACTTTACTTCCAAAGGAAGCTAGAGTCATTCACTGCAAGCAGCCATCAAAAGGCATCAGATCCCAACGCTCAGGGCAATGCATACGCTGATAAGGTAGCTAAAAAAAGCAGCTAGCGGTCCAACTTCTATCCCTCATGGCAGCTTTTCTCCTTCTCATCTGGCCACTCCCACCTACTCCCCCACTCAGACTTCCACCTATCAATCTCTTCCCACACAAGGCAAATGGTTCTTGGACCAAGGAAAATATCTCCTTCCAGCCTCACAGGCCCATTCTATTCCGTCGTCATTTCATAACCTCTTCCATGTAGGTTACAAGCCGCTAGCCCGTCTCATAGAACCTCTCATTTCCTTTCCATCGTAAAAATCTATCCTCAAAAAATCTCAGTGTTCCATCTACTATTCTACTATTCCTCAGGGAGTGTTCGGGCCCCCTCCCTTCCCTACACATCAAGCTCAGGGATTTGCCCCTGCCTGGGACTGGCAAATTGACTTTACTCACATGCCTTGAGTCAGGAAACTAAAATACCTCTTGGTCTGGGAAGACACTTTCACTGGATGGATAGAGGCCTTTCCCACAGGGTCTGAGAAGGCCACCACGGGCATTTCTTCCCTTCTGTCAGACATAATTCCTTGGTTTGGCCTTCCCACACCTCTATACAGTCCAATAACGGGCCAGCCTTTATTAGTCAAACCACCCAAGCAGTTTCTCAGGCTCTTGGTATTCAGTGGCGCCTGGTTTTACCTCAAACTGCCACCCTTAAGTCTCTCTTTAAGTGGATAGAAGATCTTCAGTGACAAAGTACACTCCAATACTTTCACCCTGATGAAGTCCTATTCTTACTTTTATATTCACTCTTATTCTCATTCCCATTCTTATGCCACCCTCTACCTCTCCCCAACTATCTCCACCACACTATCAATCTCACTCACTCTCTCCTAGCCATTTTTTAATCCTTTTTTTTTTTTTTTTTGAGACAGAGTCTCTGTCGCCCAGGCTGGAGTGCAGTGGTGCAATCCTTGGCTCACTGCAAGCTCCGCCTACCAGGTTCATGTCATTCTCCTGCCTCAGCCTCCTGAGTAGCTGGGACTACAGGCGCCCGCCACCACACCCGGCTCATTTTTTGGTATTTTTAGTAGAGACGGGGTTTCACCGTGTTAGCCAGGCTGGTCTCGATCTCCTGACCTCGTGATCCGCCCGCCTCGGCCTTAATCCTTCTTTAACAAACAGTTGCTGGCTTTGCATTTCTCTTTCCTCCAAAATCACCAGGCCTTGACTTACTGCTTAAAAAAAAAAAAAAAAAAAAAAGGGAATCTGTATATTTTTAAATGAAGAGTGCTGTTTTTACCTAAATCAATCTGGCCTGGTATATGACAACATTAAAAAAACAAAACAAAACAAAAAAAACGCTCAAAGATAGAGCCTAAAAACTTGCCAACCAAGCAAGTAATTAGGCTGAACCCCCTTAGGCACTCTCTAATTGGATATCCTGGGTCCTCCCAATTCTTAGTCCTTTAATACCTGTTTTTCTCCTCCTCTTATTTGGACCTTGTGTCTTCCGTTTAGTCTCTTAATTCATACAAAACCGCACCCAGGCCATCACCAAACATTCTATATGACAAATGCTTTTAACAACCCCACAATATTGTCCCTTACCACAAAATCTTCCTTCTGCTTAATCTCTCCCACTCTAGGTTCCCACATCGCCCCTAATCCCGCTCAAAGCAGCCCTGAGAAACATCACCCATTATGTCTCCATATCACCCCCCAAAAATTTTGCCGCCCCAACACTTTACTACTATTTTGTTTTATTTTTCTTATTAACATAAGAAGACAGGAATGTCAGGCCTCTGAGCCCAAGCTAAGCCATCAAATCCCCTGTGACCTGCAGGTACACATCCAGATGGCCTGAAGTAACTGAAGAATCACAAAATAAGTGAAAATGGCCTGTTCCTGCCTTAACTGATGACATTACCTTGTGAAATTCCTTCTCCTGGCTCATCCTGGCTCAAAAGCTCCCTCACTGAGCACCTTGTGAACTCCTCCCCTTCCTGTCAGAGAACACCCCCTTTGACTGTAATTTTCCACTACCTACCCGAATGTAAAACAGCCCCACCCTTATCTCCCTTCACTGACTCTCTTTTCGGACTCAGCTCGCCTGCACCCAGGTGAAATAAACAGCCTTGCTGCTCACACAAAGCCTGTTTGGTGGTCTCTTCACACGGACGCGAGTGAAAAGGATACTGTTCTCTTTTGAACTTATAAAACAATTCAATACATATCAAAATGTCACGTGTGTCGGTCTTTTAAGTGTTGGGATTCCGTAAGTGTGATGGGATGAATTCTGTCACCCTAAAATTCATACGTGGGTGCCCTAACCCCCAGTACCTCAGAATGTGACTGTACTTGGAGTCATGCCTTTCAAGAGTGCTTAAATGCACATAAAGCTATTCAGGTGGCCCCTAATCCAATGTGACTGGGGTTGTTACAAGAGGAGTAAATTTAGACATACCAAGAGACACCAGAGATGGGAGGGCACAGGATTGCCAGGTGAGGACACAGGGAGAAGGGCCACTACCTGAAAGCCAAGGAGAGGCCTCTGGAAACCCAGAACCTGCTGACACCTTGATCTTAGACTTCCAGCCTTCAGGACTGTGAGAACGTCAGCTTGTTGAAGCTACTCAGTCTGGAATATTTTGCTATAGCAGCCCCAGTAAACTAATACAATAAGATTTGTTTATTTACTTATTTTTTTGAGATAGGGTCTCGCTCTGTCACCCAGGCTGGAGTGCAGTGGTGCGATCTTGGCTCACTGCAGCCTCTGCCTCCCGGGTTCAAGTGAGTCTCCTGCCTCAGCCTCCCGAGTAGCTGGGACTACAGGCATGTGCCACCATGCTCAACTAAGTTTTGTAGTTTTAGTAGAGATGGGGTTTCACCATGTTGCCCAGGCTGGTCTTGAACTCCTGACCTCAAGTGATCTGCCTGCCTTGGCCTCCCAAAGTGCTGTGATTACAGGTGTGAGCCACCATGCCCAGCCTACTTATTTTTTGAGACAGTTTCGCTCTGTCACCCAATAGCGCAATCTCGGCTCACTGCAACCTCTGCCTCCCAGGTTCAAGTGTTCTTCTGCCTCAGACTCTTAAGTTGCTGGGATCACAGGCATGCGTCACCATGTCCCAATAATTTTGTATTTTTAATAGAGATGGGGTTTCACCATGTTGCCCAGAATGGTCTCAAACTCCTGACCTCAGATGATCCACCCGCCTCAGCCTCCCAAAGTGCTGGGATTATAGGCGTGAGCCACTACGCCCGACTAATACAGTAAAATTTGAAAAAAGGTTTCACTTCTTTAATAAATGGAAGACTACAGGACTAGGTGGAAGATCTGAGGGCTCCTGCTGGACCGTGAGGCCCAGCCATGCCTTCTGCATCCCTGCATGCCCAGTCCCCAGCACAAGGTCAGGACACTGTGGGGCATAAGGAGTAGAGATTCCTTATGGCACAAGTGTGCCTAAGGGCATAAAGATATTCCCTATATAACAGGCGGACAACCAAAGGAAAGAGTTTCTACACACCAACAAGAAAAAGACTGAGTAATGCCAAGAGAAAAGAAACAGACAGGGCATGGGTAAGCAATTTTTTTTTTTTTTTTTTTGGAGTCTCGCTCTGTTGCCAGGCTTGAATGCAGTGGTGTGATCTTGGCTCACTGCAACCTCCGCCTTCCAGGTTCAAGCGATTCTCCTGCCCCAGCCTCCGAAGTAGCTAGGACTACATGTGCATGACACCATGCCCAGCTAATTTTTTTGTATTTTTAATAGAGATGGGATTTCACCATGTTGGCCAGGATGGTCTCGATGTCCTGATCTCATGATCTGCCCGCCTCAGCCTCCCAAATTGGTGGGATTACAGGCATGAGCCATCGCACCCAGCTACGGATAAGCAATTCTAAGACTATTCCCAGACAGCCAAACCAGTATGAGCCGTGGTCTGGCCTTATGTGGAAATACAAGAAATGCAAAGCCAGTCTTCCTTTTCCCCTGTCAAACTAAGATTTAAACAAAAGTTAGAAAAAGAATTAGCCAGGCACAAGGACTTATGACTACAATCCCAGGACTTTGGGAGGCTGAGGTGGGAGGATCACTTGAGGCCAGGATTTTGAGATCAGCCTGGGCAACATAGTAAGATTTCATCTCTACAAAAAATAAAAAATCAGCTGGGTGTGGTGGCACATGTCTGTGGTTCCAGCTACTCGGGAGGCTGCGGCAGGAGGATTGCTTGAGCCCAGGAGAGTTTGAGGCTGCGGCAGGAGGATTGCTTGAGCCCAGGAGAGTTTGAGGCTGCAGCGAGCTATGATGGCACCACTGCACTCCAGCCTGGGCAACAGAGTGAGATCTGTCTCTAAAAACAAAACAAAACAAAACAAAACAACAAAATAAAACCAGATTATGAAACAGCACATTTCTTTTCTCTTTCTTTTTTTTTAAGAGACAGAGTCTCACTCTATCGCCCAGGCTGGAGTGCAATGGCACAATCTCGGCTCACTGCAACCCGTCTCCCAGGTTAAAGCAATTCTCCTGCCTCAGCCTCCTGAGTAGCTGGGATTACAGGCACCCATCGCCACACCTGGCTAATTTTTGTATTTTTAGTAGAAACAGGGTTTCACCATTTTGGCCAGGCTGGTCCTGAGCTCTTGACCTCAGGTGATCCACCTGCCTCGGCCTCCCAAAGCGCTAGGATTACAGGCCATGAGCCACCGGGCCTGGTCTTCCATTTTTGTTTTTTTAAAAAAGTTACTTATCATAGAAAAAAGCCTTGAAGTAGATATTCCAAAGTATTTTGTTAGTGCTTATCTTTAGGTATGAGATAATGAGTAAAATTTATTTTCTTTCTAAATGTTTATGTTTTCCAAACTTTTTGCAGTGAACATATTACTTAATAATGAGAAAAATATATAGCGATAAGAGATACTGATATGTGTGTTCAAGAATTCACTTCTTGGCTGGGAGCGGTGGTTCACGCCTGTAATCCTAGCACTTTGGGAGCCCAAGGCGGGCAGATCACCTGAGGTCAAGAGTTTAAGACCAACCTGGCCAACATGGTGAAACCTCGTCTCTACTAAAATATCAAATTTAGCCAGGCATGATGGCAGGTGCCTGTAATCCCAGCTACTTGGAAGGCTGAGATGGGAGAATCGCTTGAACCTGGGAGACGGTGGTTGCAGTGAGCCAAGATTGCGCCACTGCACTCCAGCCTGAACGGCTGAGCAAGACTCTGTCTCAAAAAACAAACAAACAAACAAACAAAAAAAACAAAAAGAATTCACTTCCTGTCCTGCTCTCACAAGGGTCCCCAGGGGTTCTCAGAAGGGCTCCTCTTGGCTCCTCCAGAGCAAGAGACATCAGGCACTCCAGGCAGCTGATAGGACAAGCCCAGTGGCCAGTTCTTCAGGGCTCTGTCCCTCCATTCTCACTCTCATTGTCCCCAGGCGAGGTGGCACGAACAGAGGTGAGTCTCAGAGGAGGTGTGTGTCTCAGAGAGGTGTGGATATGACAGCCAAAGTGGGTGGGATAAAGGGCTGGGAAGCCCAATACAGAAGGTGGGGATACCAGACCACAGACTGTTTCAGAGCTGTCACCTGACATGTGGCAGTTCCTGACCCCTATCCCAGGGCAGAGCCTGGACCCCTGATCCTTCTGTAATGCATGGCAGGCACTCCCAGGAACAATCCCACAGGAAAAAAAAAGCTAGGAACTCCCTTCCCTCCCCACTGTGTGGGGCAGAACAACTTTGACTCCAGGTAGGGACGGTCCGACAAAATGTCACGCATGCAAAAATCCTCAGTGAAACATTAACAAGTCCAGAAATATTTGGGGAAAAAATCATGACTAAGTAGACTTGATCACAAGAAGCCAGGAATAAAACAAACAAACCACCACAAGAGATTAAAAGGAGAAACAAAAAAGATATTATCATCCCACTGGATGCATAAAAAGCATTCAATGATTTAAACTCATTCATATTTAAAACTCTTAAATAAGAATAGAACTTTTTTTAAATGATAAAAATAGAAAGAAAAAAGGACAAAAATAATGGGACGACAGGCTGAGTGCGGTGGCTCATGTCTGTAATCCCAGCACTTTGGGAGGCCAGGGCAGGAAGATCACTTGAGCCCAGGAGTTCAAGACCAACTTGGGAAACATAGTAAGACCCTGTGTCTATTAAAAAGAAAAAAAAAAAAAAAAAGAATGGGAAGAGACAACATCAGATGAGAAACATCAACATTTTGGAAGCTGGACAACTGTAACAGCCTCACAGAGCTGAGAAAGCTCAGGAGTTTTCAAGGAAAGGACAGATAGACAGCTGAGAGAAAGCCAAGAAATACCCCAATTTCTATTGAGAAGCTTCCAAAACTTAAGTATTAGAGACAACAGGTCCTTCTGAAGGCCAAAGTATGGGAAAAAGGACGGGTTGAAAGCCTGTAAAAGAAGCAGTCAGGATCCTCCACCCCCAGCCCAAAGATCCACTCATTTTCCCTATGGAGCGAGCTATTTGGAAAGATGAACCACAGAGGCTTTTAGAATCCAGGATACCAGGTTCAGCTAAGGGTGAAGGTGTTTATACTAAAAAGGGAAGGGGATGCAGTAGCTCGTGCCTGTAATCCTAGTATTTTGGGAGGCCAAGGTGGGTGGATCGCTTGAGGCCAGGAGTTTGAGACCAGCCTGGCCAACATGGCAAAACACCGTCTCTACAAAAATACAAAAATCAGCTGGGTGTGGTGGTGCGACCCTGTAATCCCAGCTACTCAGAGGGCCAAGGCGGGAGAATCACTTGAACCTGTGAGGCAGAGGTTGTAGTGAGCTGAGATTGCTCCACTGCACTCCAGCCTGGGTGACAGACCGAGACTGTCTGGAAAATAAATAAATAAATAAATAAATAGGAAGGATATTTAAGTGCTACACACTTAGAGGTGAAACCACCCCCTCCTACCCCCAGAATGATGACAGCTCAGCACTCACTAAGAAAATGACTGCGTCCCTGCCTGATTCCCACATGGTAAAGCCTGCCTCTAAAAAAGCTCAGCCCCACCCCCCCCCACCCCCACCCTCCCACCTGACATAGAACACTTAATCTGTAATTTAGTGCTTTACTCTCAATGATAGCGGCTGAGGATCACAACATTTGAGGAAATTTTCTAACATGAAAAAGACAATAAAATAAAAAGTACGTACAAAAAATCAGAGCTAATCCAGGGAGCAGAGGGAAATTTCAAAAACACCAGCATCCACAATGAGATAAGAAAAGATGGCATCAGCCAGGTGTGGTGGTTCACACCTGTAATCCTAGCACTCTGGGAGGCCGAGGCAGGCAGATCACTTGAGGTTGGGAGTTCAAGACTGAAAAGATAGCTTCCATGAAACAGGAACAGGACAGCATAAAAAAGGAACATTTGGAAGGTCAAAAGAGTTCTGAAAATTAGAAACAAGGCAGCAAAAATGTAAATGAAGAAAAAGACCCACAGGGCATATTATTAAATTTCAGAACACTGAGAACAAAGAAGACACTGAAGTTTTCCAGAGAAGAAATAAAAATGAGGCCGGGCGCGGTGGCTCAAGCCTGTAATCCCAGCACTTTGGGAGGCCGAGATGGGCAGATCACGAGGTCAGGAGATCGAGACCATCCTGGCTAACACGGTGAAACCCCGTTTCTACTAAAAAATACAAAAAAATTAGCCGGGCGAGGTGGCGGGCGCCTGTAGTCCCAGCTACTCGGGAGGCTGAGGCAGGAGAATGGCGTGAACCCGGGAGGCGGAGCTTGCAGTGAGCTGAGATCCGGCCACAGCACTCCAGCCTGGGCGGCAGAGCGAGACTGCGTCTCAAAAAAAAAATAAAATAAATAATAATAATAATGAGTGACATACAAAGAACTGGGAATCAGAGTGGCTCAGACTTCTTTTTTTTTTTTTTTTTGAGACCTAGTCTTGCTCTGTCGCCCAGGCTGGAGTGCAAGTGGTACAATCTTGGCTCACTGCAACCTCTGCCTCCCAGGTTCAAGCAATTCTAGTACCTCAGCCTCCCGAGTAGCTGGGACTACAGGTGTGCGCCACTATGCCTAGCTAATAATTTTCCACTGTGCCTGACCTTGGCTCAGATTTAATGGCAAGACTAAGAGCTGACAGTCATGGAGAATTCTGGGGGAAAGCGATTTTCTACCTAGAATTCTATACTCAGATGTGATATTATGATATCTATGTCTCTATCTCCGTATCTCTAACTAAAATAATGTTTTTGACTGGGCATGGTGGCTCACACTTGTAATCCCAGAACTTTGGGAGGCCGAGGCAGGTGGATCATTTGAGGTCAGGAGTTCAAGACCAGCCTGGCCAACATGGTAAAACCCTGTCTTTACTAAAAATACAAAAAAATTAGCCGGCATGGTGGCACATGCCTGTAATTCCAGCTACTTGGGAGGCCGAGGCAGGAGCATCACTTGAATCCAGGAGGCAGAGGTTGCAGTGAGCCGAGATCACGCCACTGCACTCCAGCCTGGGTGACCGAGGGAAACTTTGTCTCAAAAAATAAAATAAAATAAAAAATAAAATAAAATAAAATAAAACAACGTTCTTGTCCACAGTTCCTGGCTCATAACTCCCATAGCCCTTGCCACATGATTTGTTATAATGCTGTGGTACTCCAGGCCTCAGATGCAGTCCCAGGCCTAGAAAACAGAATCTCTCTCTCTCTGACCTTCTGCCCAAGGCAGGATTCTAATCTGCTGTGGGTCATAAAACCTTATTCCAGGGAGGGTCCTGGCCCATCTCTGCTAGAGCAAATTAATCAAACCCAAAGGGGGAACGTGGGAGCCCAAACTTAAAGCCAGCCAGTCAGAAGTTCCAGAGGCCTGGACCTGTGACTGGTGTCTGAAGCTGGGCAGCCTTAGGGACTGAGCCCTCAAACTGTGGGATCTGAAGCTATCTCCAGGAAGACAGCATCGGAGTTGAATTAAATCACAGGACACCCAGCTGGTGCCCAATGCTTGGTGCATAAAAGAAAAAAAAAGCCGGGCACGGTGGCTCACGCCTGTAATCCCAGCACTTTGGGAGGCCGAGGCAGGTGGATCACCTGAGGTCGCGAGTTCAAGACCACCCTGACAAACATGGAGAAACCCCATCTCTACTAAAAATACAAAATTAGCCGGGGTGGTGGCGCATGCCTGTAATCCCAGCTACTCGGGAGGCTGAGGCAGGAGAATCGCTTGAACCCGGGAGGCGGAGGTTGCGGTGAGCCGAGATCGCGCCATTGCACTCCAGCCTGGGCAAAAAGAGCGAAACTCTGTCTCAAAAAAAAAAAAAAAGAAAAAAAAAAAAAAAAGCACATTTGGTCACAGAAGCCTTCTGGGTTGATGGTGGTGGTTGTGTGAGAGCAGAGGAAAGACAGTTTGAGTGTTTTTCCTACATACCAGCCAAGCGATTAGTAGCTTGGAGGTTAGAATAAAAGTTCTTCAAGCACAAAAGGTCTCAAGAAATTGAGGTCGGGTATGGTGGCTCACATCTGTAATCCTAGCACTTTGGGAGGCTGAGGCAGACGGATCGCCTGAGCCCAGGAGTTCAAGACCAGCCTGGGCAAGGTGGCAAAACCCTGACTCTACTCAGGAGACTGACGTGAAACCAATGAAAAGACAAGCGATCTATGAAACAGGGAATCCCACCAAGGAGAGAGGCAAAAGGCATAATGAGGATGCAGGTAAACAGAAATTCCGGAACAGCCGTGCAGCAGGCCTGGCGAGCAACTGGTCCAGATTGGAACACAGAAGAGAAGATTCCAGGAGGCTGTCTGGCCCAGTGTCACTATTTTTTTTTTTTTGAAACGGAGTCTCACTCTGTTACCCAGGCTGGAGCACAGTGGCGCAATCTTGGCTCACTGCATCCTCTGTCTTCTGGGTTCAAGCGATTCCCATGCCTCGGCCTCCCAAGTAGTGGGGACTACAGGTGTATGCTACCATGCCTGGCTAATTTTTGTATTTTTGGTAGAAATGGGGTTTCACCAGGTTGGCCAGGCTGGTCTTGAACTTTTGACTTCAGGTGATTCGCTTGCCTCCTCAGGCTCCCAAAGTGCTGGGATTACAGGTGTGACCCACTGCGCCTGGCCTATCTTTTCTTGAAAGTGTTTTGAAAGGCACATGCTGCCTTGCTCACCCTGACCTTCAGGTCACATCCTCCTGTCATTTACTCTTGTAGCACTGTGCACCGCCCCTTCACAGCACAGATCAGTGTGGTCATTAAACATCTGTCTCCATGATTTCCTGATTGATGTCTGCCTCCCTCACTGCTCTCTTAGCTTTGTCAAGGTGGGGGCTGTGCTATTCTGGCTCATTACTGAATCCCCCGTGCCAAACACGGAGTAAGTGCTTAATACACACTCATTAAAGCACTGACAGAAGGAATGCTGCGTTTTCATACGTACCAGAACAGCTAATATAAACTCCTGGCACCTGCCCCCAGGTAAAATTAAGCCAAGGATTGCTGGGAATGTAAAATTGCACAGCTCCTGTGGAAAACAGTATGGCAATTCCTCAAAAAATTAAAAATAGGATTACCATATGATCCAATAATTCTCACTTCTAGGTATATACTCTAAGAACTGAAAACAGGCCGGGCACGGTGGCTCACGCCTGTAATCCCAACACTTTGGGAGGCCGAGATGGGCGGATCACAAGGTCAGGAGATCAAGACCATCCTGGCTAACACAGTGAAACCCCATCTCTACTAAAAATACCAAAAAATTAGCCGGGCGAGGTGGCAGGTGCCTGTAGTCCCAGCTACTCGGGAGGCTGAGGCAGGAGAATGGCGTGAACCCGGGAGGTAGAGCTTGCAGTGAGCGGATATTGTGCCACTGCACTCCAGCCTGGGGGACAAAGCGAGATGCCATCTCAAAAAAAAAAAAAAAAAAAAAAAAGAACTGAAAACAGGGTCTTGAAGAGATATTTGTCCACCCAAATTCACAGCTGCATTACTCACAACAGCCCAAACATGGAAGCAACCCAAGCGTCTGTCCACTGACCAAGGAATAAATAAGCAAAATGTGGCACATACATACAATGGAAAATAATTCAGCCTTGAAAAGGAAGGGAATTCTCATACAGGCTACGACATGGGTGAGCCTTGAGGACATGATGCTAAGTGAAATAAGCCAGTCATGGCCGGGCGCGGTGGCTCACGCCTGTAATCCCAGCACTTTGGGAGGCCGAGACGGGCGGATCATGAGGTCAGGAGATTAAGACCATCCTGGCTATCACGGTGAAACCCTGTCTCTACTAAAAAAATACAAAAAACTAGCCGGGCGAGGTGGCGGGCGCCTGTAGTCCCAGCTGCTCCAGAGGCTCCAGAGGCTGAGGCAGGAGAATGGCGTAAACCCGGGAGGCGGGGCTTGCAGTGAGCTGAGACTGCGCCACTGCACTCCAGCCTGGGCGACAGAGCAAGACTCCATCTCAAAAAAAAAAAAAAAAGAAATAAGTCAGTCACAATAAGACAAATACGGTGTGATTCCACTTGTATGAGGTTCTTAGAGTAGTCCAAACCAAAGAGAGAGAGAGAGCGCAGCATGGTGACTGCCAGGGACTGGAGACTGGAGCAATGGGGAATTAGTGTTTAGAGAGGTTAGAGTTTCAGCTGTACAAGATGAAAAGAGTTCAGGAGATGGATGGTGGTGATAGGTGCTCAACATTATGAATGTATTTAATATCACTCAACTGTATACTTAAAATGGCTAGGATGGTAAATTTTATGTTATGTGTATTTTAACACAATTTTTTTAAATAGGAAAAAAAAAAAAGCCAGGCACAGTGGCTCATACCTGTAATCCCAGCACTTTGAGAGGCTGAGGTGGGAGGACTGCTTGAGTCCAGGAGTTTGAGACCAGCCTAGGCAACATAGCAAGACTTGGGTCTCTAAAAAAATAAGGTAGCCGGTTGTGGTGGCACATGCCTGTAGTCCTTGCTATTCAGCAGGCTGAGGTGGGAGGACTGCTTGAGCCTGGGAGTTCAAGGCTGCAGTGAGCCATGACTGCACTACAGCACTCAGCCTGGGCAACAGAGTGAGGACCTGTCTCCAAAAAAAAAAAAAAAAGAAAGGCTGGGCACAGTGGCTCATGCTGTAATCCTAGCACTTTGGGAGGCCGAGGTGGGCGGATCACCTGAGGTGGGGATTTCGAGACCAGCCTGACCAACATGGAGAAACCCTGTCTCAACTAAATATACAAAAATTAGCCAGGTGTGCTGGCACATGCCTGTAAACCCAGCTACTTGGGAGGCTGAGGCAAGAGAACCCCTTGAACCTGGGAAGTGGAGGTTGCAGTGAGCCGAGATCGCGCCACTGCACTCCAGCCTGGGCGATGAGCAAGACTCCATCTCAAAAAAAAAAAAAAAAAAATTTATTTTTATTTTTATTTATTTATTTTTTTGAGATGGAGCCTTGCTCTGCTGCCCAGGCTGGAGTGCAGTGGAGCGATCTCGGCCCACTGCAACCTCCGCCTCCCGGGTTCAAGCAATTCTCCTGCCTCAGCCTCCTAAATAGCTGGGATCACAGGCTCCTGCCACTATGTCTGGCTAATTTTTAGTAGAGACAGGGTTTCACCATGTTGGTCAGACTGGTCTAGAACTCCTGACCTTGTGATCTGCCCACTTTGGCCTCTCATAGTGCTGGGATTACTGGTGTGAGCCACTGTGCCCGGCCAAAAAAATTTTTTTTTTAAAAGCTGGGCGTAGTGGCACATGCCTGTAGCTACCCGGGAGGCTGAGGCAGGAGGATCACCTGAGCACAGGAGTTTGAGGCTACATGAAGTTATGGTCATGCTATTCCTCTACATCTTAGTGACTTCTATAATGAAGAGCTGGACTCAATCATTAAGCTTCTTTCCAGTGCTAGGATTCTGTGGTCTAGAAGGATCTGTACCCCCCTAGATTGGCCACCCCCTTCTCACCTGGGTGTGGCTTAGTAGGGGGAGAGTAGCGTGGTAGGCTGAGCAGAAAGCCTGGCTGGCTTCCCAGGCCTGCGCTTCTGCAGAGAAGTAGTAACAGTGCTCCTTGGACAACACCCAGCCTGGGGGGCATGCCTGGCATCTGGCTCCTGCAAGCAGAGACCGCTGGTGAGCTGCAGGGTAAGCTGCATTAAATAAACAAAGCCTGGCTGCCACCTCAAATGAAGGGGCATGGAACTGGCAAACCTCAGGGTGGGCAGGGCCCCAGGGAGGCTTTATAGTCTGTGCAGTGCACAAAGTCCCCGGGGTGATGGCTGGCATCTGATTGCTTATCAGGGCACAAGCTGTGTCCAGTGGGAGGAAGGCACCAGTTTTCCTTAACTTTGCTCATCAAGCACCATGTCTTCATGTTGCATCTCCCAGTGTCTTTTTCGAATTCTAAGGTGTTTTAAGGGCTGGAAACACAGCCCCGTAGTGGAGCAGCAGGGAGAGGGGATGAGGACTGGGGGGGACACCATACCTGCTCTTGAGGCCAGGACCACAATGACAACCCCAGAGACTGCCAGGAGCACAGCCATGAACGCCAGGGCCCAGTACAGGGACTTCACGAACATGGGCAGCCCTGGGACAGGGGCAAACAGGACAGTCAGGTTAGTGGAGACCATCTCAACCAACCCAACTCAGAACCACAGACATAGCACACCAGCATCGCACCCACCTCACCCCAGCACCCAACCCCTCAGCCTGGGATGCCAACATAAACCACAACATTTAAGTTCCAACTTTATATTCTGGAGAAAGAAGTCAGATATTCTTTCTTTTTTTTTCTTAATTTTTTTGAGACAGTCTTGCTCTGTCACCCAGGTTGGAGTGCAGTGGTGCGATCTCGGCTCACTGCAACCTCCGCCTACCAGGTTCAAGCAATTCTCCTGCCTCAGTCTCCTGAGTAGCTGGGATTACAGGTGCACACCACCATGCCTGGCTAATTTTTTTTTATATTTTTACTAGAGACAGGGTTTCATCATGTTAGCCAGGCTGGTCTCGAACTCCTGACCTTGTGATCTGCCTGCCTCAGCCTCCCAAAGTGATGGGATTACAGGCGTGAGCCAACACGCCCAGCCCTTTTATTATTTATTTGTTTATTTATTTTTGAGACCGAGTCTTACTCTATCACCCAGGCTGGAGTGCAGTGGCATGCCACTGCAACCTCCACCTCCCGGGTTCAAGCAATTCTCATGCCTCAGCCTCCCAAGTAGCTGGGATTACAGGTGCCTGCCACCATGCCTGGCTAATTTTTGTATCTTTAGTAGAGATGGGGTTTCACGATGTTGATCAGGCTGGTCTTGAACTCCTGACCTCAAGTAATCTGCCCGCCTCGGCCTCCCAAAGTGCTGGAATTACAGGCGTGAGTCACCGTGCCCAGCTTCAGGATCCTTATACATGGAAGAAGAAGATAGGTGGTGAGCGTCAGAGGTAGCAGCAAGAGGACTGCCAACATTGCTGGATTTTAATATAGAGAAGGGTTTGACCTAAGGAAAGCAGTGGCGCCCAGAAGCTAGCAAAGGCAAGAAAAGGGAGTCTCCCCCAGACCCCCAGAAAGGAATGCAGCCCCACTGGAAACTCGATTTTAGACCAGTGAGCCGGCGTTACGGACTTCTGACCTATGGAACTGTAAGATAATACATTTGTGTCACTTAAAGACACTAAGTTTGTGGTAATTTGCTACAGCAGCAATAGAAAACTAATATTCCATCACACAGAAAATACGCTCACATCAAACTCTGCAGAAGTTCCTGAGTGATCCAAGTCCCTGAACTCTAGCCCTGTCTAAGAACCTCTCAAGTAGAGGTCTTGGGAATTTGGTGCCTGTCAGTGGGCTTGGCCTGCCTCTCAGCTAAGCTTTTGCCAGTTTCCTGCTGGGTCTGGGCTCTGACCCCTCCTGGTCGCTGCTCCTTCCAGTCTCTCTATCTAGCAGGGATCTCTACCACCGGCTACTCCTACTCACCTTTCAAGATGTGGCTTACTGGCTGGCCCAGTGGATCACACCTGTAATCCCAGCACTTTGGGAGGCTGAGGCGGGTGGATCACCTGAGGTCAGGAGTTCCAGACCAACCTGGCCAACATGGTGAAACCCCCCCTCTACTAAAAATACAAAAACTAGCCGGGCATGGTGGCGGGCGCCTGTAATCCCAGCTACTCAGGAGGCTGAAGCAGGAGAATCGCTTGAACCCAGAAGGCGAAGGTTGCAGTGAGCCGAGACTGCGCCACTGCACTCCAGCCTGGGCGACAAGAGCAGAACTTTTGTCTTAAAAAAAAAAAAAAAAGAAAGAAAAAAGAAAAACAAATGTGGCTTTCCCATGCCCCCAACTTCACCAACTACTCCCTCCAGGCTCCTTGTCCAGGACAGTTTGTATCTTTTGTGGGTTCTTTCTTCTGTGTCAAGCTCCCCCTCCCCACCACCACGAAATAAAAATCTAGCCACACACACTACTGGCACATCTACCCTGTGGTCCCACTCAGTATCTACTGAATGGACGAGTGTTTGGGGCTAAATGCTCCTAGTGTGGTGGAAAGCAAGCAGCAGTTTGGACCTTCCAGAAGGTCCTTGGCAGTGCAGGGATGGGGGGGGGGTCCGAGCTGCCACCCCTGCCACCTGATCCTGAATGACTTCCCCTCATCTAGAATTCCTTCCACCGCTACTTCTCAAAGGTGCTGCGCATGCCAAGAGGGAATTCGAAAGTTCGGGAGTGCTGGTAGGGGAGGGTGAGAAGGGGAGGGGCTTTATTCTTTTTTTTTTTTGAAATGGGAGTTTCACTCTTGTTGCCCAGGCTGGAGTGCAATGGCGTGATCTCGGCCCACTGAAACCTCCGCCTCTCGGGTTCAAGCGACTCTCCTATCTCAGCCTCTCAAGTAGCTGGGATTACAGGTGCATGCCACCACGCCAGGATAATTTTTGTAATTTTAGTAGAGTCAGGGTTGCATCATTTTGGTCAGGCTGGTCTCGAACTCTTGACCTCAGGTGATCCGGCTGCCTCGGCCTCCCAAAGTGCTGGGATTGCAGGCGTGAGCCACCGCAACAATGTGGATTACAGTTACGTAGGCAGGAATGTTATTGATTGTAAGCCCGAGATGCCAGATCGGGTGGGGTATCTGGATGGCCGACTGGGTCCCTTAGTCGGTCAGCTACCCAGCGGTCCAGGGCTGGGCGGGTGTTGGGGGTTTCGGCTACGTCCACCCGACCTGGCGGCGCCGGCTGCCGGCGCAGGTGAGCACTCACCGGTAAGCGTTACTGCCCGGGGCAGCTTCTCTTCGCCCTCCAATCCCGCGCGGGGCAGCAGCGCCGCATTCTCCTTCTCCAGCCTCAGCTCCTTGCAGCGGCAGCACGTGGGGGAGCCCGGGGAGCTTCCTTCTACTGGGCTGGCCCGGCCCTCAGCGTCGCGGCCGCTCTCCGTTCCGGCTGCAGCCAGCGTCGAGCCGCGTCCCCACGTGCCGCCCAGGGACGATGTGCGCAGCAGGAGCTGCTGCGATGGGTCCGCTTGGCGGGAGAAGGCGGGGGACTCGGGCACCGGCACCGTGAGGAAGCGCGTGGAGGGCCTGGGCGACGGCGTGCGGCTGCCGCCGGCCGCGCCCACGGGCTTCACAAGCACATCTACCTGCAGCTCCATGGGCGCCCAGGCGCCGGGCGCAGGCTCAGCCCCGGGCGCCTCGCCATTCCGGGGCAGCTTGACCGAGGCGGGTCCCGGCGACGGCGGCTCGGGGCAGACGCCATAGCCCGGGCTGAGCGGCGGCACGCGCGGGGTCCCGGGGCGAGGCGAAGGCAGCTGCTTCTCGCTCGAGGGCTCCCGGCCTGCGCCCGCCGCCTTCTTCATGGCCCTGGCCGGACTCGGGCTGCTTTCGGGACCTTCAGGTTGTCGTGCCTTCTCGGGGACTTGCGCCTGCTCCAGCCCGGGGACCAGGCTTCCCACGGGCTCCATTGGGACCTCCGCCCCGGCTTGGCCTCCGGGCGCAACCTCCCAAACCCGCTCCATCCCGCGCGCCCGGCGAGCCGGGGACGCTGAAGGGCGCACCTGTGGCCAGGTGCAGGGGAGCTTCGCTCTCCTGCGTCCAGATTGCTCCAGCCGGGTCGCCGAAGTTGTCAGGCCACGCCCCTCCTCGAAGGGCCCCGCTGTGATTGGCTGTGGCTGCGGTTCTGCTGCCCCGCCTCCACAAGGCACTGTGAGCTGGCAAGGGCGGCGGGGCTAGGCAAGGGCGGCGGGGCTAGGCGAGGGTTGCAGGGTGGGCGGAAGCTCTCCGAAGAAAAGCAGAACGCGAGCGGAGGCGTGTGGCAGGGAACCTGGAGCCCCATCTGACCCTTCCCTCTTCTTTGTTTCTGACCTCACCCATTTTCCCCTCCAGCCCTATGCCAGGGTGTTGGTTTTGAGAGTTACAGTTTGGGCGGGGAAGGATTGGCCAAGCCTGTCTGGATCCTGGGACCTCAGAGAAATCAGAACCCAAAGGAATTGGGGCGGCCTGTGGAAAAGTAGCCCAGCTGGTTGTCCTAACAATCCAGTAGGGTTTAGAAGGGACTCTCCACCACACCTGGGAGGACTCCCCCACTGAGTAACGCTAAGATAAAAGAAACAGACGGCGTGGATAAGCAATTCTTCTTCTTCTTCATCTCTTCTTCTTCTTTCTTCTCCTTCTTCTTTCTTCTCCTCCTCCTCCTTCTTCTTCTTTTCTTCTCCTTCTTCTTCTCCTTCTCCTCCTCCTTCTCCTCCTTCTCTTCTCCTCCTTCTCCTCCTCTTCTCCTCCTTCTCTTCTCCTCCTTCTTTTCCTTCTCTTCTTCTTCCTTCTCCTTCCTTCTCCTTCTTTCTCCTCCTTCTCCTTCTCTTCTCCTCCTTCTCCTTCTCTTCTCCTCCTTCTCCTTCTCTTCTCCTCCTTCTCCTCCTTCTCTTCTCCTCCTTCTCCTTCTCTTCTCCTCCTTCTTCTCCTTCTCTTCTTCTTCCTTCTCCTTCCTTCTCCTTCCTTCTCCTTCTTTCTTCTTCCTTCTTCTTCCTTCTTTCTTCTTTCTTCTTCCTCTTCCTCCTCCTCCTCTCTTCCTCTTCTTCCTCCTCCTCCTTCTCCTCCTTCTTTTTTTGACAGAGTCTTGCTCTGTCACCAGGCTGGAGTGCAGTGGCACAATCTCAGCTCACTGCAACCTCTGCCTCCCGGGTTCAAGCGGTTCTCCTGCCTCAGCCTCCTGAGTAGCTGGGACTACAGGCGCCCGCCACCACGTCCAGCTAATTTTTGTATTTTTAGTAGAGACAGAGTTTCACCATGTTGGCCAGGATGGTCTCGATCTCCTGACCTCATGATCCACCAGCCTCGGCCTCCCAAAATGCTGGGATTACAGGCGTGAGCCACTGCACCTGGCCTGGCCTCTGATATTTTTAGGTGCCCCCAGGATAGGATTGGTAGACAAAATGCAGGCCACTCAGTTAAATTTGAATTTCAGTTAAACAAGGGATAGTTTTTAGCACAGTAGTCCTCCCTTATCCACTGGGATAAGGGATAAGACCTCCCAGTGATTGCCTGAAACTTTGGGTAGCACCAAACCCTATATATACTGTTTTTTTCTATACAAGTGGTCTTCAAAAGGTTCATGGAAAATGCATATTATGAAAAAAACTACGCATGGATTTCAAAAATTTTTGGCACCAAAATAAATTTGTACTAACTTGTTATCACATGTCTGAACGAGATCTAGTTTGAAGCACTAAGAAGGATGAGACATCAGTTTGAAAAGGGCTCCTGTCAGAGCAACAAGAATTCTGCTAAATTTGAAACAAGGGTAGCCATCACATTTATGGTGAAATCACTGATGTTTTTATGAAAAGCTCATGGGGACAATGCCCCAAAGAAACCAGCAGTTTGCAAATGGATAACTCGTTTCGGAAGGGATGAGGCCAGGTGCGGTGACTCAGCCTGTAATCCCAGCACTTTGGGAGGCCGAGGTGGGTGAATCACTTGAGGTCAGGAACTCGAGACCAGCCTGGCCAACATGGTGAAATCCTGTCTCTACTAAAAATGCAAAAATTAGGCCAGGCACGGCAGCTCACGCCTGTAATCCCAGCACTTTGGGAGGCTGAGGCAGGCAGATTGCCTGAGCTCAAGAGTTCGAGATCAGCCCAGGCAACATGGTGAATCCCTGTCTCTACTAAAATACAAAAATTTAGCTGGACATGGCAGCATGCGCCTATAGTCCCAGCTACTCGGGTGCCTGAAAGTACAAATAATTAGCTGGGCGTGATAGTGGGCGCCTGTAATCCTGGCTACTTGGGAGGCTGAGACAGGAGAATTGCTTGAACCCAGGAGGCAAGAGGTTGCAGTGAGCCGAGATTGTGCCACTGTACTCCAGCCTGGGTGACAGAAGGAGACTCCATCTCAAAAAAAAAAAAAAAAAAAAAAAAAAAAAAAGAGAGAAGGGATGAGACAATGCTGAGGATAAAACCCTCAGTGGCAGACCATCCACGTCAATTTTTGAGTAAAATAATTAATCTGGCCGGGCGCGGTGGCTCAAGCCTGTAATCCCAGCACTTTGGAAGGCCGAGACGGGCGGATCACGAGGTCAGGAGATCGAGACCATCCTGGCTAACACAGTGAAACCCCGTCTCTACTGAAAAATACAAAAAATTAGCCGGGCGAGGTGGCAGGCACCTGTAGTCCCAGCTACTCGGGAGGCTGAGGCAGGAGAATGGCGTAAACCCGGGAGGCGGAGCTTGCAGTGAGCTGAGATCCGGCCACTGCACTCCAGCGCAGGCGACAGAGCAAGACTCCGTCTCAAAAAAAAAAAAAAATAAAATAAATAATAATAATAATAATTAGGCCGGGCGCGGTGGCTCAAGCCTGTAATCCCAGCACTTTGGGAGGCCGAGACGGGTGGATCGCGAGGTCAGGAGATCGAGACCATCCTGGCTAACACGGCGAAACCCCGTCTCTACTAAAAAATACAAAAAACTAGCCGGGCGAGTTGGCGGGTGCCTGTAGTCCCAGCTACTTGGGAGGCTGAGGCAGGAGAATGGCGTAAACCCGGGAGGCGGAGCTTGCAGTGAGCTGAGATCCGGCCACTGCACTCCATCCTGGGCGACAGAGCGAGACTCCGTCTCAAAAAAAAAAAAAAAAAAAAAAAAAAAAAAATAATAATAATAATAATAATAATTAATCTTGTTTGTGCCCTAATGGAGGGGACCAATGATTAACAGCACAAACAACAGCCAACACCAAAGACGTCTCAGTTGGTTCAGCTTACACTTTTCTGACTGAAAAATTAAAGTTGAGCAAAGTTTCCACTCTATGGAAAACCATTGCATCCAGATCAACTGCAGCCAAGAGCAGAACTTTCAATGGAAATTTAAAACAAGTAGGATCAAGATCCTGAAGCATTTCTCTGAAGATTTGTAACAGGAGATGGAACATGGCTTTACCAGTAGGATCCTGAAGACAAAGCACAAAGCAATGGCTCCAAGAGGTGGAAGTGGCCCAGTCACAGCAAAAGTGGACAGGTCAAGAGCAGAAGTCACAGTCACGGCAACAGTTTTTTGGGTGGCTCAAGGCATTTTGCTTGTTGGCTTTCTAGAGGGCCAAAGAGCCATAACATCTGCTTATCATGAGAGTGTTTTGAGAAAGCCAAAGCTTTAGCAGAAAAATGCCCGAAAAGCTTCACCAGAGGGTCTTTCTCCACCACCACAAAGCTCCTGCTCATTCCTCATCAGTCAAGGGCATCATTCAACATGCTCAAATTTTAAATGCCTCCTTGGGCCCAACACCCTCCTCCTGCTAACACCCTCTCTATTCTTCCTTGTCATGGCTTTCTCATGCGTCCATGTGCAGAGACCACCAAACAGGCTTTGTGTGAACAAGGCTGTTTGTTTCACCTGGGTGCAGGCGGGCTGAGTCTGAAAAAGGAGTCAGCGAAGGATGGTGGGATTATCATTAGTTCTTATAGGTTTTGGGATAGGCAGTGGAGTTAGGAGGAATGTTTTGCGGGCAGGGGGTGAATCTCACAAAGTACATTCTCAAGGGTGGGGAGAATTACAAAGAACCATCTTAAGGGTGGGGGAGATTACAAAGTACATTGATCAGTTAGGGTGGGGCAGAAACAAATCACAATAGTGGAATGTCATCAGTTAAGCTATTTTCACTTTTTTTTTTTTTTTTTGAGACGGAGTCTCGCTCTGTTGCCCAGGCTGGAGTGCAGAGGCATGATCTCGACTCACTGCAAACTCTGCCTCCTGGGTTCACACCATTCTCCTGCCTCAGCCTCCCCAGCAGCTGGGACTACAGGCGCACGCCGCCACGCCCGGCTAATTTTTGTATTTTTAGTAGAGACGGGGTTTCACTGTGTTAGCCAGGATGGTCTTGATCTCCTAACCTTGTCATCTGCCTGCCTCGGCCTCCAAAAGTGCTGGGATTACAGGCGTGAGCCATCGCGTCTGGCCTATTTTCACTTCTTTTGTGGATCTTCAGTTACTTCAGGCCATCTGGATGTATACGTGCTGGTCACAGGGGATATGATGGCTTAGCTTGGGCTCAGAGGCCTGACAATGGCCAACCTTTTTTTTGAAACAGAGTCTTGTTCTGTCACCTAGGCTGGAGTGTAGTGGTGTGATCTTGGCTCACTACAACCATGGCCTCCCGGGTTTAAGCAATTCTCGTGCCTCAGCCTCCCAAGTAGCTGGGATTATAGGTGTGCGCCATCACAACTGCTTAATTTTTGTATTTCTGGTAGAGACAGGGTCTTGAGTTCCTCACCTCAGGTGATCTGCCCACTCAACCTCCCCAAGTGTTGAGATTACAGGCGTGAGCCACCATACCGGGCCATGACCATCCTTCTTTAACAAGGTAATTGTCCCCATTTGTCTGCCAAAATTTTCCTTGGCAAGGGTACCAGTCACCCAGCAAATGTTTTTTTTTCCCTTTTTGGAAAAAAAAAAAAATATATATATATATATATATATATATATTATAAGGATGGGGGAGTCTCGCTATGTTGCCCAGGCTGGTCTTGAACTCCTGGTCTTAAGCCATCCTCTCGCCTCGGCCTCCCAAAGTGCTGGGCTTACAGGTGTGAGTTACTGTGCTTGGCCTGCAGATGCTCTTCAGTGCTTGTTTTATCTCAGGTTTTGACATTATGATCATTTCTTCCTCCTCTCAAAACCCACTCATCTGTGGCTTGTGGCCTTCCTGACACCACCTCTACCAGCTCTCCTTCTGCCTCCCTGGTTGTTCCTTTGAAAGTTGCTGCAGAGCTTCTCACCCACCATATGTGAGTGACCTTCAAGCCCAGATCTTTCTCCTGAGCTTAGGTTCTTCTTTGCAGGAACTTGACACTAGATCTGAAAGACCCAGAGCTGAGTGTTGTCAGATTTCCTAGTAGGGCAGCTCCCTGGAGAGAAGGCTCAGAAACTCCGGCTCTGGGCCCCAGAGTTTGTCCAGTCTCAGCCCTTCCTAAAGCTTGTTTATTCACTTCTATGGGTTTCATGAGACCCTGAGTATCCTTCCCACACCTCCTCCACTTTTTGCCTTATCATTTAAGACTTTGGGTCAGGCATGGTGACTCACACCTGTAATCCCAGCACTTTGGGAGGCCAAGGCAGGGGGATCACTTGAGCCCAGGAGTTTGAATCTGGGCAGCAGAGGGAGACTTTGTCTCTACTAAAAAAGCAAAAAGTTAGCTGGGTGCAGTGGCGTGCACCTGTGGTCTCAGCTACTAGAGAGGCCGAGGCAGGAGGATTGCTTGAACCTGGGAGTCTGAGGCTGCAGTGAGCTGTGATCGTGCCATTGCATTCCAGCCTGGGCAACAGAGTGAGATCCTGTCTCAAAAAAAGAAAAGAAGGCAAGGAAGGAAGGACCGAAAGAGAGTAAAGGGGAGAGGAGGGAAGGGAAGGGGAAGGGAAGGGTGAAGGGAAGGGGGAGGTAAGGGTAAGGATAAGGTGAAGGTGAGGGGGAGGAGGAGGCAGAGGGGGAAGGGAATGGGAGGGGGAGGGGGAAGGGGAAGGGAAGGGGACTGTAATCCCAGCACTTTGGGAGGCCGAGACGGGCGGATCACGAGGTCAGGAGATCGAGACCATCCTGGCTAACACAGTGAAACCCCGTCTCTACTAAAAAAAATACAAAAAACTAGCCGGGCGACGTGGTGGGCGCCTGTAGTCTCAAAAAAAAAAAAAAAAAAAAAAGGGAAGGGGAAGGTGAGAGGGAGGGAAGGGAAGGTGGATAAAAGGAAGGAAGGAGGACTCTGATTGCAAGTGGCCGAAAACCCAAGTCCCACTGGGCTCCACGTCTCTCTTGGGGTGAGGGCCAGGCTTCGATGACGTCTCTCTGTACCTCCTGTGACACAGCACAGCAGCCTGGCACCAGAAGGCCATTTACAACTTCTAAAGTGGACATCCTAAGAGAGGTGAATTACCCAAATGTTTCAAGGAGGTTCAGATGTTGGCTGGCAAAAGGGAACAATTATCTACTGTGATCCTTCCTTTCATCCTTTTCTCGCTTTTCCTCACTTTAAAATCCTGTTTTCTGCTTGCAACAGCAATGCATGCCTGCAATACAAAATGTAGATATGACAAAAGTGCATACTGTAGAAAATAAAGGTCACCTGTTTTCTTTTTTTTTTTTTTTTTTTTTTTTTTTTTTTTTGAGACGGAGTCTCGCTCTGTCGCCCGGGCTGGAGTGCAGTGGCCGGATCTCAGCTCACTGCAAGCTCCGCCTCCCGGGTTTACGCCATTCTCCTGCCTCAGCCTCCCGAGTAGCTGGGACTACAGGCGCCCGCCACCTCACCCGGCTAGTTTTTTGTATTTTTTAGTAGAGACGGGGTTTCACCATGTTAGCCAGGATGGTCTCGATCTTCTGACCTCGTGATCCGCCCGTCTCGGCCTCCCAAAGCGCTGGGATTACAGGCTTGAGCCACCGCGCCCGGCCAAGGTCACCTGTTTTCTATGCCCTGTTATTAACATTTTGGTATGCAGTCTTCAAGATTTTTTAAACAAATGTATACACTAACCTGTACTGTTGTTATATATATAAATATCTTTATTTCCAAAACTTCACTCATGTTAAATGTTTTCCTATATGTAATTTATTTAAGAAGTCTCCTATTGATGGACATTTGAGTTATTTCCATTTGGGTGACATAACTACTGCAATGCTGAACATGATATAGGTATAATTCAGTGAGCATCCTTGTATATATTGTTTTTAAAAATCACATCTCTGATAATATCTTCAGAATAGAATCATTAAAATGAAATTGCTGAGCCAAAGGGTGGTCAGAATTTTGGATGTGATGGGTACTGCTAAATTACCCGCAAGAGTCTCAACAAACAAAGGATGAGAGGGCTGTTCCCATGGCCGCCCCATCGCTCCGTATCATCAATCTTCTTAGTCCTTACCAATCTGATGGGCAAAAATATTGAATTCCAGCTTGCATTTCTTTAACTATGAATGAAGCTGAACATCGTTTCATTTGTTAATTGTGCTACTGAGAAGTATCTTGGACACTGTCAGGGCCTGGGTAAAATATCACTAAAATTTCCTCTAATGCCAGTTCCAGATCACTGGCTGGTTCCAGGAGGTGGCCCTGCAGGAATCATCGTTATTTTTCCTGCCCCACACCATGAAGTTCACTGGTCAAGGGTGGCTGATGGTATCTGGTCTGTCCGAACAGACTGGGGAGTTCTACAAGCATAAATTAAACTGCAGCTTAATTCCCCAGAGAGCAGGCAAACATTCCCACTCCTGGTTCTTGGCTGATGTCATCCTGTGGCATCTTGGGCCCCTTTAGGGGCCCTGGAGACACACATGAGGAAGGAAAGGGGTTTCCGCACAGCCATCTCCCTGGCACGGCCCGTCCCCAGCTCACATTCTACCTGCTCAGAGGCTCAGAGGGTACCCGAGTTAGTATGACATCCCCCACCCTGCCTAAGCCCCCACCTTGGTCTCTCACCTGTCAGCTGTCTTTCTAGCACTCTCCACTGTCTGTGGTCAACACGTACACATGGTTGTTCATCCTTTAATGCTTGTCTCTGGCCCCCTAGAAATCCTCACTGCATCCCCAGATCAGTATCTGGCACTCCATCCCTGGTTCTTGACTGACATCTCCACCAGGAAATTAGTGAATATTTATTAAATAAATTATGCTGAATGGGGCATTGTGCAGAGTGCTTCACACACCTGGTCTTTTTCCCCCTAATCTTTAGTTGACACATTTTTAAACATTAAGAAAAATGGAAAGAATAAATGGTGATCACACGAACACCCTCCGCCTTGATTCAACAGTTAGCATTTCACACCTTGTTCTTGTCCTTCTCTCCATCTCTGTACAAACATTCTCTCTGTTGTTATGGAACCATCTGAGTGTGAGCTGCTGACCTCATGAACCCTCACCCTTCAATATTTCAGCGTGCATCTGCTAAGAATACACGTGTTTTCCTTAAGTACAATGTCATTCTCACACCAAAGAAATTAACAGTAATGCCGAGCTAGGTGATATTCTAGAGACCAAATTTAAATTTTTCTATTTTTTTTTTTCCAACCAGGTTCCCATCAGGGTTCACGCATTACATTCGACTATTAGGTCCATTTACTCTTTATAATAACTAAAATCCCTATTTCACAGGTGAGGAAACTGAGATTCAGAGAGGTTGAGGAGCTCGTGCAGAGTTGCATGGCTCCTCCTAAGTGGGAACGCCAGCAGGTCACTGGGCAGCTCTGACTCCCAAACACATCTTTTCTCCCTTTTTGCTGCTTTATGCTCCCCTAGTCCTCCTGGTTCCCCGAATGTTTCATCCCGTCTCCCACTGATTGAGTCCTTGCAGGTCATGGGCTGGGGCAGAGGTATAGATGTTGCTCCTGTTACTCAGCAGATTAAGCCTCGCTTTCCAGTTCCTTCAGCCACACCACACCCCTGTAACTTTCTGAGACATCAGTCATCCATTGGGAGTGACGAGGCAACCTCATTTTAGTGAAGGATCCACCTGCAGCTGCGCAAGCCAGAGACAGCTAGGCAGCTCTAGGAGAGGAACAAAAGGTAGCTTTAGGTCGAGAGTGTGGGTAAGGCAGGGACTGAGAAAACATTCCACCTGAATGCATGCAAGCTTATCCTGGGAGAACTGGAGAAGAGCCGTGGCCCAGCAGGAAAACAGCTCCCTGAGACATCTGCATGTTGAAACAAAGACCCTCCCTTGAGGTGGAGGTTGCAGTGAGCTGAGATCACGCCATTGCACTCCAGCCTGGGCAACAAGAGGGAAACTCCATCTCAAAAAAAAAAAAAAAAAAAAAAAAGGAACATGAGGTCAGGAGTTTGAGACCAGCCTGACCAACATGGTGAAACCTTGTCTCTACTAAAAATACAAAAATTAGCTGAGCATGGTGGCATGCACCTGTAATCTCAGCTACTCAGGAGGCTGGGGCAGGAGAATCACTTGAACCCGGGAGGCAGAGGTTGCAGTGAGCCGAGATTGTGCCATTGCACTCCAGCCTGGGCAACAAGAGTGAAACTCAGTCTCAGAAAAAAAAAAAAAAAAAAACCCAAAAAACCAAAACGGATTATGAGGTCAGGAGTTCAAGACCCACCTGACCAACACGGTGAAACCCCGTCTCTACTAAAAATACAAAAATTAGCTGGGCGTGGTGGCGGGCGCCTGTAATCCCAGCTACTCAGGAGGCTGAGGCAGGAGAAAAGCTTGAACCCAGGAAGTGGAGGTTGCAGGCAGCCGAGATGGTGACACTGCACTCCAGCCTGGGTGACAGAGTGAAACTTCATCTCGAAAGAAAAAACAAAACAAAACAAAACCCTCCCTTTTAGGAGCTCCATCCCCAGAATCTTTTCCTGTCCAGTGCAGCACTTGTGGGATTGTAATGGTGTGGATAGACAGCTGGGACTCAGGGATATGGGGGGCAGACCTAGCTCTCCTCTGGATTAGTGTCCCCAGCCTTAGGTGACTTTGCCGAGTCTGGGGCTCAGCACTTGGAAAGACCTAGATGGGAGCAGGTAGAAGGACCAGGAGACCCGGGGGAGCAATGGAGTAGGACTGGGCTTGGATATACAAGACCAGGAAAAGCACTTCCTCGCATCACAGGTATGTAACAGACTTTTCCTGCCAGGCTGTGTGGGACTCTTGTCACCAGAGACTGAGGGTAGCAAAGGGAGGAGACACAAGTGCCCAGGAGCACCTTGGTGAAGAGGCCCCAGATTTAAGGATAATAGTATTCTCTTCTCCTTTGAACTAAATCATTATGAATGAGATTTGCTAGTCCAAGAGTCTTGAGGCCTAGGTATCCCCCATATCAAACAGGCCTTGCAAACATCTAATTAAAGGGCCTAGAACACACCACCAGAAAGTCATGACTAAATTTAGAAAATTGTAGTCTAATCAAATATATTAATAGCTATGTGTTCATGTGTGTTTTAAGACAAAGGTGGTAATTATTTATATAATCAGGAAAAAAAGCCATGAAGCAATCATTTTCAGGGAAAAGTGGGGAGCAGTGGGGAAAAGAGTAGAATATAAGGTCTCTGAAATAACAAGACTTTGGCCAGTTTCTCTAGCACTGCCCAAGATAGAGAGACACCAGATGTTCTATTCCCTGAGATGCAGGGGACCCATGCCTGATCCATGCCACCCACTGCCAGGCTCCTAACACTGAAGCCCTAAGCCAATATGGGAAGGAGAGCTGGCCTGGGAAGTATCAGGGGTCCTTCACCACTAACGTGCAGGTGGCTGAGAGTCTCTCCGCTGCTTCTGTCTTAGTCCATTTTCTGTTGCTATAGCACAACACCTGCCAGGTATTCTGAGACTGAGTAATTCATAAAGAAAAGAAAAGGCCAGGTGCAATGGTTCATGCCTATAATCCCAGCAGTTTGGGAGGCCAAGGCAGACAGATCACTTGAGGTCAGGAGTTCGAGACCAGCCTGGCCAATATGGTGAAACCCCCATCTCTACTAAAAATACAAAAATTAGCTGGTGTGGTGGGACATGCCTGTAATCCCAGTTACTCAGGAGGCTGAGGCAGGAGAATCACTTGAACTCGGGAGACAGAGGCTGCAGTGAGCCAAGATCATGCCACTGCACTCAAGCCTGGGCAACAGAGCGAGACTCTGTCTCGAAAAAACAAAAAAATGAAAAAAAGAAAAAGAAAAAAGAAAAGAAAGTTGTTTCTTATAGTTCTAAAGACTGGGAAGTCCAAGGGCATGGTGGCAACTTCTGGTAAGGGCTTTCATGTTACATCATAACATGGCAGCAGAGGCGAAGGGCAAGTGAGTGAATAATTTACCCATTTATGCTCTCAAGAGAGGCACTGATTTCACTTAATGATCTATTCACCTCTTACTAACCTCACCTCCCAACACTGCCACACTGGGGACCAAATTTCTAACACATGAATTCTGGTGAATACACTCAACACACAGCAGCTTCCCTGTCTAACCCCTGAGCATAGGGCCAGTCTGCCCAGGTCCTGGACTCCATTTCCTGCCAGACTCTCCTTAGGTCAGTCTCACCTGAAGCTTGGCCCAGTTGTCTGTCCCAACATAGTTCCTGGCCATTCCCTTCCCTTTTTCCCTCTCATTTAAAGCTGAATCCATTAGCCTGCTGTGAACACCTGCCATTGAAAACCATCCACTCAACCTTGCCCCTTAGACCGGATCCTGCCTGCTTGGTCTAGAGTTTACTAATCTCCTGTAGTCTTCGTGCTACTGCCTCACTATTAGGGTCCCCTCATCTATTGTGATTTCTCCAGTTCCTGTTCCACCTAATCATGGCTCTTTCTTCCCTTCAGAAAACTCCCTGCAGGTAGAAGGAGAGGCTGTGCTGCAGTATCTCCCCCACCTTATATGAATGATCTTGTATTTGGATATATGTGTGATTTGGTGACCATCTGCTTTGGCTTTTTTATTTGTTTTGTTTTTTTGAAATGGCATCTTGCTCTGTCACACAGGCTGGAGTGCAGTGGCGTGATCTTGGCTCACTGCAACCTCCACCTCCTGGGTTCAAGCAATTCTGCTGCCTCAGCTTCCCAAGTGAGTAGCTGGGACTACAGGCGCACGACACGATGCCTGGCTAATTTTTGTATTTTTAGTAGAGACGGGGTTTCACCATGTTGACCAGGCTAGTCTTGAACTCCTGACCTCAAGTGATCTGCCCGCCTTGGCCTCCCAAAGTGCTGAGATTACAAGCGTGAGCCATGGTGCCTGGCCTTGTTTTGTTTTTGTTTTTTTGTTTTTTGTTTTTGAGACAGAGTCTCGCTGTATCACCCAGGTGGAGTGCAGTGGCATGCTCTCAGCTCACTGCAACCTCTGCCTCCCAGGTTCAAGTGATTCTCCCACCTCAGCCTCCCAAGTAGCTGGGGTTTCAGGTGCCTGCCACCACTGCCAACTAATTTTTGTATTTTTAGTACAGCGGGGTTTCACAATGTTAGCCAAGCTGGTCTTGAACTCCTGACTTCAGGTGATCCACCTGCCTTCGCCTCTCAAAGTGTTGGGATTATAGGCGTGAGCCACTGTGCCTAGCCCATGTGCTTCATTTTTTAAGCAAGAGATTTTTAAGGGAGTTTTAAAATTTATTTTTAAATTTATGTCTAAGAGACAGGGTCTTGCTCTGTTACTTTGGCTAGAGGGCAGTGGTGTGATCATAGCTCAGTGGAGCAATCATAATAACTGCTGCAGCCTTTATCTCCTGGGCTCAAGAAATCCTTTTGCCTCAGCCTCCTGAGTAGCTGGGACTGCAGGGACATAGCACAATGCCTGGCTAATTTTTTTTTTTTTTTTTTCTTTTTGAGACTGAGTCTTGCTCTGTCACCCAGGCTGGAGTGCAGTGACGCAATCTTGGCTCACTGCAAGGTCTGCCTCTGGGGTTCACACCGTTCACCTGCCTCAACCTCCTGAGTAGCTGGGACTACAGGTGCCTGCCACCATGCCTGGCTAATTTTTTTGTATTTTTTAGTAGAGACAGGGTTTCACCATTTTAGCCAGGATGGTCTCAATCTTCTGACTTTGTGATCCACCTGCCTCTGCCTACCAAAGTGCTTAGATTACAGGCGTGAGCCACCGCGCCTGGCCCATGCCTGGCTAATTATTTTTTTTTTTTAATTTAAGAGACAGGGTCGGCCGGGCGCGGTGGCTCAAGCCTGTAATCCCAGCACTTTGGGAGGCCGAGACGGGCGGATCACGAGGTCAGGAGATCGAGACCATCCTGGCTAACACCGTGAAACCCCGTCTCTACTAAAAAATACAAAAAACTAGCCGGGCGAGGTGGCGGGCGCCTGTAGTCCCAGCTACTCGGGAGGCTGAGGCAGGAGAATGGCGTAAACCCGGGAGGCGGAGTTTGCAGTGAGCTGAGATCTGGCCACTGCACTCCAGCCTGGGCCATAGAGGGAGACTCCGTCTCAAAAAAAAAAAAAAAAAAAAGAGACAGGGTCTTGGTCATGTTGCCCAGGCTGGTCCCAAATTCCTGGCCTCCAAACGAACCTCCAACCTTGACCTCCCAAAATGCTGGACAGGTATTGTCCAACCTGCCCAGCCAAGGGAGAGTTTTTAAAGGGAGATCTCCTAGCTCAACCATCATGTCTGCAGCATGCTTATCCCTGATGTCCCTGATCTCACTTTCTTTTTGAGACGGAGTTTTGCTCTTGTCACCCAGGCTGGAGTGCAGTGGCAGGATCTCAGCTCACTACAACCTCCACCTCCTGGGTTCAAGTGATTCTTCTGCCTCACCCTCCTGAGTGGCTGGGAATACAGGCGTGTGCCACCATGCCCAGCTAATTTTTGTATTTTTAGTAGAGACGGAAGTTCATCATGTTGGCCAGACTGGTCTCGAACTCCTGACCTCAAGTGATCTGCCTGCCTCAGCCTCCCAAGGGCTGGGATTACAGGCATGAGCCACCACGCCTGGCTCCCGACCTCACTTTCTTTAAAGTCCAACCCCACCGAACCTTAGGAAACAGCTTTGGAGATGAACTATTTGTTGGTTGAATCCTATCAACTTCCTCTCCTATTTCTGCATTACTGTTGTCCCTTAGGTGGACATGGCTCCTAAAAGTCACTGATGAGTAGCAATGTGCTTCTTAACACTCAGGTATGAGAAATGTCACCTTCCTTATTTCCCCGAGTTACACTGTATCCAGCTCCAGGCCTCATTTATAAAGATACATGAGAACTTCACAATGTGTGCATTCTGGTGCTACCTCTTCCCAAGAGAGTAAACAAGGACCCCAGGGCTTATTCATGTCCTGAAAAAGGATGCCCACTCTTGGGCTGTGGGTCAGAATTTTGCTGCTGCTTCTGCCTGAGGTAGATGTAGTTTCTGGGCACCGGTCTTTCACTCTTTAGGATGTAGATGCCCTTTATGTGGCATTGACAGCCATTGTACCTGCCCACACTTTCAGGGCCACCCCCTACAGGCAGCCTTCACTCACACCCTCCACAGTCTGGGGGCCTGCCGCCTCCCCAGACCCTCTGGGAACACCTGTCCCATCAGCCTCCTCCATCTTTGGGCTATTTTTAGCTCTCAGTCCATGGAGGCTTCCTTGATTCCAAACCTCCTGTATTATTATTATTTTATGAGTCTAGGCTTTTAAAAACAAAACACTCAACTCTCCCCTGGGGCTAGGCACACTTCCATTTTCAGGATAAAAAGTTCAACTGCCCTCTTCAGAGGAGGAAGCAGAAAATCTCTCTTTTTTTGGGTAATGACTCAATAGGAAAGTGAAAGGGCTCATTTTAAACCAGACTCTCTCTAGCCATCAGCGGGGTGTTTTTGTCACTGTCAGGAGCGGGGATGATGAGTGGCTGAGCTCCAGGGATGTCATTCACATCTGCATCGGGTGAATGACACTCTCTGGGGCTAAGCAGCCCACAGCCTGCTCTGCTGAATGCACAGCCCTGGTGAAGAGCCCCTCTCCTAGAGCCTGTGCCCAGGCCCCAGTGGGTTGCTAGACTGCAGAGGAAGACTTGGGGGTCTCCTCACAAGACTACCTGCTTTGGCCTGACTATGTGGAGCTCAGTGAGGACAAAGAGATTGAATCCATTTCAAACCCACCAGATTCTGGTTCCACCTGGATCTGAGAGTGGTCCTCCCAGGGAAGTCAGTCCACTGCAGTAAAGCTGGATGTCAGGCTAGACGGCAGGGCTGGAGGCAGCGAGCAGTCTGGGCTACCCCGGATTAAAGGGTAGACGCAAAGCCCCAGCGGCGCCACAGCTCTCTGGGGTTCAGTTTTGCCTGATGGTCTCTCGGGCCCTGGCGTTGGCTCTATCGGGACTGAACTGGCCTGGCCGCTTCTGCCTGTCCTCAGTCTGAGGTCCACCATCCAGCCAGGCCCTGGTGCATCTCAATCCTGTCTTGCTTCTGTGACGGCTACCCCTCACCTGCCTTCACCTGTTCTCTCCATCTCCTCTGCCCACCTCAGGACAGGAGGGGATGCTTTCTGAGAGCTGTCGGATATTGGGAGGATCCTGAATACTCAAGGACTTGCCCATGTGAAACAGAGGAGGGGGCTCACATGACCACCGTGCCTTTCCAGGGACACTCACACACCCCAAGAAGGAGCAGCCCTAGGATCCAGGTATTCTCCACACCCTGCTTCCAAATCGCAGTCACTCCGTCCTACAGGCCGTGAAACCAGCACACTTCAAGGCCAGATCTTCCTTTGGGCCTTAATCCAAACCATGTGTCCCTTTTCTCTGGGGGCTCAGTGTCACATCCTGCCTCCTGCCTCACCTCCAGCCCTCAGTGCCCCTATTGACCCAAAACTGGCAATGGCAGGGAGAACCCCCCAGCCAGGACTTGCTATCCATGGGCATTTTGTGCCAAGCTCTTCTGTACCTGTTGGGACCACCCTCAAGGGTGCAAATCAACTGTGGCCCAGAAAAAGCCTGAAATTCCCTCACTCCCCTGGAAGTGGGAGTTGTAGGAGTTCCTCCTTGACCCAGGTTAATAACTCTGGCAATAACCGTGGTCTTTAAGGGAGATTGGGGGCACACAATGACACTACAGCACACCAACACTAACATCCATGCATACGGCTTGGCTAGGAGGGTTCACGACGGCATCAGGCGGGGTTGCGTCAGACATGCGCTTTTCTTTTTTTTTTTTTTTTTTTTTTTTTTTTTTTTGAGAAGGAGTCTCACTCTGTCACCCAGGCTGGAGTGCAGTGGCCAGATCTCAGCTCACTGCAAACTCCGCCTCCCGGGTTTACGCCATTCTCCTGCCTCAGCCTCCCGAGTAGCTGGGACTACAGGCGCCCGCCACCTCGCCCGGCTAGTTTTTTGTATTTTTTAGTAGAGACGGGGTTTCACCGTGTTAGCCAGGATGGTCTCGATCTCCTGACCTCGTGATCCGCCCGCCTCGGCCTCCCAAAGTGCTGGGATTACAGGCTTGAGCCACCGCGCCCGGCCGCGCTTTTCAAGCAGTGAGAATATCTGGTCAGATATCTGCACAGTCCTCTGTGATACAAGCATAACATGATTGCCAGCCTGTCAAATACGAGGAGCCAGGTGGCTGGAGGCAGATGGTCACAGCCCACAAAGAGGCTTTTCTCCCCAGAGTAAAAGCCACATTCGTCAGTTAGAGAAGAATAAATGTCTGATGAGGAGCCTCTGGCTTCAGGGGAAATCTACTTCAGAAAATAGTTTAGGCTGGGCGCGGTGGTTCGTGCCTGTAATTCCAGAACTTTGGGAGGCCGAGGCAGGCAGATCATTTGAGGTCAGGAGTTCGAGACCAGCCTGCCCAACATGGTGAAATCCCATCTATACTAAAAATACGAAAAAATTAGCTGGACGTGGTGCACACGCCTGTAGTCCCAGCTACTCAGGAGGCTGAGGCAGGAGAATTGCTTGAACCTGGGAGGTGGAGAGCCGACATTGTGCCACTGCACTCCAGCCTGGGTGACAGAGCGAGACTCCATCTCAAAAAAAAAAAAAAAAAAAAGGAAATAGTTTAAATGCTTTGCTAAAATTTCCTAATTTCATTCTATAAAAGTTGTTATCTGGTTGTCCTTTTCTTAATGCAAAGTGAGAATGTTCCCTACCATAGACCCCATGAGTATGATCCACATTATGTTGCCATGAACATGTGGCCCAAAATGCCTGCTGAGGTTTTCAGGATGCAGAGTTTCGCTTTGCTGAAGTCTAAGCAGATACAAATATTTTAAGGGTGAAGAGTAGAGGACGATCAGGGTCAGATGAATGGGAGAAAGAGAAAGTTGGACAGTTTGGGTCCTAATCAAAAACATCTTGAAGCCAGGCACAGTGGCTCTTGTCTGTAATCCCAGCACTTTGGGAGACTGAGGTGGGCAGGTCACTTGAGCTCAGGAGTTTGAGACCAGCCTGGGCAACATGGTGAAACCCCACCTCTATTAAAAATACAAAAATTAGCCATTCGTAGTGGCAGGCACCTGTAATCCCAGTTACTTAGGAGGCTGAGGCAGGAGAATTGTTTGAACCCAGGAGGCGGAGGTTGCAGTGAGCCGAGATTGTGCCAGTGCAGTCCAGCCTGGGTGACAGAGCAAGACCCCGTCAAAAACAAAAACAAAAACAAAAAAACATCGTGAGTACATCAGCCAAGTGGAAATTGTCAGCCATCACTTAGCTCTGGCTGAAGTGAACAAAAACCTATAGATGTGACCTTCTCTCTCTCTCTCTTTTTTTTTTTTTTTTTTTTTTTTTTTGAGACAAGAGTCTTACTCTGTTGCCCAGGCTAGAGTGCAGTGACTCAATCTCTTCTCACTACAATCCCCGCCTCCCAGGTTCAAATGGTTCTCATGCCTCAGCCTCCTGAGTGGCTGCGATTACAGGTGTGTGCTACCACACCAGGCTATTTTTTTTTTTTTTTTTAAAGTAGAGACAGGGTTTTACCATGTTGCCCAGACTGGTCTCGAGCTCCTGAGCTCAAGTGATCTGCCCACCTCAGCCTCCCAAAGTGCTAGGATTACAGGCATGAGCCACTACCTCCGACATACAGAGGTGACCTTCTAAGGGACAAATCTAACATCTCTAACAATCTTGGGACCAAGTCCATGGATCTGCCAAGGTCCACCCTCCTCCCTAAGGGAATAGACACTCCTACTATTGAGTACCCATCAGAGGCACCAGGACCCTGAGGACAAAATCATTTGCCATTTTGTGATCACAGGGGCTCAGACTGCACTTTATAAATTCACATATGTAACCTTGATGGGAATTTCAAGGCCCAGCTTGGGAAATCGACCATTGTCAAGTTTAAAGCTTTTGCTTTCATTGCTAACAATTCTAGTTTCCTGATGAACCTTTTACACTTCAGGAAAAATCGGTTTACTATTTCACTGGTGGGTAATGGGAGTTTCTAGGGAAGTAGTTCCAAATTGGTTTGTATATAGATTCCTTGGAAACGCCAGTAAACGTTGGGAAACTTCTCCCTAGTAAATATCTATACATTTCCGTTGCAGGGGGTCACAACCTGAAGCCCACTCATGAGCAACAATAGAAGGAGCCCTGGTTCCAGGCGGGAGCTCTACCAGCTGGCTTACTGAGTCCGCTGCTTTTTTGCCCAGGAGGCTTTCACAGGGCATGGGAAGGCTGTTTTCTAACCAATTCTTCAGAGCCCCAAACTGAGATGATGGATGGCTTTTATCCAGATTTAATACCAGAGTTAAATACCCTGACTGAGCCAGCATGAGAGCTAGTCTGATCATAGCGCTTGAGAATGGCACACTGTGATATTCAGGCAGAAAACTCTCACATTTCTGCAAGCAAAACACATCAACTAAAACAGGCGTTGCTTTGGGAGGCCGAGATGGGCGGATCACGAGGTCAGGAGATCGAGACCATCCTGGCTAACATGGTGAAACCCCCGTCTCTACTAAAAACACAAAAAAACTAGCCGGGCGAGGTGGCGGGCGCCTGTAGTCCCAGCTACTAGGGAGGCTGAGGCAGGAGAATGGTGTAAACCCGGGAGGCGGAGCTTGCAGTGAGCTGAGATCCGGCCACTGCACTCCAGCCCAGGCGACAGAGCGAGACTCTGTCTCAAAAAAAAAAAACAAAAACAAAAACAAAAAAACTGGTATTGAAGCTATCGTCAGTTTTGAGAGATCTTCACAATGATGATGCAGAAAATGTATTTCAAAAGTTGAAGGAGTGACCTCGGCAAGGCCTGTGGCGGCTCAGGCTCGCTGACCAGGCCCACCTGGCCTTCTGCAGATCTCAGTTTCTCTGGCCACTAAGCTAACTCAGTGTGTTTTGGCCACCAAAACCTCCTTCCCCTTGGGAGTCTGTCCCCTGCCTGGATGCTTGCTGGGTGCAGAAGGTGCTTGCTCCTGGTGGCTGTGCCTGTGGGAAGGGTGGTGGGGAGCGAGGTAGTTCTGAATAGCTCTGAAGAGACTGTTCTGGGACCTAGGAGTTCTGCTCTGCCTGTCTTCAGGGTCTATAACGGAGGCGCCCTCAGGGAGGGCAGGGGGCAGGCCTTCTAGTCAGTGGTGGAGCCCCCTCTGATATCTTGTCTCCCTGAACGTTTTGTTTTTGTTTTTGAGACGGAATCTGGCTCTGTTGCCCAGGTTGGAGTGCAGTGGTGTGATCTCAGTTCACTGCAACCTCCACCTTCTGGGTTCAAAGTATTCTCCTGCCTCAGCCTCCCAAGTAGTTGGTATTACAGTCGTGCACCATTACACAGGGCTAATTTTTGCGTTTTTAATAGAGACGGGGATTTGCCATGTTTGTCAGGCTGGTCTCGAGCTCCTGGCCTTAAGTGCTCTGCCCGCCTCGGCTTCCCAAAGTGCTGGGATTATAGGCGTGAGCCACCGCACCCGGCCGCATCTCTGAACACTTTTCCCACCTGCCAACAAACGATGATTTCCTAAGCCCGCAGGACTTCCAGACAAGTCTTCTGCTCTGGAGCCGCTGGGGATTCAGTCAACATGATCCAGTGTTTGCATTAGACCAGCCTTCCTCTGAGGAGTCGGCCCCAGGCCGCGTGTTGCCGAAGAGCCAAGGGCCTCACCAGGGCCCGGATGAGATGCGCTCCGGGGCCGCAGCGGTAGAAGCCTTCGCGTCCGAACGTAGCAGTGCGTCCTTGTTGTCACTAGAGGGCGACCGCGCGTAACAGGAAAGCAAAGCGCTGCGGGACCGCGCTCCCACGCAGGCTTGCAGAGGCAGCGAGGGGACGCGGAAGTTTTCCAAGGCGGGTGCCTTGAGGCCACGAAGGCAACGCAAGGCTGGAGAGAGCAGGAGACTCGGGAGATGTGACTCAGAAGCATTCCGGCGGGGGGCGTTGGCTCACGCCTGTAATCCCAGCACTTAGGGATGCCCAGGTGGGCCTCCGCAGCTCGCGAGCGGCGATCCAAGGGCGGAACCAGAGTGGCTCTGTGTACTCACAGCTTGTAAACGAAATAATGACTAAAATTACATAACACAACAACAACAACGTGTGTTTGGGAGCTTGATGTGAATTCGCTCTGCCCTGAGAATGTGCCGGGCCACAGGTTCCTGGGCGTCTGCTCAGGATTCCAGGGTCGAGGCTGTCAGAGGCCATTGCTGTCACCTGTTGGTTAATAAACTGGGAAAGAGTGAAGAATGGGATGGGGCTTCAGAAAGGCTGTAACCTGTTGTTTCCAAAGCCAAACCGGGGAAAATAAAGATTTAAAGATGTGGAGTCCTTTGCAGCAACAAGGATGCAGCTGGAGGCCATTATCCTACGTGAATTAACACAGGAACCGAAAACAAACTAAATATGCATTATCTCACCCTTTTTTTTTTTTTTTTTTTTGAGATGGAATTTCGCTCTTGTTGCCTAGGCTGGAGTGCAATAGCGCAATCTCGGGTCACGGCAACCTCGGCCTCCCGGGTTCAAGAGATTCTCCTGCCTTAGCCTCCCGAGTAGCTGGGATCACAGGCATGCGCCACCACCCCTGGCTAATTTTGTATTTTTGATAGAGATAGGGTTTCTCCATTTTGGTCAGGCTGGTCTCGAACTCCCAAACTCAAGTGATCTGCCCACCTCGGCCTCCCAAAGTGCTGGGATTACAGACGTGAGCCACCATGCCTGGCCGGTTGCATGTTCTCACTTATAAGTGGGAGCTAGGCATTGGGTACTTATGGACATTAAGATGGGAACAGTAGGCACTGGGGACTCCTAGATGGGGGAGGGAGAAGGACAAGGGTGGAAAAACGGTTGGATACTGTGCTCAGCACTTGGGGGAAGGAATCATGTTTATCCCAAACCTCGGCATCACACCATATGTCCAACTCACAAACCTGCACATGTACCCCTTGAATCTAAAATAAAAGTTGGGAGATAAAAAAGATTTAAAGGTTGTATTTTTGCCCCAATCAAAATGAAAATACAAGGCCGGGCGTGGTGGCTTACGCTTGTAATCCCACCACTTTGAGAGGCCTAGGCGGGTGGATCGCTTGAGGCCAGGAGTTCGAAACCAGCCTGGTCAACATGGTGAAATCCCATTCCTATTAAAAATACAAAGAATATTTGAATCTAGTGGCCCGCGCCTGTAATCCCGGCTACTTGAGAGGCTGAGGCAGGAGAATCGCTTGAACCCAGGAGGCAGAGGTTACAGTGAGCCGAGATCATACCACTGCACTCCAGCCTGGGCAACAGAGCAAGACCTTGTCTCCAAAAAAAAAAAAAAGAACCAAAATGAAAATACAGTTTTAAAAACTACAGGAAACAATGCTTATTCATACAACTTTAGAAACCTATTTAATTGGATCATAGAATGTGAGGAAAAGAAAAAAAGAACCCTGCTTTTATCCCCTAAAATGTGAATCAAGGTCTGGGCATATTTGAAAATCGATCTGGAGGTAGCTTTCTCTAGCCTTTACCTCTTACATTCATTTGCAATACATGTTCATGTGTATCGTTTAATTGCAGCCCTGAACTAACTCCATGAGGTCGATGGTGTCTCACTCTGCCCCATGGCGGCTGAATCCAGGCCTCAGGTCTGGATGAGGGAAAACGCCTAATAACAATTACCAAAAGTCACCTTTTGCACGGTCACGCCAAGCCAGCGCCTGGGCCTGGAACCGGGCCGCAGCTCCTCAGCCTTGCCCACCGCCTCCCGACTGTGGACCCCAGCAAAGTGAACAAGCTTCGGGCCTTTGTGAAAATGTGTAAGCAGGATCCGAGCGTTCTGCACACCGAGGAAATACGCTTCCTGAGGGAGTGGGTGGAGAGCATGGGGGTAAAGTACCACCTGCTACTCAGAAAGCTAAATCAGAAGAAAATACCAAGGAAGAAACACCTGACAGTAAGAAGGTGGAGGAAGACTTAAAGGCAGACAAACCATCAAGCGAGGAAAGTGATCTAGAAATTGATAATGAAGGTGTGATTGAAACAGGCACTGATGCCCCTCAAGAAATGGGAGATGAGAATGCAGAGATAAGAGGAGATGATGGATCAGGCAAATGATAAGAAAGTGACTGCTATTGAAGCCCTAAATGATGGTGAACTGCAGAAAGCCATTGACTTGTTCACAGATGCCATCAAGCTGAATCCTCACTTGGCCATTTTGTATGTCAAGAGGGCCAGTGTCTTTGTCAAATTATAGAAGCCAAATGCTGCCATCTGAGACTGTGATAGAGCCATTGAAATAAATCCTGGGCCAGGCACGGTGGTTCATGCCTGTAATCCCAGCACTGGGAGGGCGAGGCGGGTGGATCATGAGGTCAGAGTTCGAGACCAGCCTGGCCAAGAAGGTGAAACCCCGTCTCTACTAAAAATACAAAAATTATCTGGGCGTGGTGGTAAGCACCTGTAATCCCAGCTACTCAGGAGGCTGAGGCAGAGAATTGCTTGAACCCGGGTTGTGGAGGTTGCAGTGATCCAAGATTGCACCACTGAGCTCCAGCTTGGGTGACAGAGCAAGACTCCATCTAAAAAAAAAAAAAAAGAAAGAAATCCTGATTCAGCTCAGCCTTACAAGTGGTGAGGGAAAACACACAGACTTGCCTGTATATTGGATTATGATGAAGATGCCAGTGGAATGCTGAAAGAAGTTCAACCTGGGCAGAGAAAATTGCAGAACATCGGAGAAAGTATGAGTGAAAACGTGAAGAGCAAGAGATCAAAGAAAGAATAGAAACAGTTAAGAAGGCTCAAGAAGAGCGTGAGAGAGCCCAGAGGGAGGAAGAAGCCAGATGACAGTCAGGAGCACAGTATGGCTCTTTTCCAGGTGGCTTTCCTGGGGGAGTGCCTGGTCATTTTCCCGGAAGAATGTCTGGAATGGGAGGAGGCATGGCTGGAATGGCCGGAATCCCTGGACTCAATGAAATTCTTAGTGATCCAGAGGTTCTTGCAGCCATGCAGGATCCAGAAGTTATGGTGGCCTTCCAGGATGTGGCTCAGGACCCAGCAAACATGTCAAAATACCAGAGCAACCCAAAGATTATGAATCTTATCAGTAAATTATCAGCCAAAGTTGGCAGTCAAGCGTAATGCTCTTCTGATAAAGAAAGCCCTTACACCGGGTGTGGTGGCTCACACCTGTAGTCCCAGCAGTTTGGGAGGCTGAGGCGGGTGGATCACGAGGTCAGGAGTTCGAGACCAGCCTGACCAACGTGGTGAAACCCCGTCTCTACTAAAAATACAAAAATTAGCCGGGTGTGGTGGCACATGCCTGTAATCCCAGCTACTCAGATCCTGAGGCAGGAGAATTGCTTGAATCCAAGAGGCAGAGTTTACAGTGAGCCGAGACCACATGCCAGTGTACTCCAGCCTGGGCAACAGAGCAAGACTCTGTTAAAAAAAAAAAAAAAAGAAAAGAAAAAAGAAAAAAAAAAACCCTTGCCGAAGGAAAAGTAACCTAGATTACCTTATGGATGTCGCAATAATACAAGCCAGTGTATCTCTGACCTTCTCATCAAGAGAGCTGGGATGCTTTGAAGATAATCCCTACCCCTCTTCTCCAAATGCAGCTGAAGCATTTTACAGAGGTTTGCCATTAGGGTATTCATTCAGATAATGTTTTTCTGCTAGGAATTACAAACATTAAACACTTTTTTTTTTTTTTTTTTGAGACGGAGTCTTGCTCTGTCGCCCAGGCTGGAGTGCAGTGGCCGGATCTCAGCTCACTGCAAGCTCCGCCTCCCAGGTTTACGCCATTCTCCTGCCTCAGCCTCCAGAGTAGCTGGGACTACAGGCGCCCGCCACCTCGCCCGGCTAGTTTTTTGTATTTTTAGTAGAGACGGGGTTTCACCGTGTTAGCCAGGATGGTCTCGATCTCCTGACCTTGTGATCCGCCTGTCTCGGCCTCCCAAAGTGCCGGGATTACAGGCTTGAGCCACCGCGCCCGGCCAACACTTTTTAAACCTTAAAAATACTTAAAACAAATTTAAAGGGTCTGTTAATTCTTATATTTTTCTTTACTAATCATTTTGGATTTTTTTCCCTTTGAATTATTGGACAAGGAAGATACTTATGTATGGAAGATTATTGCTCTAACTGAGTGAAATAAAAGTTTATTAGTGCGAGGCAAACATAACTCATTTGAGGATAAAGCTTGCGTTGGATATGTGGTTCCCGAAGCATTTTGACTTGTCTTTTGAAATGCTTTATCTTTTCCTTTAAAGATTTATTTCAGGCCAGGCACGGTGGCTCACGCCTGTAATCCCAGCACTTTAGGAGGCTGAGGTGGGTGGATCACAAGGTCGGGAGTTCGAGACCAGTCTGACCAACATGGTTAAATTCCGTCTCTACTAAAAATACAAAAATTAGGCAGGCATGGTGGCACACACCTGTAATGCCAGCTACTCAGGAGGCTGAGGCAGGAGAATCACTTGAACTTGGGAGGCAGAGGTTACAGTGAGCAGAGATCACATCATCGCACTAGACAGAACTAGACTCCGTCTCAAAAAAAAAAAAAAATTATTTCAATAAAACTAATTGGGACCACCAGTATTCAGTAGGACCTGGGTAGGGACTGGAAGTACTTGGCAGGGCTGCAGCAATCTTGCTGTGTTTTATGTAACATGCATCCGCCTGGGCGTGGTGGCTCACGCCTGTAATCCTAGCACTTTGGGAGGCCAAGGCAGGCGATCACCTGAGGTAGGGAGTTTGAGACCAGACTGACCAACATGGAGAAACCCTTTCTCTATTAAAAATACAAAATTAGCCAGGCATGGTGGCACACACCTGTAATCCCAGCTACTCAGGAAGCTGAGGCAGGAGAATTGCTTGAACCCGGTAGGCGGAGGTTGTAGTGAGCCAAGATCGCGCCTTTGCACTCCAGCCTGGGCAACAAGAGCGAAACTCTGTCTCAAAAACAACAGCAACAACAACAACAAAACAAGCATCCTTGGGCAGGTTGCCCTTAAATCTTACACTGTGGTGAAGGGATGGATTTTGTAATGCTGCAGTAGAGTTGGAGTACTTAGTTCTGTTTTTGTCCAGTATATCTAATAAATGTTTCATATTATTTCCATATAAAAAAATAGTTACCAAAATCCAAAGAGGTTCCTACTGTTGTGGCAGGACACACAGCTGCTGCCTGGCCTTCCAGAGAGCTACTTCTCAAGACCTTCCTGAACCAAACGTTCAAATATGGAAGTGGTTCCAGAAACATTTTTGGTTGTCACAACTGGAAGCCAGGGGTTGCTACTGGTAGCTGGTGGGTAGACACCAGGGACTATGCACAGGACAGCCCCCTGAAATGAGGAAGTTTCTAGTCCAAAATATGGAGAGTGTGGAAGTTGAGGAAGCTTGAAATATGAGAACGTTTATTTGGCTCCTTTAAAAATCGCAGTCCAGGCCAGGCATGGTGGCTGGCACCTGTAATCCCAGCACTTTGGGAGGCCGAGGTGGGCAGATCACCTGAGGTGAGGAGTTCGAGACCAGCCTGGCCAACATGGTAAAACCCGGTTACTACTAAAAATACAAAAATTAGCCGGGGGTGGTGGTGGTGCGTGCCTGTAATCCCAGCTGCTCAGGAAGCTGAGGCAGGAGAATCACTTGAACCTGGGAGATGGAGGATGCAGTGAGCCGAGATTGCACCACTGCACTCCAGCCTGGGCAACAAACTGGGACTCCGTCTCAAAAAAAAAATTGCAATCTAGAGTTGTTCCTTTGCCTGTTCTACTGCACAGCAGGTGACCACCTTTTCATTTCCATTTCCAACAAACTTTCCAATTGCTTGACCATTTTTCAAGCCATTGTGCCAGTTCCTATCAGTTTCAGAGCAGCACGGAGAGTTCAGTAATGCGGGTGCAGCAGTGAAACGGCAGTGACATGTGGACACTGACTCACTGGGAGGCTCATCTGCTAGCTCTGGGAATGTCCTTCACCATTCCATACCGTGGGCCTTTGGTCACTCCCAAAATGAGAACATTCACTCACTAAGACTCTCCTGGAGTCTTATTGTGTCATATTGTATTAACAGTAGTTAAGAAGAAGTTTAGACAGCAAACATTTGCTGGCGAGTTTCAGAAGAAGAGAAATTGAACCCTGCCTTCTCCTCTAAAGGCAAAGGCCAGCCGCGGGTTGCGTGAGAACAGGTGCTGGCATCTGCATGACACCTGGGGGCGCTGTTCTTTCTACAGAGCAGCACCTGCTGTGAGTCCGAGGGCTTCTCTATCAGCTGTGTGTTCACAGTGTGTGGTATGTTCACTTCATGACTACTCCTGAGGCCACCATCAAAACCCTTCCCGAGGCTGGGCACAGTGGCTCACACCTGTAATCCCAGCACTGTGGGAGGCTGAGATGGGCGGATCACCTGAGATCAGGAGTTTGAGACCAGCCTGGCCAACATGGTGAAACTCTGTCTCTACTAAAAATACAAAAATTAGCCGGGCGTGGTGGTGCACCCCTGTAATCCCACCTACTCGGGAGGCTGAGGCAGGGGAATTGTTTGAACCTGGGAGGCAGAGGCTGCAGTGAGCCGAGATGGCACCACTGCACTCCAGCCTGGGTGACAGAGCAAGACTCTGTCTTGAAAACAAAAACAACAACAAAAACCCCCAAAAAACCCCTTCCGAAGGTCTAGCAGTGGGATCAGGGACACACTGAGCCAGGATCCTTCTCTGCACATTTCCTGTCCTAGCAGGAAGACAGTGATTGGAACATTTCTGAGCAGGCCTGCCAACGGCATCCCCTCCAGCACACTTCACAATTCACTATGAATAAATAATCATGTGTATCATTTTCTGCGCCTCTGGTCTGCAGAGTGTTCACTCATAGGGTATTCTTTACCTCAAAATCAAATTCTACAATTTCAGACAGCTTCTGACCCAGTAATTCCACTTCTGGAAATTTCTTCCACAGAAATACTTCCACAAGGGCGCAGAAGTGTATGTGCTAGGATGTTCATTGCAGCATTATAGTAATTTAGTTTGGGAGGCTGAGGCAGGAGGATCACCTGAGGCAGGAGTTTGAGATTAGCCTCAGCAACGTAGTGAGACCCCATAACTACAAAAAATACAAAAATTAGCTGGGCATGGTGGCACTTGCCTATAGCCCCAGCTACTTGGGAGACTGAGGCAGGAGGGTCGCTTGAGCCTGGGAGGTCAAGGCTGCAGTGAGCTGTGATCACACCACTGTACTCCAGACTGCCTGGGTGACAGAGGGTGACCTTATCTCAAAAAAAAAAAAAAAAAAGAAAAAAAGAAAAAAAGAAAAGTAACAATTTAAATGTCCCTCAATAGAAGAATAGGATGGGTACAGTGGCTCATACCTGTAATCCCAGCACTTTGGGAGGCTGAAGTAGGAGGATTGCTTGAGCTCAGGAGTTTGAGACCAGCCAGGGCCACATAGTGGGACATGATTTCTACAAAAAATAATTTTTAAAAGTCAGCAATGGAGCTAATGGTGATATGCACCTGTAGTCCCAGCTACTCAGAAAGCTAAGGCAGGAAGATGGCTTAAGGCCAAGAGGTCGAGGCTACAGTGAGCCATGATTGCTCTGCTGTACTCCAACCTGGGTGACAGAGTGAGATCCTGTCTCAAATAACAAAGAAACAACAACAACAGCAAAATAGAATAATGAAATAATTGTGGTAACTCCATACTCTAGAATTCTACTTTTTCTTTCTTCCTTTGTTTTTAATAATAAAATAGACACAGGAGTCTCACTATGTTGCCCAGACTGGTCTTGAACTCCTGGGCTCAAGTGACCTCCCACCTCGGCCTCCCAGAGTGCTGGGATTACAGGTGTGAGCCACTGTTGCTGGCCTGCTCTGGAATTCTAGGTCAAGAATGTGATGAAGCTATATGAAGTGACACAAGAAGCAAGTTTGCAGAGTGTATGAAGTCATCCCATTTGTGTGAAAAACAAGTTCATAAGTATTTATTTTGCATACTTTTAAAAAGTGCTTAGAAGCATGTAAATAGTATGCCACATTCTAAAGAAAAATTATTTTAAACGTTTGTATATTGTTTACATGAAAACAGCCTACATGTTAGTTTTACAATAAGAAAATCTGTGCTTATTTCTGTTGTTTTATAATAGAAACAAAAAATCCGATCAGATTTGGTTTTTTTTTTCCGTAGCCGGTGTGAGTTGAGTTTTTGGTGACTCGCGGGTCCTGTTACCCTCCAGGGAGAAGGCTAATGCATGAGGCAGGGTTTTTGGCAGGATGCTTACTGAAGGCATCACTCTCCTCCAAAAGTCAATGTTTCAGCCAGGCCCAGCTTTTTCTTGACTGTAGATTTTGTTTCCATCAGGAAATGCTAAACATATTCCCCTCTGATTCGCAGAGCTGGTTCCTAGGCTACCTTTGTGATGAGTGAGGCGTAGGGTCTCTCCCTCAGGAACTTCTAATGAGAACAAGAGACTACCAGGCGACTGAACTGAGAGCCTGAACTGGGTACGTCATTCATCTCTACATTCCCGGTACCCAGCACAGTGCTTCATGCACAGCTGACGCTAATTGTTGAATGAATTTGTGGAAGGAAGAAGGAATCTTTGAGCCCTGTCAGCTTGATTCTCGTGTGTCTAGGGAAGTGGGGTGTCAGTGAGGATGGCTTGCAGTTCCTGGCCAGTGAGTACAGACTTGCCTCCAGGGGTCCCCGTTTTGTAAGGTTACGCTCAGAGGGTCCTGCCACCTGAGAAGCTCCTTATGACATCAGCACATAGGAGCAGACGCCATGCCTGGGCCTGAGCTTAGAAACAATACCCAGGAATTGATCTGACATTTCTTAGCAATTTCCAGAATGTTTCTGCTACGTGATAGCTAGACATAGAACTGGTGGAGTGGCTCATGCCTGTAATCTCAACACTTTGGGCGGCTGAGATGGACAGATTGCTTAAGCCCAGGAGTTTGAGACCAGCTTAGGCAACATAGTGAGACACTGTCTGTATTTTATTTTTTAAACAAAATAGGTATGGAATGGTGGCTCACGCTTGTAATCCCAGCACTTTGGGAGGCGGAGGCGGGAGGATCACGAGGTCAAGAGATGAAGACCATCTGGCCAACATGGTGAAACCCCGTCTCTACTAAAATACAAAAAATTAGCCGGGCGTGGTGGCACGCACCTGTAGTCCCAGCTACTCGGAGGCTGAGGCAGGAGAATCGCTTGAACCCGAAGGTGGAGGATGCAGTGAGCCGAGATCGTGCCACCGCACTCCAGCCTGGCGACAGAGTGAGACTGCCTCAAAAAACAAAACAAAACAAAACAGAAAAGAAAATAATTTTATTTAAAAAACCTAGTAGCTAGACATAAACATTAATCACCTCACATATAAACATTAATCACCTCCCATAAGCAATGGTGAGTGGCGTTAACGGCCAAAGCAAAATAAGCACTTCCGGGGCAGCTTTGCAGCCAGCGTACAAAGGAAGGGCCTGGGTGGGCTTGCAGTGTTCTGAGCTCCTCCAAAGGCCCATTGGACCCCAAATCCAGGCGTGCACAGAGACTAGCCCTCCCTATCCCCAGACTTGAGCTCTTACGGCTGAGCCCCAAGTTCCCATTTTCAGCTGAAGGTATCCCCAGCCTCTGCCCGCAACCAAAAAAATGTGATGGGGGGTGGGCTTTGCTATCAAAATCTCTTCCAGTTCACAGACTCCACACACCTACACCTACACACACCTACCTAGTGGTATTCTCCATTCTCTGTAGGGGTAAAAATTCTAATATAGATGTTCTGAATGGAACTAAACCACTGGGCCTGGCCAGTTGATATTCACTGAAAATGCACATGTACGCAGTTAAACATCAGAAGGCTAGAAAACAAAAAGAGTCTTCATTCCACCCTACCCAGCCAGGTCTGTGCTGCAGAGATAAACACCATTAACTATGTCTTGTGTATCCTTCCAAAAATCTTCATGCCTATACAAACACACACACTCATCCACACGCACATGTCTTCTGCACCTTGCTTTTTTCTAACTTAATGTATCTTGGAGATTGTTCCAAATCAGGATATATACATCAGCATTATTCCTTTTACACAGATGCATACTATTCCAGTGTATAGGTGGCCTTTTCTTCCCCAGGAAGCTCTCCCCTTTCCTCTCATAATAGGAGCCTGAATTTTGATGGGGAATCATGTCTTCCCCATTTTCAGTTCTTTGATTTAGGTGGAGGTGACCTAGGGTTGGGCAGATGACTCAGGCCTTACCACCATGATTGGTTCAGAGATGGACACAGAACCCATGCTGGGGCAGTGCCAATCATGACCAGGACTTTCTTCGAAGTATTAAAGGAAGAGAAACTCTCTTTTTTCTGCTGGCTTCACACATGAGGCGATACTGACCTGGAGTGCTGGAAGCCAATTTCTTTTTTTTTTTTTTTTTTTTTTTTTGAGACGGAGTCTCGCTCTGTTGCCCGGACTGGAGTGCAGTGGCCGGATCTCAGCTCACTGCAAGCTCCGCCTCCCGGGTTCACGCCATTCTCCTGCCTCAGCCTCCCGAGTAGCTGGGACTACAGGCGCCCGCCACCGCGCCCAGCTAGTTTTTTGTATTTCTTAGTAGAGACGGGGTTTCACCGCGTTAGCCAGGATGGTCTGGATCTCCTGACCTCGTGATCCGCCCGTCTCGGCCTCCCAAAGTGCTGGGATTACAGGCTTGAGCCACCGCGCCCGGCCCTGGAAGCCAATTTCTTATGGTGTGGAGTCCAGGAATAAAGCTCACATGGTGAAGAACAAAGAGAGACGGTGCTCGTCTTACGTTTTTTTTTAAATTTTTAAATTTTTTAATTTTTATTTATTCTATTTTATTTTTGAGACAGAGTTTTGCTCTTGTTGCCCAGGCTGGAGTGCAATGGCGCAGTCTCCCCTCACTGCAACCTTCACCTCCTGAGTTCAAGTGATTCTCCTGCCTCAGCCTCCCAAGTAGCTGGAATTACAGGTGCCCGCCAACACACCTAATTTTCGTATTTTTAGTAGCGACAGGGTTTCACCACATTGACCAGACTGGTCTCGAAGTCCTGACCTTGTGATCCACCCGCCTCGGCCTCCCAAAGTGCTGGGATTACAGGTGTGAGCCACTGCGCCCGGCCTGGAGCTTCTCTTGATGACACAGCCGTAAGTGCCTAGTTCAGTCAGTACTCGGAACCCTTCCTCTCCACTCTGAACTTTCAGTTACATAAGGCAATGAATTTCTTATTTTTTTTTTTTCTGCCAAAGCCAACGTGAGTTAGGCTTTCTGTTGCTTACCCTGGGAAGAGTCCTGATATAGAAACTGCCATAAAGAATGGAGGATTATTGACTAGGTACAGTGGCTCATGCCTGTAATCCCAGCACTTTGGGAGGCTGAGGTGGGAGGATCACTTGAGGCCAGGAGTTTGAGACCAGCCTGGCCAACATGGCAAAACCCACTCTCTGCTAAAAATACAAAAGTTAACCGGGCGCGGTGGCATGCGCCTGTGATCCCAGCTACTCGGGTGGCTGAGGCAGGAGAATTTGCTTGAACCTGGGAGGTGGGAGCTGCAGTAAGCCGAGATTGCGCCCCTGCACTCCAGCCTGGGTGACAGAGCAAGACTCTGTCTCCCTTCCGAAAATAAGAAAAAATAAAATAATGCAGGATTGCAGTGACCCTAAAGTGTAGAACTGGCTGAATCAAGGTAAGATGAAGACCCTTCTATCCTTGGCTAGCATATTGGTGATTCTTGTTATGTAACAATGAAGCAACAAATTAAATTGTTGCCCCTCAAACCAGGTGTTTACAAATGCGGGCGAGCTAGGAGGCTGAAGAGATGAAGTTGATGAGCTTTTCCTGTCACTTTGGGTAAGATCTTACACGAAAGAAACAAACCTCAAGGACATTCTGACCTTTGCTACAACCGTGTTGAATCTCGGCATTATCCTAAGTGAAATCAGCCAGCCACAAAGAGACAAATACTGTTTGATTCCACTTATGCAAGCTCCCTAGAGTAGTCAAATTCACAGAGACAGAAAAGAGAAGGGTGGTTGCCAAGAGAGTCGGAGAAGGGGAGACGGGGAATTGTTTAACAGGGACAGAGTTTCAGTTTTACAAGATGAAAGGGTTTAGGAGATGGTGACAGTTGCACAGCAATATGAAAATACTGAAGGAATGCCACTAAAATGTACGCTTGAAAATGATTCAGATGGTAAATTTTATGTTCTGTGTATTTTATCACAATTTACAAACAACAACAACAACACACAGAAGGGAGAAAATGCAGCTTTATTAAGAAAGGCCCTTTCTGTCTAGCGATGCTGCCTTAGGACAGTGGAATTATCTGCAGTGCGCTAAATCTACTGTGAGCAAAGCCTGGGAGGCAGAAAACACAGCAAGAGAGAAGGATGGAATTTAGGAGAATAAGGATGATAACATTTCAACGTGTCTTATAAATGTTTTACAGCCGGGCGCGGTGGCTCACGCCTGTAATCCTAGCACTTGTGAGGCTGAGGCAGGTGGATCACGAGGTCAGGAGATTGAGACCATCCTGGCTAACACGGTGAAACCCCGTCTCTACTAAAAAATACAAAAAATTAGCCGGGCATGGTGGCGGGCGCCTGTAGTCTCAGCTACTCCTGAGGCTGAGGCAGAAGAATCGCTTGAGCCCAGGAGGTAGAGCTTGCAGTGAGCCGAGATCGCGCCACTGCACTCCAGCCTGGGTGACAGAGCGAGACTCTGCCAAAAAACCAAAACCAAAAACAAGAAAAACTTTTACATATATGACCTCATCTATTTCTTTTTTTTTTTTTTGAGATTGAGTCTCGCTCTGTCACCCAGGCTGGAGTGCAGTGGCCGGACCTCAGCTCACTGCAAGCTCCGCCTCCTGGGTTTACGCCATTCTCCTGCCTCAGCCTCCGAAGTAGCTGGGACTACAGGCGCCCGCCACCTCGCCCGGCTAGTTTTTTGTATTTTTAGTAGAGACGGGGTTTCACCATGTTAGCCAGGATGGTCTCGATCTCCTGACCTCGTGATCCACCTGTCTCGGCCTCCCAAAGTGCTGGGATTACAGGCTTGAGCCACCGCGCCCGGCCTTTGACCTCATCTATTTCTTATAACACCCCATGAAGTTGGTACTGTTCTACAGCTGAGGAAAATAAAGTCATGGGAAGTTAAATGAATCCATCCTGATTCAGTAAGTGACAGAGCCAGGCTGTGCCCCAGTCAGTCTGGGTCAGGCCTGAGCTTCTAACCTTTGCACCACGTGGGTTCTGCAACACCTGGGCTCTTCTTCTTTGTCTCCGTCTCCTTCTCCTTCTCCTTTTTCCTCTCCCTCTCCCTCTTCTTCTTCTTCTTCTTTTTTTTTTTTGAGATGGAGTCTCACTCTGTCGCCCAGGCTGGAGTGCAGTGGTGAGATCTTGGATCACTGCAAACTCCACCTCCTGGGTTCAAACAATTCTCGTCCCTCAGCCTCCTGAGTAGCTGGAACTACAGGTGCATCACCCCTGCACCTGGCTAAGTTTTGTATTTTTAGTAGAGACGGGGTTTTGCCATATTGGCCAGGTTGGTCTTGAACTCCTGACCTCAAGTGATCCACCCACCTCGGCCTCCCAAAGCGCTGAGATTACAGGCGTGAGCCACTGCCCCCAGCCCCTTCTGCTTCTTCTAAACACCTCCTTACCAATACCTCAAGGTGGAGACCAGGAAGGAGATCCTTAGCGATAGATCAGAGCACTGAGGCCTGATTCAAGACATGGAAGTTTCCAGGGCGGATGCTGGAATCAAACACTGTCCCTTGGCAAGATCTCTGGCTTTGTGACGGCTCCACGGCATTGACTGGAAGCAAATAGCCAGGGTAGCCCTGAAATCCTAAGGGAATTGTGCCGGCAGAGGAACTGGCATTTGGTTCACAAAGGCTGGGGTTTGCTAACCTCACAGGGTCATCTCCAAGCCCTGTGGCACCAACGAGGAGCGGGCTGTGCCTCTGGCTCTGCAAACAAGACATGTCACCTTGCCCATCCTCAGGAGATCTTTCCCTCATTCCCACACCCTTTAAATCCTGCAGACTCTTCCTTCTCTAGAAAAATCATTGCAGCAGCTGAGGGAAACTTTCGACCATGAGAAATTATCTGCTGATTCAAACCACTTGATGTGCGTGGATCCAAGAACTCACCCAGCCAAGGCTCACTTCCTGGGCTATAGTGTCACTGACGACATTTCCCACAGTTAACTCTGGGATCTGAACAGCTCTTGGCCCAAGTCTTCTGATAAGCCCTGCTCTTTCTGCTTTGAGTGATCTATTTGTGTCCCCTACTTGGGGTTGCACATAGAGGCTGTGTATCAGGGTTGGGCTGAGGGTGGAAAGGCTTCTGTGTCTTCACCTGGCCTGGGAGGAGGATGATAGCAATGAGTTGAGGAAGAGTTACATCACCGGGAACCCATGGCAAAGGCAGAACCCAGGAGTGGTCCTTAACTGCTGGGGAGACTTGTTCTAGCAAGAAGAGCCAGCATCCAGAGGGAAGCAGAGGTAGGCTTTACAGAGGCATGGGCTTGCACCAGTGCAGAGGCATTTCTTCAATAGACGGCAGCACCCACTGCTACTCCACAGAAAGGACAGTATTCGCCTGAACCCCAGGAAGAAGGGCCTTGAAGCCTCCATGGCTCCAAGCAGAGCAGTAGGTCATATAGTGATACTCACATGGTCTTGGCAATGGGAATTTGATTGTTTTTTATTTTTATTTTTTATTATTTTATTTTATTTTTTGTTTGCCTAAGAAAGTCTTTATTTCTCATTCACTTTTTTTTTTATTATTATACTTTAAGTTCTAGGGTACATGTGCATAATGTGCAGGTTTGTTACATATGTATACTTGTGCCATGTTGGTGTGCTACACCCATCAACTCATCAGCACCCATCAACTCGTCATTTACATCAGGTATAACTCCCAATGCAATCCCTCCCCCCCCCGATTGTTTTTTAAATTGTTTTATTATAAACTGACAAATTATATATATATATATATATAAATTTTTTTTTTTTGAGACAGAGTCTCGCTCTGTCGCCCAGGCCGGAGTGCAGTGGTGCGATCTCCTCAGCCTCCTGAGTAGCTGGGACTACAGGCACCTGCCACCACACCTGGCTAATTTTTGTATTTTTAGTAGATACAGGATTTCACCATATTGGCCAGGCTGGAATTTTTTTAATTAAAAAAAAATTTTTTTAGCAATAAGGTCTTGCTGTTGCCAAGGCTGGAGTGCAGTGGCACAGTCATAGCTAACTGCAGCCTCGACTCCTGGGCTCAAGCAATCCTCCCACCTCAGCCTCCCGAGTAGCTGGGACCACAGGCAGTGCCACCACACCCGGGTAATTTTTAAATGTTTTTTAGAGATGGTGTCTTGCTATGTTGCCCAGGCTGGTCTGGAACTGCTGGTCTCAAGTGATCCTCCTGCCTTGGCCTACCAATGTGCTGGGATTACAGACGTGAGCCACTGCGCCTGGCCTATAATTGCATATATTTATGGATACAAAGTGATATTATATGTAAACAATGTAGAATAATTAACTCAAACTAATTAACACATCCATCACCTCAAATACTTACTTTTGTGGTGAGAACATTTGAAATATACAATACTGTACATTATTATTAACTATAGTCACTACGCTGTGCACTAGATCTCAAAAATCTTATTTCTCCTAAGGAAAACTTTGTGCCCTTTGACCAGCAACTCTCTCTGTCCCCCACTCCCCGTGGATTGGATTGTTAGTCAAGAATAGAGTGAGGAAGGAGAACGTGTCAAAATACGATCATGTAACAAAACATCTTCCACTTCCAGTACTTAGTGTTCCTGCTCTTTGTCTTGGTTTCACAATTTGTTTTACTTGATTAACTTATTAAAATGTAGTGAATATTTATTTATTTATTTATTTATTTATTTATTTATTTAGAGACAGAGTCTTGCTCTGTCACCCGGGTTGGAGTGCAGTGGTGCAATCTCGGCTCACTGCAACCCCCGCCTCCTGGGTTGAATATATTTGTTATTATAAGTCACCTCTTCCTAGTCCTTTCTCCCAAGAACTAAGTCCTCCCTGGCGTCCTACAGTAACGTGAAGACAAGGGCAACCTGGTTGCAGATCTTAGGTGGTTTCATTAATTTCTGACATGTGGCAGACTGGGGGGAAGGGTATGTGATTTCTCAAGCACAGGCCAAAGGAATAGACTGAGAAACCTATCACCCACTTATGGCTAAGTTCTCATTCATATGCAAATACCTTTCCTGGCATCCTCCCCGTTCTGCGCCTCCTCATCGCCCCAACAGCATCTTGTGCTCTACGGGGCCGCTGCCACCCTGCCTTTGAATGTGTTGCTTAAATCAGGGATTGTGACCTGGCAGCTCAGGAGCTGAATCCATCCTGCAGATGCATTTTGTTTTGTTTGGGCTCAAAACAACATTTTATATTAAAAATCTGAATTATTTGCCGGCATTCAAACTTGCAGTTTCATGTAACAACTCAGATTCCCAGATTCCCAGCTGCTTTGGGAAACTGGAAAGTTCTGGTAATAGTGGGGCAGTGATTTTAATGACCTGGTGACATGAGCAGAGGTTGGGGGACTTACTCCTTCCTGTAAAATGTCTAGGGAGATTTCAACTTGCAACGCTGTCCCCTACCTGGTCCAGTAAACACCAACAGTCCAGAAATGCTCAAGGACCCACTGGGAAAAGACGAAGGGTTCAGGTGTAAGCACCACACTCTGGCAGGTGGCAGGATAATTTATTGATATAAAAGTTTTTGGAGAAAAAGGCGGGTGGGGAGGCCGAGGTGGGTGGATAACTTGAGGTCAGCAGTTTGAGACCAGCCTGGCCAACATGGTGAAATCCTGTCTCTACTGAAAATACAAAAACTAGCTGGGCATGGTGGTACATGCCTATAGTCCCAGCTAGTTGGGAGGCTGAGTCAGGAAAATCACTTTAACCTGGGAAATGGAAGCTGCACTGAGCCAAGATCATGCCACTGCACTCCAGTCTGGGCAACAGAGCAAGACTCCATCTCAAAAAAAAAAAAAAAAAAAAAAGTTTTTTGTCTCTCTACGTATTTCCTAACTGTAAGCAATTTGGCAGGCTTTGTGCTTCTTTTCCTACAGGATTTCAGTGGGGCAGAGAGCAAAGCAGCCTGAGAATGAGGCTGGTCTGTACTGAAAACCTAAGACCACTAGGAGATTATAGGCTGTCCTGGAAAAGGAGAGGAAAAGGGAAACAGCCTTGGAGAGGTGGTGAAATGAGGGGCCTCACCCTGCCTAAGAAGAGCAGAGAGGTCTGAGGCCCCTTAAGCGCCACAAGGCCATCCACTACTTAATGATAGCCTCCTGAAAGGGATCACACGGCAGAGTGGCCAGGAGAGGGAGGACTCTGCCCCTAGAACCCCAGCACCAGCAAAGACTCCATATCTCCCCTACTGGGCTTTAAGGGACATACTAATCTGATGTCAGCCATGGCCGCAGTTGACCTTCCCTCCTAAGCCTTGGGGATTCTGACACAGCCTTGGAAGAATGAGGAGCCCTCTGCCAGGTGTAGTGGCTCACGCCTATAATCCCAGCACTTTGGAAGGCTGAGGCAGACGGATCGCTTGAGGTCAGGAGTTCGAGACCAGCCTGGTCAATATGGTAAAACCTCGTTTCTACTAAACATACAAAAATTAGCTGGGCCTGGTAGTGGGCATCTGTAATCCCAGCTACTTGGGAGGCTGAGGCAGGAGAATCACTTGAACCTGGCAGGCGGAGGTCACGGTGAGCTGAGATTGTACCATTGTACTCCAGCCTGGGCAACAGAGTGAGACTCTGTCAAAAAAAAAAAAAAAAAAAAAAAAAAAAAAAAAAAAAAAGAGGAGTCCTCAAAACTGGCTGAGAAGAAAAGGAATAAAGAACTGACCCATGCTATGACATGTGACCCTTGCAAACATTATACTCAGTGACAAGCCAGTCTCAGGAGACCACGAATTGTACAATTCCATTTATATGAGATGTCCAATATAGGCAAATTCAGAGAGACAGAAAGTAGATTAGTGGTTACTTATAAGTAGTAAACGAAAAATAGTAATACAGAAAAAGGAAAGAAAGCAGATTAGTGGTTGCCAGGGGCTGGGGGTGAGGTGAAATGGAGAGTGGCTGATTGGCGGGCACAGGATTTCCTTATGGGGTGTGAGCATGTTCTGGAATTAGACAGTGGTGAGGGTTGTGAATATACTAAAAGTCTGAATTGTGGGCTTTAAAATGGTTAAAATAGTGAATTTTATGTTATTTAGATTTTAGTTCAATAAATATTTTAAAAATCTTTGATGGAATTTTCTTTTCTTTCTTTCTTTTTTTTTTTTTTTGACACGGAGTCTTATCCACTCTGTTGCCCAGGCTGGAGTGCAGTGGCAAGATCTCCGCTCACTGCAACCTCTGCCTCGTGGGTTCAAGCAATTCTTCTGCCTCAGACTCCCGAGTAGCTGGGACTACTGGCGTGCGCCACCATGCCTAGTTAACTTTTGTATTTTCAGTAGAGATGGGATTTCACCATGTTGGCCAGGCTGGTATCGAACTCCTGGGCTCAAGTGATCCACCTGCCTCGGCCTCCCGAAGTGCTGGGATTACAGGCATGAGCCATTGCGCCCAGTCTGGTGGAATTTTCTACCCCCATAATGGGATGGTGACCTGAAGTTACAATTCAGTTGACTTAAAAGAAGGAAAGAACATGTCATTATTTTTCAACCTCTTAATTTGTGGGCCAGGAATCACACTTATTCTATAACTCTAAGAAAAGGAGATGGAGTCAATATCCTGAGACACAGGGGAAGGCAGGACAGAGCCATTCAGAGATGGGGACATACACTTTGTTAGAAAGTAGTAATCAAACAAACAAACAAAAACCCTGCCCAGAAGACCAAGGGAAGACTGGTGCTGGCCAGGCTGCATTTGAAATCTTCCCAGACCTCTACTTAAACTCACTCTAAGTCTGATCAAGTTTCCTGTTGGGCCTCCTTGACAGCATGTGACATGGAAGTTCACATGCTGGGGTTCCCTGGGGAATTGTAGGTGTCCACTGTAAGAGTCTATGAATCTGAGGGAGTTTGAAATCAGACAGGTTACTACTTGCTACACCCTCGTGGGACAAAACTGGGTCCCTAGAGGTAAGCAGTACATCCACTGCTTGCTCCTGGGAGTACAGCTGGTGCAGCCTGTCACCCAAGCTCCTCAAGGACGGCCGTCTTAGAAACTCTACAATCGCTCAGGGATAGAGGGCAGGTTTTTGTTTTGAATTGTTTTGTTTTTCTGACGGAGTCTTGCTCTATCTCCCAAGCTGGAGTGCAGTGACACAATCTCCACTCACTGCAAGCTCTGCCTCCTGGGTTCACACCATTCTCCTGCCTCAGCCTCCCGAGTAGCTGGGACTACAGGTGCCCGCCACCACGTCCGGCTAATTTTTTGTATTTTTAGTAGAGATGGGGTTTCACCATGTCAGCCAGGATGGTCTCGATCTCCTGACGTCGTCATCTGCCCATCTCGGCCTCCCAAAGTGCTGGGATTACAGGCGTGAGCCACCAACCCTGGCCTAGGGCAGGGGGTCTTGATAGGTTTTATCTCAATTATGGTGTCCATTTTCATGAGCACCTTTTTCTTGAGGAAGCAGACCCTTTCACACCCCTAAGGGTCATTATCTTTTGGGTTCCCCCCAAAACAGACCCTGACACAAGGATTTAAGTGCAAGCAATTTATTTGGGGAGTGATCCCAGAAAGCATCAGGAGGGGAGCAGGGAAGCTGACAAGGGCACACGGGGACTCTGGGAGGCTTAGATCCTACTTCCGATAGGTCCTGGAGTATTGTGATTGACTGGGAAGTTCCTAAGGTCAGCTCCACTGCCAATGCATTGGTATCACGCCTTTGGTACTCCTTTTTATGTCAATGGTTTATTTCTTTTCTTTTTTTTTTTTTTTTGAGACGGAGTCTCGCTCTGTCGCCCGGGCTGGAGTGCAGTGGCCGGATCTCAGCTCACTGCAAGCTCCGCCTCCCGGGTTTACGCCATTCTCCTGCCTCAGCCTCCGAGTAGCTGGGACTACAGGCGCCCGCCACCTCGCCCGGCTAGTTTTTTGTATTTTTTAGTAGAGACGGGGTTTCACTGTGTTAACCAGGATGGTCTCGATCTCCTGACCTCGTGATCCGCCCGTCTCGGCCTCCCAAAGTGCTGGGATTACAGGCTTGAGCCACCGCGCCCGGCCTAATGGTTTATTTCAAGAGTTTCTTTGCTGATCTGCTCCCAAACTGCTTTGTACCTGGTACCAAAGTTAATTTTCCTAAAGCATGGTGTAATCATGACCTTTCTTTGCTCAAACATCTTTGATGCTTCCTTGTGCCTACGTGAAGTCTGAAGCTTTGGGCCTGGTGTTCCAATGGGGCACTGCCCTAGGAACGCAGGATATAGCAGTGCCTCTGCCCTCGCACCACAGCTAGTCATCTGGTTGGGGATCAAGCAATGACAGTAGGATGTGTCAAGTGCTATGGGAAGAGTGGTGGAGAGTGTTCCAAAGGCCCAAAGGACAGGTGCCACAGTCTGGGATCACAGGAGGCTTACGAGGCAGGGATTGCCGATCATGCACATTTTCCATTCTCCCCTTCTTCCTGTCAGAATCTCTGCATTATTGAGCGTGGCAATGGCTTTAGCTAATTGCCCCTATACTCCACAGACTTACTTGGGATAGAAGTGGCCAGTGGAAGGTAAGTGGAAATCACTGGGGGTTCCAGAAAAACTCTTTAAAGGAGTCTGATTCAACAAGAGGCATGCCCTTTTCCCCTTGGTTTTTCCTACTTTCTGTAATCTGGTGTGCAGGTGTGATGGCTGGAACCACAGTGGCCATAGTGTGACCATGAGGGAATCCTGAAGATGTAGGGTATATACTAAGGATGATGGTGAGCAGAAAGAGAGAAAGAACTGGGGTCCCTGATGATCTTGGAGCTCTCAATCCAGCCCTGGGCTGATCATCTGTAGACTTCTTTCAGGTAAAAAACAAAACAAAACAAAGCAAAACAAAACAAACAAAAAACCCTTCTTTCTAACTAAACTCTTACTGGGGTTTTCTGTTGTATTCTGCTGAACCTAATCTGAATGAATGCAGTATCCTAGAGACTGTGCAATCAGAAGCATTAGCAGAAATTTGGTAGGCAAACTAAGGTGCATGGGGGCTACAAGGAGGGTTAGAAGGACCAAGGAGGAGATGTGTTCCAGGCAGAGGGAAGAGTGTTCAAAGGCCCAGAGGAGAGAGTCAGAATAGTTGGGTGTGTCTGGGGATGGCAGAGAAGGGGTGGGAGGAGAGGAAGCCTTAGGTAGGAGCAGGACTTCAACCATGAGGGACCTTCAGGCCTTGTAAAAAGATGGTCTTAACCCACAGGTAAAGGGATCCCTGAAGGAGTGGTGAGTTTGCACTTTAGGGAGATGCTGCGGGTGCGGAGTGGGAGGGGCTGGAAAGGAGGGAGCAAGAGTGGAGGCTGGGAGACCTCTTAGAAGGCTGCTGCTGTGGTCGGGCAAGAGAAGGCATTGGCTTGTACTTGGCCAGTGGCTAGAGGGATGGAGTGCAACGGGCAGACTAAGAGTTTAAAAGGGGCCGGGCACGGCAGGTCACACCTGCAATCCTAGAACTTTGGGAGACCCAGGTGGGAGGATCGCTTGAGCCTGGGAGGCCGAGGCTGCAGTGAGCCGTGATTTTGACACTGCACTCCAGCCTGGGCTACAGAGCGAGACCTTGCCTCAAAAAATAAAAATAAAAATATTTTAAAAGGGAGAATTCACAAGAGTCAGTGGCCTATTGGATTTGGGGGAGGGAGCAGGAGGAGCTGCGGATGAAGAACTGTAGATTGAGAGAGGAACCAGAGGTGGGACTGAGAATGGTGGAGGGGAAAGAGGATTGGGGCTGGAGACGTAGGGCCTCAGGCGACGCGAGGTCAGCTGAGGCAAGGGGCCAGTGAAGACTCCGGAGTCAGACACCCGCCAAGCATATACCTGCCTGGCGCCGCCTTCGGAAATGTCCTTGACCTCAAAATTTCACTTCTCAACCTCACCTGGGGGCACTGTCAGCTAAGATACGTGAAAGTCCCTGGCGCTTAGTAGGTGCTCAAGAAATGTTAACTGAATCTGCAACGTTGCTTCGCTCGACAGCGCTCCTTTAGACTCTACTCTCTCTGTGCTCATCGTTCGGACGTTTCTCTCCTTTATCAAGAGGTTGAGGGTCAAGTGACAGCCCCTACCACTCTCTGCTCTGGCTCCAGGGCAGCCTGGAAGAAAGGCGCTCATCTTCCCTGAGCCTCCCTGCACTGTCCCCGTGAACTTTATTCCCATTTTTACAGATGATGAGCAGGCCGCTGGGGAGGTGGAGCTGAGTTAGAACCAGGTCTCCCGGCTCCAAGACTGCGCTCCCAGCTCGGCAGCATACGGCCTCCAGCCCAGGTGGCGGGGTCGGGGACCCCGCTGTCCCCGCTCCTCCACGCCTCCTCCCTCTCCGCGCCCGCCCCGCCCCGCCCGGGTCCACGGCTCCCGGCTCCCGCGCGCCGCCTCGCGCTCCTCCCCAGCCTGGCTGTGTGCGTGGAGGCTGCGGCTCGGCGGGGCAGGCGCTGAGCGCACGGCGGCGGTACCCGGCGCAGAGGCTCCGGCGCGGGGAGCCGGGCTTAGCCCCGGCCTGCGAGCGCCGCGGTCCTAGCCCACCCGAGGCCGGCCTGGGGGGCCCGCAGGGCGCGCGGAGCGCCGAGTGCGCGTCGGGCTGGGCCCCGCATCCCGGTGCAGGAGCGCGGGCGCGGCGCGGCGGAGCGCTCCGCATGGAGCCGGCGCGGGAGCCCCCTGCGCGGGCCCGGCCGCCGCCACCCCTAGCCGCGCGCCCCGCGCCCGCCCCCGCCGCCCCCGCCGCCCCCAGGCCTCGCTCGCCCGCAGAGGCTGAGGCCCGCGGCCCCGAGGGGCTGCTGCGGCGATCCGGGTCGGGCTACGAGGGCAGCACCAGCTGGAAGGCGGCCTTGGAGGGTAAGCGCGGAGCGGCCTCCCTCTCCCGGCCAGGGACCCCTGCCCAGGCCCGACCCGGGACCCGGAGGCAGTCAGAGTCACCTTGGCCGCTGTCCAGGAGGGGAGCGCTGGGAGCGCGGCGCCGGGACGCGGCGGAGTCATTCATTTCAGGGCGGCCAGACGCCGCTTCATGGGGTGGGGTGGGAGGGAACCGGGGGCCACCGCGAGTCACAGCCTCGACCCCGCCGCTGCTGCGACTCCCTGTCTGACCTTGGAGCGCGCTTCACGCTCTGAGCCTTCGTCTCCTCACGCATGAAGGGGACAGCCACTGCCTGACACCCATCTGAGGGTGGCGGAATCTGTGGCCGTGAACATGCTTCAAGTAAAGTAAGAAAGCTGGAGACCCCAGAGGTGGTGCACGCCCCTGTGAGAGCCGCGGGGACCCCGTGTTGGTGGGGCATGTGGGGAGGGCAGGGCAGGGGTGGAGAATCCCCGAGACGCTCTTCCTTGCAAGGTCAGGGGTCACACCTACTCCGCCATCAGACTGCCTCAGGGAGGGACCCCTGGCCTGCCGCGGGGGCAGGAACCCAAGTGGAGAATTGATTTCAAGTTCATGAGCTCTTTTAGGAAACTGTTATTAGCTACCGCCGGCGGCGTGTGGTGTGGGAGATGCTGGAGTTAGTGAGAGGGTGACTGGCCCTTTGGGTGTTTCTCAGGGTGCTCCTGGCACCTTGAATCCAGGGACAAGGAGGACCTGGGCAGCATTAACTAGGGAAACCCGGAGTCTGGATCGCTCATCCTTATGGAGGCAGTGTCAGAAAAGGAGGGCTTCCTGGAGTAGGTGACCTCTTAGAGGGCGTGGAGACAGAGAGGAAGGTGTTCCAGACCCAGAGCACGATGTATTCCGGGCCAGGTGGTCAAAGCTAGTCTGTCCTATGTGGAAACTGAGCCCTGGAGTACTGGGATGGGGCAGGGTGGAGAGAGACGGGTCTGAAGGACCCAGACGGTGAAGGGCCAGCCAGGTCTTGCCCAGGAGCTTGGACTTTGCTCTGAAGGGGCTACTGAGGGGTGGAGACAGTGGGTTTGCCTTTGGAAGACTGGTGGGGGCCCAGAGGGGTGGGACTGAGGCTCGAGGTCAGGGAGGGGGTGGGGCAGTGCACCAGGAGGGACATAACCAGCACCTGGGCCAAGACAGGTCGTGGGGGCTGCTGAGGATGGTGAGGTGGGGATGGTAATACCAGCCTTCTGCACAAAGGCTGTGGGCCAGGGGACGTGCACTGTCCGAGGAAGGGCTGTGCCGACTCTGAAGCTGGACCCCCAGACAGTGGCAGGGACGGAGGAGGCGAAGATGTTGCGTCACGGAGGAGAAGAGCTGTAGCAGAGCTGTGGGTTGTGAAGAGTTGTGTGCAATGGATGGAGGTGGTGGGACAGCTCCCTGTGACGCTGTCTCCGGCTTTACTGTTGGAGTGGCCCTGTGTTCCCACGCTTCCCTCCTGCCAAAGCTATTTCTTGAAGTTGTTCCCTCCTCTTGCCTGTGTTTCTTCATTCATTTGTTCGTCAGCATTGCTGAAGGATCTGCCCTAACCTTAACCGAAGCCCCCATGGTAGGGCTGCTTCTGGGCTGCTGTGGCTCTTCAATGCCTCCTGCTTGCTGTTCCTGTCCACCTCCTGCCCTGACTTCTCCCCCCTTGGGCTTCCTCCTCTCCACTGTGGCTGGGCTGCCCACCTGCCAGTCAGGCTGCAGAAGAGACCACACACCAAGCTGGAAGGTCACCCAGAGGCTGCCTGGGACCCTGAGTCAAGCCCACTCCCATGCTTAGCATCTTCCTGTGGTCCAGCCTTGCCTCACCATGGCCTCCTGCCTTGCCTTGCTCTCTGACTCATGCCACCTGCAGTCCCCTCCTCCTCCTTTCCCTGGACTCCCCAGGAGCAGTCCCGCTCCTGATGGCCTGTGGTCCTTGGGTGCTCAGCATCTCAGGCCTACTTTCTTTTCCTGCAGGAGTTTTAGGATCTGGAGTCTGAGTCTGACCAGGGGCCTCCCCTCAGCCAGTTCTCTGAAGGTCTCCTTGGGTACCCCCAAGTTCCTCTCTTCTGAGAGGAGCCTGGAAAAGGAGCCTGAGAGGAGACAGAGGGAAAGGTGTCCCAGACCCAGAGCACGACGTGTTCCGGGCCAGGTGGCCAGAGCTAGTCTGTCCCATGTGGGAACTAAGCCCAGGTGTACTGGGGGTGGGGCAGGGTGGAGAGAGACAGATCTGGAGGACCCAGATGGAAGGACGGGTCCTCTTCTGGAGGACCCAGAAGAGAGGAGCTCGAGGAGCAGACCTGGTCCTCTCCAGGGTGCTGCTGCAATGGCCCAGTGCTGGCTTTTGCACTGGTCTCCGTCATGCATTCATTCTTTCTGCAACATCTAGGTACCAATCTGGGCCCTGGGCACATTTGTGTTCTCTCAGAGGTTCCAAGACAGGGCCTGAGACAGTGTCGGGAGGTGCAGGAAGCAGAGCATCTGGTAAAGCTGGGTCAGAGCCTTCCATTGCCACAGGCTGGTGGGCTTTCCAACTTCTAGGAGCATTTGTTTCCTCATCTGCTAAGTCAGGTCATGATTTCTACCTCTCAGTAGACAGAGGCCCTGTAGTGTGGGCTGTGTGTATGGTGACTCCTCTTCCCAACTGCCTGGACTTGGCCTCCTGCAGCTCTGCCAGGGGAGCCCACACCCAACTGCAACACTTTGACTTCTGGTCAGCCTCCCTTGATTCTGCTTCCCACCCCAAACCTGAGTCCAGAGTTCACATAATGAAACACTGTCAATGGGAGGAGGGATCTGTCCCTTTGGGGACCCAGGGTTATACTGCCCCTGCTTAGCCAAGCACCTGTCTTGAGAGAAATGGGACATTTCCTGACTTGACCAAGCTGAACCCTCCAAGAAGTCTCTGCTCCTTTATCGCCAGGTTTCCAATGCACATCAAGCACCTGCTACATGCTGGAGCCATCCTAGGGCTTTCATAGTCATCATCCCAGTCCTCACCTCTCCCCCTTGCAAGGGGCTGGTGAGTGTTCTGTTTCATAGACGAGGGAGCCGAGACTGAGAGCCTAAGTGTCTTGCCCAAGGACATCCCAAAGCCCTGTTGTGAAGGCTCTGACCCCTTCCTGCATGGCCAAGGACATCAGCCTTGGTGAGGCTAGCTGGGGATCATCAAATTCCCACACACAGCCTCTCCTCCCCCTGCTCCCCAGACAACCCTGCCACCTCCAGCATTGACGTTTTTTCCCTCCTTATGGGTTAAATGAGTCAGAGAGCTTCTTAAATCAGAAAGCTGGGATTACAGCCCAGGTCTTCAAGACTTTTCTGAGATGCATAACTAGCTTTATAAACAGGAAGTCAAACAGAAGTTGCCTTAGTCAAATATTTTCTCTCACTGTAGGTATGAACCTTTCCTTCCAGCCTGGGGTATAAGGCTAGGAAAGGTGACCCAGAGAGCCCGCCTGGGTTCTGGGAACAAGAGAGGTGATTCGAGATGGGGATATTTCTGGCACTGAGAATGGCAGTGGGCCGGAGTGGCCTGGGGGTACGGGAGAGGGGACAGAGTGAGCCTGCGTGCCTCAGCCTATAGATTTTTCAGTGCTCACCGATTCTGAATTTTTAATGTTGAAAGTTTCTTGATTAGGCAAAAACCCACAACTTCCTGATCAAAACCACACACATGCTTTTAGCCTCTTAAAAATTTAAAAATTACCAAACTTCACATTTGGTAGTTTTTAAGTCAAGATTATGCTTGCCAGGCTGTGTCCCCGATGACTTAGAGACAGCAGCGTGGGCCTTTTTTGGGATATGAGTGTGAGGATGATGGGAGCTGTGTCTGGGAGTCAGGTTTTTTCAGTTGTTCTTTCTAATATTAGGTGAAATCACACACATTTAGAAACCTAAATAAACTGCACCCTTAAATGCCATCTAATATGGGCCATGGCATAGTAGGGAACAAGAAATGAGTTAGACATTTGTTAGAAGTTGAATTGTGTCCCCACCAAAAAAGAGATGTTGGAGTCTTAACCTCTGGTACCTCTGAATGTGACTGCATATGGAAATACAGTCTGGCAGATTATTTGTAGTAAAGATGAGGTCAGATCGGAGTAGGGTGGGCCCTAATCCTGTGTGAACTGGAATTCTTATAGGAAGATGGTCTCATGAAGACAAGGGCACTGTATTAGTCCGTTCTCACACTGCTAATAAAGACATACCCAAGACTGGGTAACTTATAAAGGAAAGAGGTTTAATGGACTTATAGTTCCACATGGCTGGGGAGGCCTCACAGTCATGAAGGAAGGTGAAGGAGGAGCAAAGACATGTCTTACATGGTAGCAGGCAAGAGAGTGTGTGCAGAGGAACTGCCCTTTATAAAACCATCAGATCTTGTGGGACTTATTCACTATCACAAGAACAGCATGATTTTGGAAAAACCTGCCCCCATGATTCAATTACCTCCCACCCAGACCCTCCCATGACACGTGGGAACTATGGGAACTACAATTCAAGATGAGATCTGGGTGGGCACATAGTCGAACCACATAAGACACACCGAGAGAATACCATGTGATGATAAAGGCAGAGATTGGAGTGATGTGGCTGCAAGCCAAGGAGTGCCAAAGTCCGTCAGCAACCACTGGACACTAGGAAGAGGCAAGGAAGGAGTCCCTGCAGAGTCAGAGGAAGCATGGTCCAGTGCAGCATCTAGAGAAATTATCCCTGAGACATAATGAAGAGGCACCTCGGGTCTGGCAGTGTTGGAGATACATGTACCGATCCCTCTTCCCTGTGTGGTCTTTCCTACAAACTCAGTTGAATTTAAGGTTGACCAAGGATGTTGTCATTTGGTGTGACTAAATTTCTCTCATAGTTTTTGAGTCCCAGTGGGTGCTCTGTAACATGCAAGGCAATGACCCAGCCCTATTTAAGGGAATCTGAAGGTGAGTAAAGCACAGTCCTTACCCCAAAGGAGCCTAGGGCTGATGGTCGTCATCACACTGATGGCCTGCATAATTGCCACAAGTTGATTGAGTAGAGTTTATTACACCAGGCACTGTGCTAAGCACTGTACACTGAATTCCTATAACACTCTAAGAGACAGATAGATATTATCATTACCTCATTTTCATGATGAGAAAAATGAACTACAATAGTGGCTAAGAAACTTTATCATCCGTACACATCTAGAAGGTGGCAGAGCTGGGATTTGAACCCAGGCAAAGTGATGTCAGATGCTATGCTCTTATCTTCAGTGCACAAAGGATTGCAGCATCAATGATAGAGAAGAGGCTAATAGAAGGGAGAAGAAGGATGCACTCAGCATGCTCACCATAGGCAGCCATCCTGTAGCTCCAGGGAACTGTGATGAAGCTGCCACCAAGGACAGCAGAGCAGGAACAGAGAGAGCCCAGTCCAGTGCAGGCTGAAGCCTCTGCTCTTACTATGTCTGAAGCTACCCACCCAGGACTCCCCGTCACTTGCCAACATAGACCTTGCCCATAGGAAAGACTAGAAATGTTTGTTGGACTTGCAGGTCAAGATGGCAGACTGAACACATGCATTTTTTCTTTTTCCCTTCAGAAGCCCACTAATACAACAGTAAAGGGGCCAGGTGCGGTGGCTCATGCCTATAATCCCAGCACTTTGGGAGGTTAAGGTGGGTGGATCACCTGAGGTCAGGAGTTTGAGATCAATCTGGCCAACATGGAGAAACCCCAACTCTATTAAAAATGCAACAGGTTAGCTGGGCATGGTGGCATGCGCCTACAATCTTGGCTACTCAGGATGCTGAGGCAGGAGAATCACTTGAGCCTGGGAGGTGGAGGTTGCAGTGAGCAAAAAAAACCCAAAATTAGTCGGGCATGGTGTCACGTGCCTGTAATCCCAGCTACTCGGGAGGCTGAGACAGGAGAATTGCTTGAACCTGGGAGGCGGAGATTGCAGTGAGCTGGGATTGTGCCACTGCACTCCACCCTGGGTGACAGAGCGAGACTCCATCTCAAAAAAAAAAAAAAAAAAAATAAGAGAGAAAATAGCAACAAAATAGAGAGCTAGGGAGCAAGTGGATAAATGGTAACTGACTTCACCCCACCTGAGAAAGTCCAGAGAGCACAGGAGCCACCTGAGCCTCATGGGAGGACTCCTAAGGCTCGGGGGTTGGTGGCAGTGCTTGAAGATGGGGCTGAGAACAGGAGGACTGGTTGAAAATTTCTTTAAGGAGGATTTAGATTCCTACTCTGTACAGATTCTCCCCAGCCCTGGCAGGAACCTGGGATGAAATCTCTCAAGAGGGCTTCAGCCGGGCACAGTGGGTCACGCCTGTAATCCCAGCACTTTAGGAGGCCGAGGCAGGCAGATCACCTGAGGTCAGGAGTTTGAGACCAGCCTGACCAACATGGTGAATCCCTGTCTCTACTGAAAATACAAAATTAGCTGGGCATGGTGGCGGGTGCCTGTAATCCCAGCTACTCGGGAGGCTGAGGTGGGAGAATTGCTTGAACCCAGGAGGAGGAGGTTGCAGTGAGCCGAGATCACACCACTGCACTCCAGCCTGGGTGACAGAGTGAGACTCTGTCTCAAAAAAAAAAAAAAAAAAGAAAGAAAGAAAGAAAGAAAGAAAGAGAAAGACAGCACCACCCTGAGAACAAGCAACTAAAGCCAACATTTACATATTGAATGCTGAGGACAACGTCCCAGCCTCTTCCCTCAGCTAGCCTCGTATTCTCTAGGGGAGAAAACAGAAAAGCCTCCTCCATGGACTCTCATCCATCCAAGAGGAAAAACATAATGTCCCCCACAGCTAATAAGCCCCCATCTCATGGGCTTGGAGGCTCCGACAAAGTCATTAGTCTTCCTGCCTTAATCATGAACAGATAACTGTGGTCCCCAGACCACTGAGGAAAGTCTCTAACATGGAAGCTCAAGACCAAAAGAGAGGTTATACAGGGGGAAATAATCTTTCTGCTCATTTTCCCCACCCCTCCAAAAAACCTGTCAGTCATATCTTCAGAGAGAAGAGATAAGAGAAAGTATTGTATCATTAAAACAAGAATAGGATTCTTTAAGAGGGGGTATTCATAGAACAGCAGCAACAAAACCAAGTAAACCTTGGAAATTAAAAATAGAGTCACAGAAATTAAGAACTCAGTAGAAGGGTAGAATGATAACATTGAGAAAATGTTCCAGGAAATAGAGCAAAAAGGCAAAGAGATAGCAAGCAAGAGGGGAAAATAAGATGAGAAATTTGGAGGACCAATCTAGGAGATCCAACATTTGAAGACTATGCCTTCCAGAAGAAAACAAAACATGGGAGAGAAGAAATCATCAATAATGTAATTAAAGAAAATTTCCTGGCTGGGCACAGTGGCTCATGCCTGTAATCCCAGCACTTCGGGAGGCCGAGGCAGGTGGATCACCTGAGGTCAGGAGTTCAAGACCAGCCTGGCCAACATGGTGAAACCCCCATCTCTACTAAAAATACAAAAAATTAGCCAGGTGTGGTGGCAGGCACCTGTAATCCCAGCTACCTGGGAGGCTGAGGCAAGAAAATTGCTTGAACCCAGGAGGTGGAAGTTGCAGTGAGCTGAGATCATGCCATTGCACTCCAGCCTGGGCAACACAGCGAGACTCTGTCTCAAAAAAAAAAAAAAAAAAAAAAAAAAAAAAAGAAAAGAAAAAAAGAAAAAAGAAAGAAAGAAAATTTCCTGGAACTGAAAAATACCACTTTCCAGATTGAAAGGGCCTACTAGAGTAGATGAAACAGACCAAACCAAGGCATGGCACGCAATGATGAAATTTTAGAACATTGTGCAATGAAGACCCTAAAAGCCTCTAGAAAGAAAATAATTAAGCAGTTGAAAAGGATCATGGGTGAGAATGGACCTAGACTTTTTGAAAGCAACACTGGAGCTAGAAGACAATTAAGTGATACCTTCAAAATTCTGAAGGAAAATTATTCTCGATCTATAATACTTAGCCCTCTGGGTTCACAATTTCACGAGCAACATTCACCAGTGCACCATGGAACACAATGAGAATCTTTGCTCCTCAGGTTTGTGCAGTGCAGTGCTTTGGCTCTACCCTTCCTCAGGCAGCCATTGGATGATGTGCTTCACCAAGATGAGGGAGTAAACCAAGGAAAGGGAAGGCATGGGAGAAAAGGAACAGAGGAGTCAACATAGGAGAGAGGCAGATAAATCCTCAGACTGCCGGTGTCGGGAGACCCTGGATGGCAGCTGGGCTTAGAAGGCAACTGGTCAGATTCGAGCAGGTCAGAAAGTTCCAAGGGACATTTCTTCAAGATGGTCGTTATGGCCTGCATGTTGGTTTCCTCCCCAGATTTATAGGTTGAATCACTAACCTCCAACGTGATGATATTGAGGTGGGTAATTGAGCGGTAATTAGGTTTAGATGAGGTCATGAGGGAGAGCTCCCATGATGGAATTACTACCCTTATAAGAAGAGGAAGAGACACCAGAACTTCCTCTCTCCACTATGTGAGGACACAGTAAAAAAGCGACTGTCAGCAAGCCGGGAAGTGGGCCCCCACCAGAACCTGACCATGCTGGCACCCTGATCCAGCCTCTAGAACTATCAGGAGAAATAAATGTCTGTTGTTTAAGCCACCCAGTCTATGACAGTTTGTTATAGCAGACTGAACTAAGACCAAAGTGAAAGAGAAATTCCGATTTTGTCTCATCATGAAAGAGGAGTTTTGGCATTGAAATATGATATGCATACAGAAACTGAGCAAAGGGAAAAGAAGACCAGGATTAACAGGGAAACAAGAAGTTCTATGGACATGATCATAGCACACTGCATGGCTTTGCTGAGAGTACTGTTTACACTGACCTAAGAATATAACACCAAAATATCAAGCTAACACAAACTATGATATTGAGAGGGCAGGGAGTGAGTGGTCAGGGTAGAGTGATAATGCAGAGAATTAAGTCTGCATCACTGTAACGGGAAGTCAATAAATTATATCTAAAACAGAAAAAAATCTAGAAGTATTTACATACACATGGCATTTAGAAATTTGGAGCTAATACCAAAAGAGTCAGCTAAAAGAGTTGAAAATGGTTGGCTTTGGGGAAGGAGCAATGTTATTGCTACTATTATTATTTTTTAGAGACAGAGTCTTGCTTTGTCACTCAGATTGGAGTACACTGATGTGATCTTGGCTCACTGCAACCTCCGTCTCCTGAGTTCAATCGATTCTCCTGCCTCAGCTTATGGAGTAGCTGGGATTACAGGCACACACCACCACACCCGGCTAATTTCTGTAATTTTTGTAGAGACAAGGTTTCACCATGTTGGCCAGGCTGGTTTCGAACTCCTGACTTCAAGTGATCCGCCTGCCTCAGCCTCCCAAAGTGTTGGGATTACAGGCGCGAACCACTGCGCTCTGCACTATTATTTTTTAAATGAAGCCTATTAGAATTTCTTGATTCCTTAAATCTGTGCTTTTCAGACTATCCTTGGTGAAGGAAACAAGTTTCTTTTCAAAATCCTTTGTAAAATACAATACAAATTAATAATGAGCAACAAGCACTTGGATATCGGGTAATGCTGAATTGCTACAGATTCTTCCTCTCAATTTCAGCACTTTTATCATGATGGACAAGTAACAGTTTACAGACAAACACTGAACTGCAAAGACACTGTTTTCATCTATGATTTATGTATAACATTGACTAAAAAAACACTTTCAAAATGGGTGCACAACAATGTAACTGCACTTAACTGTGCACTTAATGGTTAAGATGGTAAAAACAAAAAATCCAAACAAAGTTGTAAAGGGAATTCACACCTGCTAGGAGGGCCGTAATCAAAACAATGCAAACCAACAAGTGTTGGTGAGGATGTGGAGAAACTGGAACCCTCGTCTATTGCTAGTGAGAATGTAAAGTTATGCAACCAGTGATGGAGTTAGTGGTTCCTCAGAAAGAACTACTACTGGGAGCGGCGGCGGTGTCGGCAGCGGCTGTAACGAAGAGAGTTTGGCGCGATGTCTCACACCATTTTGCTGGTACAGACTACCAAAAGGCCAGAAGGCAGAACTTATGCTGACTACGAATCTGTGAATGAATGCATGGAAGGCGTTTGTGAAATGTATGAAGACATGTGAAAAGAATGAATCCCAACAGTCCCTCTATCACATATGACATCAGTCAGTTGTTTGATTTCATCAGTGATCTGGCAGACCTCAGCTGCCTGGTTTACCGAGCTGATACCCAGACATACCAGCCTTATAAAAAAAGACTGGATTAAAGAGAAGACCTACATGCTTCTTCATCGGCAGGCTCAACAGGCTGAGAAATAACTGTGTTGGAAGCATTGGGGGATGGGGGTGGGCTTGGAACACTGGTGTGTATAGTGTGCTGTAGTGGAAGTTTTGTATCATAGTAATCCTGTTTCCATTTGGTTATACTCTAGCCAAGATTGACTGTGTTAGATGAAATGTGAGGATCTTGTTCAACCAGAAACCCCTGTTACCCCCTCTTTTTTTCTTTTCTTTCTTTTTTTTTTGCTCAAACATTTTTATGATGATTTAGATGGAAGTTGTTCTTTGTCAGTTAATGTTGGTTCCAGTCCTTCAGTCTCCAACTGGGTTCCAGTCCATTCAGCTGGAATGCATAACATTCACTGTAGTAACCTTCTTCAAGTTGGCGGGGGAGGGTGGAAACACAGTTTAGCCATGTCCTCAAGATAAAGTTTTGGTAAAAATAAATAAGTGTTCTTTAGTAAAAAACAAAACAAATAAAACTACCATGTGATCCAGCAACTCCACTCCTAAGCATATACCCAAAAGAATTGAAAGCAAGGACTTGAACAGATACTCATACACCATGTTCTTAGCTGCATTATTCACAATAGCCAAAAGGTGGAAACAGCCCAAATGTTTACCAACAGATGAATGGATAAACGCAACGTGGTCTTGCTATACAATGGAACATTATTCAGCCTTAAGATGGAATGAAGTTCTGACGTATGTGACAACATGGATGAGCCTTGAAAACATGCTGTGAAAGGAACCAGACACAAAAGGACAAATACTGGATGTTTCCTCTTATATGAACTTCCTAGAGTGGTCCAATTCATAGAGACAGAAAGGAGAAGGGTGGTTGCCAGGGGCTGGGGAGAGGAAGGGATGTGAGTTGTTTAAGGGGACAGAACTTCTGTCTGGGATGATGAAAAAGTTTGCAAACAGACAGTGATGATGGTTGCACGACATTGTGAATGTACTTAATGCCACTAACCGTACACTAAAAAATGGTTAAAATTGCAAATTTTATGTTATATATTTTCATCACAACTTAAAAAATTCTTAAAATACCCTAGGTTTAAAGTCTAAAAGGTTTCTCTCATTAAATATAAAATGACAATATTAAATGATAACAAAATAAAATAAATAAATGAAAATAACAAAGGGAGAACCCAGAGGATCAGGAAGAGGACGGATGGTGTAGAGGTGGGCGAGTTTTAGAAAGTATCTATGGAGGAGGTGGAGGAGGAGACTTCGGGAGCAAAGATTCAGTAGCAGGGCTGTGAGGGCTGAATGGGTTATTTTGAGGAACCCATGTGGCTGAAACCTGTGACCACATAGAGAAGAGCAGGAGATTCAAGGTGGAAAGCTCTGACCATCACTGAAGATTTTGTGAGCAGTGGGTAGCCCGGCAGGGAGGGTTTCAAGCCGGGGAGTCACAGAATCAGAACTGTGCTCTACAGCAGTGGGTCGCAAACTCCAGCCTGCATCAGAATCACCTGGAGGGCTTGTTTAAACACAGCTTGTTGGCCGGGTGTCGTGGCTCACACCTGTAATCCCAGCACTTTGGGAGGCTGAGGCAGGCAGATCATTTGAGGTCAGGAGTTCGAGACCAGCCTGGCCAACACGGTGAAACCCCGTCTCAAAACAACAACAACAACAACAACAAAACACAGTTTGCTGGGCTCCACCTCCCCCTGTTTCTCATTAGCAGGATATGGGGCTGGTGGTGGGATGGCAGTGGGACAGGCGGTGGGATGTTGAACCCCTCTCTCTTCTCCTAGACACCACCACACGTCTCCTGCTGGGTGCCATCGCGGTCCTTCTGTTCGCCATCTTGGTGGTGATGAGCATCTTGGGTGAGCATGCATGTCAGAGCATTTATGCAATTCAATTTGCACACTCCTTGTTAAAAGCACATCTAATTAGTTAAAGAAAGATTTTAGACACTCCAAGAATCCTGTGGGGGACTAAGTAAGTAGAAAATACATAGTGTCAGTTGTTGAGATTTTAGCTTAAAATAATACATTCACACACAGACTATACATGTCCCCTTTATTAAGCCATGCAAGTAGAATGGAGATGTTACTTAGGTATTATTTTTTAAGTGCTGTGAGAACTCAGAACAAACTTGGGGTAGGTTAGGAAGACAGTGCTTCTTGGAGGAGATGGTTTGGGAATAAGGATCATATTCAGTCAGGCACAGTGGCTCATGCCTGTAATCCCAGCACTTTGGGAAGCTGAAGTGGGTGGATCACCTGAGGTCAGGAGTTTGAGACCAGCCTGGCCAACATGGTGAAACCTCGTCTCTACTAAAAGTACAAAAATTAGCTAGCTGTAGTGGTGGGTGCCTGTAATCCCAGCTAGTTGGGAGGCTGAGGCAGGAGAATTGCTGGAACCTGGGAGGCAGAGGTTGCAGTGAACTGAGATTACACCACTGCACTCTACCCTGGGCAGCAGAGAGAGACTCCGTCTCAAAACAAAAACAAAAACAAAAACAAACAACAACAACAAAAAAAACACCACATATCACATTCAGTCAGCAAACATTTATTGAGTGCTGCTGTGTGCTAAGCTCTGGGCTAAGTGCTAGGGTTAAAAAGAAGACAAATATGACACTGTCTCCTGTGTCCAGGGCTAAGTGCAATAATAGAGGTATTACTGGCCCAGTGGCTTCCCAGAAGGAAAATACATGTACACTGAACCCTGAAGAATGAATAGGAGCTTCCCAGAGATTAGGAGGTAGAGAGTGCTAGGGAGGAAAAAGCTTTTCCTCTGCCCTCTTAAGTTCAGTGTCTAGGGGCCTGTAAAGTAAACTATCAAAGACAAATTAGCAGGAGAAAAGGTACCCAATGTTTCTTAATATTTATGTTCATGGGAGTTCACAGATAATAAGTGAAACTCAAAGAAGAATTTAGACTCAGGGGCTTACATACCTTTTTAACAAAGGAAAGAGGGCTTGGGTTTCAAGGGCTGGTAAATGAAGGGAAGTGACTAGGAAACACACGGAGGAACAACAGGAGATAAAGGCTATTTTAATAAGGTTTGCTTATGCAAACTAATCTTGGTGTTGACTCCTTGGCATGTTTGATGATGGGTCACTCTTCCCTCCCTGGTTTAGGGTGGGCAGTGGGGGTATGGGAGGGTATGGGGTGAGGGATGGGGAGTAGGGCAGCTCCCTCCCCAAAGGGAAATTTATGCCCTACTTTCTGGCAGATGAGAGGGTAGAGAACTCTTCCTGTTGATTCTGAATTGCCTTCAGCTTAAAATGATCCATATGTCAAAGTGGCATATTTTAGGGTGGCATATTCTGGACCCTATCAAGGTACTAGAACATTCTAAGTGGGAGAGGCCTGAGAAACATAGAGTGTGTGTGGAACTGACAGGGTTGGATAAATGAAAAAGGTAGAAACTGCAACTAAGAACGTGTGAGGCTATATGAACAGGGAATCTGATTACTTTTAAGAGATTCAAATACAAGTGTATTGTAGGTTCTGAAGGGTTTCCAAAAATGATATTAGTGCCTCTGTCTTTGATCTTTGAGAAATGCCATAAGACCAGAGGTGGAATCCATAAAATGGGGGAAAATTCCACCAAAATTATCAATTCCTACCAAACCCTCCCCTATAGGGCTTGTATGACAAGGACAGGGGTTCTGAGTGTTTAGAAATGGATATGGCAGCCGGGTGCAGTGGCTCAAGCCTGTAATCCCAGCACTTTGGGAGGCCAAGGTGGGTGGATCACCTGAGGTCAGGAGTTCGAGACCAGCCTGGCCAACATGGTGAAACCCTGTCTCTACAAAAAATACAAAAATTAGCTGGGCATGGTTGTGTGCACCTGTAGTCCCAGCTACTCGGGAGGCTGAGGAAGAAGAATCGCTTGAACCCAGGAGGCAGAGGTTGCAGTGAGCTGAGATTGTGCCACTGCGCTCCATCCTGAGCGACAGAAGAGACTCTGTCTTAAAAAAACAAACAAACAAACAAAGGGTAACCACTGGGCCTAGCTTAAATTCACCTAGAGTAATTCCTACAAATTAAATCAGTTTTCTTTTATCCTCTTACATCAGTTTTCTTTTATCCTCTTACTAGGCTGGGAGGCCAGAGAATGTGTAGACATAGCTAATATGATTTCAATAAAGCATAACAGTCTCTTAGGAGATCCTTGCAGAAAAGCAGTTGAGATGTGAGATGTAGCCACACCATGGTCAGTACTCCCAGGTGGACTTGCATCTCATTGAACAGATATATATGCCCAGGGGGTGTCGATGAATGAATTGATGTCTGTGTGGCTGGAGATCCCTAGGGGCTTGAGTACCAGAGGCCTGTTCTTGGCTCTGTCCTGGTCTACATTTTAATCAATCACTTGTATGAAAACAAACAAAAAGTATGCTTATGGAATTTGCAGCTGACACAATCCAAAAACACAATCCCACATGACAGATGGGTGAAAGAAATCAAGATTAAAATGTATCTTGAAAAACTCAAATGATGAGCCAGAGTGAATGAGATAAATGTGGAATAAATAAATATAAGGTTCTGCATTTGGATTTAAGAAGTTATTTTCACATGTTCTGACACTGGGGGAGACCTGGCTTAGAATCAGATCATATGAAAACAATCTAAGATTGTGGATTAATTCCATTTGGCAAGGAGGCCCTTTGAGAAGCTCCGGGCTACCTTCCCAGAAAAGTCCATGTATGCACATACCCGCCGATCTGTTCATGGAAGCAGTCTGCAGACTGGAGATCCCGTGACAACTGGAGGACAGCATAGTGGTCATTGTTGCTGCTGGTAGAGCCACATCTGATGTGTCCCGGTCTGTCCTGGTGGCAGCGATTCAGTGGTAACCTGGGGACACTGCAGTGAGCAGGCAGGATGGAGAGCAACCCTTGTCAGGAATCTTGGGAGAGATGGCATCTGTTTCAACCTGGATGAGGGAGGCTGGTGTGCTTCTTTGAGTAGGGGGTAGAAGACAGAACGGGTGTCTCTGGGTCACTCCAGAGGCCAGATCCTAGACCAGCAGGTCTCGGTCACCGGGGGACAGGTTGGGACTCAACATTTAAGAACGTTCCATGCACACTAACAGCAAGGGGGTTAAGAAAATAAAAAATGAAAAGAACTTCCCAGCAGTTCAGTGGTGGAATGGCAGCCTTGGTAGCTAACGTGGGCATGGTTAATGATAGCGGGCCGTCTGTCCTGCTATTAGTACCTGGCCTAGCTGGAAAGAGAGGACACGTAGCTGCCAGGTCTCTTCCCAGTCTGAGTTTCTGGCGTTCCATGCCTCTGGGAGTTTGGAGACAGGAGATCCTAACCCAGTGGCTGCACCGCTGTCATGTCCCCTTGCGGTGACGCCTGCCAGGCTTCCCACTGTCCCCTTTCTCATTCATTTAGTGGCCACCCTTTTACCTCCAGGCACCAGGAGAGGTGCTCACCAGAGAGGACAGCCACGCCTGCAGTGTCCCTGGAGGATGCCAAAGCTGAGGCAGGGGAGGGAGCCATAGAAAGCAGAGTGGGACTCTGGCCGGGGAGTGGGGCGGGCAGGGCCAAGCCGGTCTCTTCCCTGCAGCTTCCAAGGGCTGCATCAAGTGCGAAGCGCCCTGCCCAGAGGACTGGCTGCTCTATGGAAGGAAGTGTTACTTCTTTTCTGAGGAACCCAGAGACTGGAACACAGGCAGGCAGTACTGCCACACCCACGAGGCAGTGCTGGCTGTGATTCAGAGCCAGAAGGAGCTGGTGAGTGTGCCGAGGTGAAGGGGGGCGGGGGGAGGGAGCTTCAGGGCCCCCAACCTTGACTCTAGGGGACAGTCACACCCTAAATGATGCAGTGTTCCCTGTGACATGTCTCCAAAGCTACCACCTGCTGCATAACCACTGGGGGTGCAGGAAGACCTCATGGTCTGAGCACGTCAATGAGTGGCTCCAGTTTCCACTTCCATTGTCAAGGCCACCTATTTCAATCCAAGGCCCACTGGTTGAGGTCACTTAGTATTATAAACCATAAGAATTACCAATTATAAAGCTGGTGATGTGGTATACACCTCTAGTACCAGCTACTCGGGGGCTGAGGCAGGAGGATCACTTGACCCCAGGAGTTGGAAGCTCGTCTGGGCAACACAGTAAGACCCTAGCTCTACAAAAAGTAAAAGGAAAATTAGCTGGGCATGGTGGAGCGTGCCTGTAGTCCCAGCTACTTAGGAGGCTGAGGCAGGAGGATCACTTGAACCCAGGAGTTCAAGGCCAGCCTGGGTAACATAGCAAGACTTTGTCTCTCTTTTTCTTTTTTTTTTTTTGAGGCAGTCTCACTTTGTCGCCCAGGCTGGAGAATAGTGGTGCAATCTCGGCTCACTGCAGCCTCCGCCTCCTGGGTTCAAGAGATTCTCATGCCTCATCCTCCTGAGTCCCTGGGACTGCAGCCGTGTGCCACCACACCTGGCTACTTTTTGTATTTTTAGTAGAGACAGGGTTTCACCATATTGGCCAGGCTGGGCTCGAACTCCTGGCCTCAAGTGATCCACCTGCCTAGGCCTCCCAAAGTGCTGGGATTACAGGCGTGAGCTACTGTGCCCAGCCACAAGACTTGTTTCTTAAGAAGAAAAGAATTGGCCGGGCGCAGTGGCTCATGCCTATAATCTCAGCACTTTGGGAGGCCGAGGTGGGCAGATCACGAGGTCAGGAGATCGAGACCATCCTGGCTAACACTGTGAAACTCTGTCTCTGCTAAAAATACAAAAAAAAAAAAAAAAAAAAAAAAAAAAAAAAAAAAAAAAAAATTAGCTGGGAGTGGTGGCAGGCGCCTGTAGTCCCGGCTACTTGGAGGCTGAGGCAGGAGGATGCCATGAACCCGGGAGGCGGAGGTTGCCGTGAGCCGAGATCGCTCCACTGCACTCCAGCCTGGGCGACAGAACGAGACTGTGTCTCAAAAAAATCAAAAAAAAAAAAAGGAAAAAAGAATTACAAATTATAAATGCATTGTGAAATGTGAAAACACATTGTCATTTTCTAAAGATCCAAATCAGGATATGGTCTCTCATTTAACATCCAAAACAGTTTTAGCAACAGAAACGTGAAAGAAACACAATTAATGGAGTCTACTGGCCGTTTTGGATTTTGAGGTTAACAGTGGTGTTAACCAAAATAGAAGATAATCTAAAAATCACTTCTGTTTGCCTTTGATACACAGTATGATATTCCGTCTGCAGGGAAAGTCCCAGAAATTTGCAGATAGGACAACCAACCTGAGCATTGAGATTTGTCCCAGATCCTCCATCCCGTGGGCAATCCCCAAGCTTCCTGCAAATCAGGAATGCTGGCCTGCTGAGCTAGGAGGGCAAGCCCTGTACAGCCTTCCTGGCCAGTGGGCGTGACACAGAGCCAGGGTCCCTTTCAAGCTGTCGGAGGCAATTGCTGTGAGGTCAGCGAGCAGCTCAGAGCCGAACTCTGGCAGTGTGACTGCAGAGGACCCTGTAAGCCTAGCTCCTCACTTTCGGGATGCAGCGAGACAGCAGTCACTCTCCTGGCGTCTGTACCTCCCGAGAGCCAGTATCTTCCAAGCTGAGGTTTGTCTTGGGATGTGACAGCAGTCAGGAGACCGCATCTGACCCTGAGGTGTCCCTCTTTCCTCGGTGCAGGAATTTATGTTCAAGTTCACGCGGAGGGAGCCCTGGATTGGACTACGCAGAGTTGGGGACGAATTCCACTGGGTCAACGGGGACCCGTTTGATCCAGACACGTGAGCTGAGGCTTCATCTTCTGGCCACTGAGCTTAGTCTGAGAAAGGCCTGACTCACCCCCTGGACACAGCTCCCGAAGAGAGAAGCCCTTGGTTTTGTGCTAGCTAGAGATACTAGTCTCGGGGTCCCGCAGCGTGCGCCAGAGACCCAGTCATGAAAATGCCTGTACTTCTCCCTCTCTCACAAAAGTCCAGCCTGGCTTGGTGGCTCTGCCCTGTGAAGCCATCGGAGCTTCCCAGTGTCTGGTCCAGGGTCTCTCCACCCTTGAGTCCCCGATCTCTGCAGCCTGGTGCTCCACTCTGGCACAACCACATCCCATTCAGCCCCAACGGGACAGTGAATGGGAGGGAGGGCCCTGGATGGCCTCACCCCATTGGCCAGAACTTAGTCACATGGCCACACCTGGCCGCAAGGGAGGATGGAAGATGCGCCTCCATCCTGGGCAGCCACTTGGCACCTAAGCAATGTAGCTGTGGAAGAAAGGGGATCTGAAGGCAGGCACCGGAAGTGTTCTAGGCTACATTTTCCAGGCGAATGCATCTCTTGATGGAGGGGGCACTGCTGAGGTGGTGGCGTGTGCCATGGTGGTTTTGTAAGACTCACGTGGTGTGGAAATGAGTGTGTGATGCAGGGTCTGGTGTGTGGTGTGGGGGTGATGGTCGTGGGTGAAGTGGGTGGCAGATGTGTGGCCGTGGCAGTACAGTGGGGACTGTGTGGGGCATGGGGAAAGGAGTGGTCTAGGTCTAGAGAAATGCAGGGAAGTGCATACAGGGGAGTGGGACCCTCAGAACAGACCCGGTGGCTAGAGGAATAGGCTCTGAGGTGCCAGTGGGAGGGCATGGGGTGGGGTGGGGAACACAGCTCCCAATCCGATGATGATGACACGTGAGCGTCCCCAAGGCAGGGGCTAAAGCAGAAGGGCATCTGAGACCCTCGGATCCTCCTGGTTGCCAGAGGTGGCCATCAGCTGCACTCCCACCTGAGGGTGGCTTAGGCAGTCACGCCCGTGACAGCCCTGGAGGCAGGGGGCATTCATGACGCTTCCCCTCACCCTCATTATCTCAAGCAGTCTTCATTTTTGCCCCTTACTCTGACCTCAGTACCCCTTCTGTTTCTCACCCCCTTTCCTGTCCGCCTCTCAGGTCTGCTCTCAGAGTGGCTGAGCAGGTCTTGCACTTTCCACCCCTCTCCCTGCCTTTCTGGAAGCTTCTTGCTTTCAGAGCCCTGCAGGTTGGTGTCTGTGGCGTCCTGACCACCTGGCAACCAAGGGGCCTTTGGCCACATTTCTCAGACACCGCAGAGGTTCTTTCCCTTGCACTCCTTCTTGGGGTCCTTCCAATGCCCTCTGTTGTGAGGGTCTACCTCCAACCTTGGCAGGGATCAGAGATCTGGGTGAACAACTAAGGTTAAGAAGAAACCTCTGAGGCTGGAAAGGGGTGATTTTAGGTAGGGGGGAATCTTCCTACCGCACACATCTGTGTGTGATGTCAATGAGTTCCTGGGCAACACAGCCTCAGTTAGCCCATATTGGGGTTATTGCCGCCTGCCCGTAACCTGTGAGGAGTAGCTGACTTCAGCCAGCTCTGCGGAGCCCCTCCTGTGTGCTCAACTCTGCGCATTGCAGGGGGCCAAGATGAGAGGACACAGAGCTCGCTGCTCAGGAGCTGGCTGCTTTGGGGACCTGTGTGGACAGACAGGTAGAGACCCCAGGGACTGTGGGAGTGCCCCACAGAGCAGGCAGAGGACTGTGGGGATGTAGGGTGGGCAGTGAGTGGCCCTGAACTGGGTGTCATGGAGCCTGGGACCTGTGAGCCAACTCTGCAAGGACACGGAGAATGGGGAAGTGTGTGTGTGTCCAGGAAGTGCCTGAGCGGCGTGCCGGGGCTGCTGAAGCTATGGTGCACAGAGTAGGAAGACAATGGGATGCCAAGCTAGAACAGTCTGTCAGCACAAATGTCCTAGAAGGCAGCTCCAGTGATGAAGTGAGGGAGGGATAGGCCTCAGGGCCTCCATGGCCTCCCCTGCCACTGGGTTTTGGGCTGAATGTCCCAGATCATAAACGCTTGGTCTTCTCTCCTGGCCACAGGTTCAACATCGCAGGTCCAGGGGAGTGTGTCTTCGTGGAGCCCACCAGGCTGGTGTCGACGGAGTGTCTGATGACCCGGCCCTGGGTGTGCAGCAAGATGGCCTATACGTGAGGTGGGTCGGGCCAGAGGTGGCCCCTCCCCCCAGGCCTGTGGGAGGTGTCTGCCCGAGACCTGCCTCCAGCGGAGCTGCCTGCCCTCTGCAAGACGAAGCAGTGGGGTGGGTGGCCTCTGCCCCAGGCCCCTCTCCCAGGCCCTGGCGCTCTGAGTCCCTGGTTCCTGGCCTCCTTTGTCTCCAGGCAGGTCGTGTGGCTCAGCAGTTAAATCCCATATGCTAAGTAGTGTAGGCATCTGCCCACCTACGCACACACACACATGCATACGCACACGCACACACAGACACTGTCCCCTCTGAAGCTCAGTGTCCACCCTGAGCCACCCCACAGATCTCTCTCTGGCCCCCTAGAAGCCCTCTCCTCACTGCAGCCCTGGTGCTCTGGGGAAGGAGGGGCATTGACAGGTGGTTTGACTGTTCACTCAGTAGCCCCGCTTCCCCAGTGGTTTCTCTCATGGCTGCCAGCGGAGGCAGGCTAGGAAAGCTTCACCCTCACCTAGGCCAGGCCAGCCCTGGGCCCCAGAGGTCCCCTGCGTCCCCCTTCTTTGCCTTGCCTAGGTTCTCAGGCAGGGCCCCTGCTGTGTCCGTGGTGCTGTTGTATTGGTCACTAACGGAATAAAGAGTTAATAACTCGTGTCCAGAGAAGTCTGCTGCCATTTGTTCCAGAGTCAGAGCTTGGGGAGGGATAGCGAGGGGCACATCTCTGGGTGCCAGTCTGTGGGGACCACCACAAAATTCACCTGTTCCAGTGCAGCAGATAGCAGTGTGTGAGGATGAAAAAACGCACCTTCTGGCCTCAGGGCATCATTTCACGTTGCTAAGCCTTTAAGGTATTCTTAGGTGGCCATTCCAGCTCCTTCATTGCTAGTCACCTCAAGATGACAAATGTTTATTCACACCTACCACAAGCCAGACACCACACCAGGCATGGGGGATCTATGGCCTTATCCCCTAAGAAGCACACAAAGAGCAGAGGAAACAGCTCAGAAAGTGCTAGAACATTCTGGAACACAGTCAAGGGATGGTTTATTCTGCATTGGGACAGGATGGAATGAAGTGAATGGGAAGATTAGGTGGTGTTCACATTGAGCTGGAAAAGAGTTTGTGAAGGTCTTATGGCCTCTTCCTATCCCCCTTGATCTGCTTGGGGAGGAAGTGGTGGGGGCATGGGGTTGGCAGGCAGTGCCCTCGGGCCTGTAGGGGCTCCACACTCTCCACCCCACACACTTGAGGCTCCAGCACCAAGCTGCAGTGGATCCCGGGCCTCTCTGGCCTCCTAATGTTCCCGGACTAATGAGATGTGGGTGGCCTGCCTGGGAGCCCAGTGCGTGCATTTGGGTCCTGGCCCACTTTCAGAAAATAGCTCGGAGAGAGAAACCGGGTCCTGCTGTGCTCTGCGCAGTCCTAGTACTGGTTTTATAGTCTTCAGACAAAACCTCCAACTTGGGTTTGTTACATTTTCTGCATGCTTTCCAGATACTTTGTAAAATACAGGTGGTTTGTGGTTTTATATTTTGCTGTCACTGGGAGGCCAGTTGGGGATCTGAGTATACAATAAAGTACTTAAGGGAATTCAGCTGGTGGTGGTGGGCCTATAGGGGTGGCTGTGAGGGGTTGAGGGTTGAGGAAGTGGTCAGCTGCTGCCGCTTCTCGAGTGGGAGTCCCACACTCCCACCTGTTCTCAGTTACGTATAAGCCTGTGTTTCTCACCAGTATCCACCCCTCAAAGACAGCGAAGTTCAAAAGCCTCAGTACTTTTTGCTTTAGGTATGGCAGCTCCCTTAATTCTCGCAGAAATGCTGGAGGCAGGTCATGCTGCCAAAGGTGAGTAAACTACCTTGCCAGGGTCCTGAGAACCACATGGCCGAGGGCTTCAGAGCCCTGCTTTCCTCCAGCCCTGTGGGTTCAGGGAAGCAATGTGAGAGGACACAGAATGGGTAACCTGTGCCTTTTGGGTTTTATTTTATTTTATTATTTGTTTTTCCGAGAAAGAGTCTCACTCTATCGCCCAGGCTGGAGTGCAGTGGTGCATTCTTGGCTCACTGCAACCTCTGCTTCCTGGGTTCAAGTGATTCTCCTGCCTCAGCCTCCCAAGTAGCTGGGATTACAGGTGAGTGCCACCATGCCTGACTAATTTTTATATTTTTAGTAGAGATAGGATTTTGCCATGTTGGCCAGGCCGGTCTCAAACTCCTGACTTCAGGTGATCTTCCTGCCTCGGCCTCCCAAAGTGCTGGGATCATAGGCATGAGCCACTGTGCCCGGCCCTAGGAAAGACCTTTTAAGAAGCTTGACTGGGTGGTAGCATTTGGTGCTGTCCTAGAGGATTAACTAGTGTTGTATGCATCTTCCTCACAGCCCTGCCAGGTCAGAATGATCAGCCCAGATCATCGGCTACAGGACTTGCCCCGTAGTACACAGTTGGGAGGTGGCAAAGCCAGGATTTGAACCCACACCCATCCCCACAGCACACTCGGGCAGCTGCATGTGTGGCAGGCAAGTTGCCTGCTGCGCTGGCCAGCTCTGGGGAGGAAGGGTGGGAAGTGTTTGTGTGTGCCAGTGGCTGAGAAGGGGCCACCCTGGGAAAGGAAATCTACATGCCCACGGGGAATTCTTTTTCTGGATGCCTTTATCTTCATCACACGACATTCATGTGAATTACCCATGGAGAGTGCGTGATGTGAAGAATGACTTCTGTCCTTCTCTTCCTTTAAGGTCCAGTTCCAGTCTCCCTGGAATGCCTCCCTGGCAGCAACAGCACTCATGACCACTCCCTTTGCCCAACGTCTCTGCCTCTTAAGACTGAGCCTCTTACATGACCCTGTGTCTGTGTGGCTTGTCATCTTGTGACTCTTCTCTTTATGTCAGCTGACCACTCCTGTCATCTGATGATAAGCCTCTCCACAGTGGCCCCGAGATGGCAGGGACTCCATTGTTGGTCTCTTTGTAGTACACATAGCAGATGCTCAAAAATTGCTGTGTATGATAATCAGATCGCCTGGAGTGTCATCTGTGAACTATTTGCCATGGTGGGAGGTAGCGATGGCTGGCTATTGTCCAGAGCCTCATCTTTTTGGCTTTGGTGGCATGGCATGATTTCAGAGGCACAGCCAACACGAACCCCTTGCTTATGTTAAATGAGCTCATTCATATTCCCTAAGCGAGCACATGCTGGACGGGTTGAGGGTGGGGTGGCCCAAAAGTCCAGGAGTGCTGAGGGAAAGCAGCCTTCATCTCCCGAGTGTCCTTTACATCACACACTAAGCCCAGTGACAAGGAGACGGCTGAGAGGAAGCCAGGCCCAGGAATGTTGTCATCAGTAACTGGGGTCGGCATTTGAAGGGTCCTGTGATCGCTGGGAAAATCCTGTCCATATCATATCACTGTGTTGTTCTGTGAGAGGTGACCTGGTTTTCAGAAATGCCCACTCTCTGCTGAGTGCTTGCACCAGGAGCGGGTGGAGAGGTACCTGCCTCTTTCCTCTTGGTCTGTGGCCAGCTCCAAACTGTAAGTATGGGATTCAAATTGGGAGTAACAAGAAAGCCCCTTGCCACGCCCATCAGAGATTCCCCGCTCTCTGCCAAGGCAGCCTGGAGTAGACGCACTCTACACAGTCCCAAGGCCTGCCTGGATCTGGATCTGGTTCTACCAGCAAGCAGTTGTGTAACTCTGGCTGCCATATGAAACCTCTCTGACCTTAGGCTTTCCATCTGTCTATAAAGCTGGAATAATAGTTGCCCTGCTGACTTCACAGGGCTTTGAGAATTGTAAATGTTAGTATTTCAGGAGCTAGAAATGATCTATCCCATCTCACTATCCATGAGGCCCAGGGCAGTTAAGTAACACATCCTAAGTCACACCACTCAGGCCGTGTGGCTCTCCTGTTCTGGTTTATATTCATTATTGCACGTGTCATGTTTTGTTGATTTGTTTGCTAGTCCATCATTCATGCAGAGGTGTGAGCTCCTAGAGAGCAGGGATCCAGTCTCACACTCCTGTGTGGCCCTAGCACCTGGTACATACAGAAGGTGCTCCATAAATTGTGTGTTGAATTAAACTGATCTTGTCTCCTAGTTCAAATGCTCTTTTCTTTACGCCATGCTGTCTGTGATCCTAGAAACCCATATTTCCAATTCAGCTGCCCACAAAGTAGGAAACTTGCAGATGGTTTTGAGAAAAAGATAAATGAGATGCCTAGCCACTTAGGATATCTATTAGGGTCCTGTGCTTTTGAGGACAGACTCCTTTTCAGCAGATAAATATACAACTAAGACGAAATTGGAATAGCAATACCTGGAAGAAGAGTAGCAATAAATTGGAATAACAATAACGACATTAATTAAGAGCTTATTATGGAGTAGGTGTTGTGCAAAGCATTGTGCTAGCTTCTCTACTAATGCCCAAATTTCAGAGGCTGGCCCTTCACATCTGCGGGTTCTGCATCCATGGGTTCAACCAACCATGGATTGAAACTATTTGAAAAACAAACAATAAAAGAACACAATATAGCAATTATTTGCAGTGGCTCACGCCTGTAATCCTAGCACTTTGGGAGGCCAAGACAGGTGGATCACTTGAGGTCAGGAGTTTGAGACCAGCCTGGGCAACATGGGGAAACCCTGTCTCTACTAAAAATACGAAAATTAGCTGGGCATGGTGGCACATGCCTGTAACCCCAGCTCCTTGGGAGGTCGAGGCAGGAGAGTTGCTTCAACCCGGGAGGTGGAGGCTGCAGTGAACCAAGATCGGGCCACTGCACGCCACAGAGCGAGACTCTGTCTAAAAAACAAAAACAAAAACAAAACCCACAATTATTTGCATAGCATTTACATTGTATTAGGTATTATAAGTAATTCAGAGATTATTTAAAGTGTATGAGAGGACATGCATAGGTCATATGCCATTTTATATAAGAGAATTGAGCATCCGTGAATTTTGGTATCTATGGAGGGTCCTGGAGCCAATCCCTCATGGATACAGAGGGATAACTGTATTTCTTGCTCACACCACAGACTAACGTGGGTCAATGATAGGAACCACTTGGCTCCAACTAGGAGCCATTCACATAAGATGTGCATTAAGGGATGTGATAGATATGACTGCCCTGCACTAGTATTTGTCACTTTTCTTTGTCTCCAGGCAGATGGAAGGACTATATTTCCTGGCCTCTTGAAGTTAAGGGTCCATGTGACTTGCTTTTACCAAGGAAAACTGACACATGCCATTTTTAGGTGCAAGCATTTAAGAACCAATGTCTGCTTCATATTTTCCCTTCCCATTGTAGTGATTGATTTGGAGGTTCCATAATACGGAAGCATCCTGGGATGCTAAGCCAATATGTGGCAGACAGGTTTCCTGGAGAGTTGCTTGGACTGGTTTTTTAGTTTGTTTGTTTTGAGGTGGAATCTCGCTTTGTTACCCAGCGAGCTCAGCTCACTGCAACCTCTGCCTCCTGGTTCAAGCGATTCTCCTGCCTCAGCTTCTTCCCCAGTAGGTGGGATTACGGGCAGCTGCCACCATGTCCGACTAATTTTTGTATTTTTAGTAGCGACGGGATGTCACCATGTTGGTCAGGCTGATTTTGAACTCTTGGCCTCCGGTGATCTGCCCAACTTGACCTCTGAGAGTGCTGGGATTATAGGCGTGAGCCACCGCTCCTGACTGGCTTAGACTGTTTAAGTGAGAAATAAAGGCTCTGAGATTTTGAGTTTGTTGCTATGGTATTATCTTAACCTATGTTAGACAAGGGCCAGATCTGGAGGTGGCACACAAAACTTCTGCCTACATTTATTGGCCAGACTGGTCATGGAAGGCTGAGAAATAGAGTCTAGTGTATGCTGTGTGGAGTGAAATTCTTGACTTTGTGAGGGTATGTCTTTCATCAATTTTGAAAAATTCTCCACCTTTATCTCTTTAAACATTTTTTTCTGCTATACTCGTCTGTTTCTTCTCTCCTTCCAAGATTCCAGTTAGGGCTGTTATATACGTGTGTGTATGCATATGTGTGTGTGTGTGTATATATATATATATATATATATATGTATTTTTTTTCCTTTTTTTTTTTTTTTTTTTAGAGACAGGATATCACTCTGTCACCCAGGCTGGAGTACAGCTGTGTGATCATAGCTCACTGCAACCTTGACCTCCCAGGCTCAAGTGATTCTCCTGCCTCAGCCTCCCAAGTATCTGGGACTAGAGGCATGTACCACCATGCCCTGCTAATTTTTAATTTACTGTAGAACACACTCTCCCTACATTGTCCAGGCTGGTCTTGAACTCCTGGGCTCAAGCAATTTTTCTGCCTCGGCCTCCCAAAGTTCTGGGATTATAGGTGTGAGCCACCATGCCTAGCCAGTTTGAGTATCTTCTACTGACAAATCTTTGAGTTAAGTGGTACTTTCTTCTGCTGTGTCTAGTTTGTTGTAGATTTTTCAATAGATACAAATTTTTCAAAGTACATTTTAGATCATGTACTTTTCAATTCTTCAGTTTCCTCTTGGTTCTTTTACAATTTCCATTTCTCTGCTCAATTATCTATCCTTTCATTAACCAAATATATTTTTTCTTTTTCTTTAACATATTCATAATAGTTATTTTATTTTATTTTTAATGCTCCTGCAGAGATATAATGGTTATTTTAAAGCCTTTGCCTGCTGATACCTGTGGGTCTGTTTCTACTGATTATTTCTTCCACTGCTTATATTGATTATTTATTTTCCTGCTTCTTCCTATGTCTTATAATACTTATTTTTTGAGGTGTAGTTACATACATGGAAATGCATAGATCTTATGTACACTTTAATGAGTTTTGACAATTGCATACACTCATAAAGCCCACATTCTTATCAATTTTCAGGACATTTCCATCATTCCAGAAAGCTTGCTCATGTTCCTTCCAGGTCAGTCCCCACTCCTTAAGGCAACCACTGTTACAATATCTTTCACTATAGATTAGTTTTGACTGGACTCACACAATATGTGCTCTTGAGTGTTTCTCTTTGTTCAGTCAGTATAATATTTTTGACATTCATGCATATTGTTGCATATATTAGTAGTGCATTCTACTTTTTTAGTTGTATTCCACTGTATGGATATATTATTTCTTTAATCTTTTCTCCTTTGATGTCACTTGGGTCGTTTCCAATTTTTAGCTATCATGAATGATATGGTTTGGCTCTATGTCCCCACCTGAAGTTCATCTTGTAGCTCCCATAATTCCCACATGTTGTGGGAGGGACCTGGTGGGAGATGACTGAATCATGGGGGCAGGTCTTTCCTGTGCTGTTCTCATGATGGTGAATGGGTCTCACAAGATCCAATGGTTTTAAAAATGGGAGTTTCTCTGCACAAGCTCTCTCTTTGCCTGCTGCCATCCGTGTAAGACATGACTTGCTCCTCCTTGCCAGCTGCCTTGATTGTGAGGCCTCCCCAGCCACGTGGAACTGTGAGTCCAATAAACCTCTTTCTTTTGCAAATTGCCCAGTCTCAGGTATGTGTATTTATCAGCAGTGTGAAAATGGACTAATTCAGTAAATTGGTACTGGTAGAGTGGGGTGTTGCTGAAAAGATACCCAAAAACGTGGAAGTGACTTTGGAACTGGGTAACAGGCAGAGGTTGGAACAGTTTGGAGGCTCAGAAGAAGAGAGGAAAATGTGGAAAAGTCTGGAACTTCCTAGAGACTTGTTGAATGGCTTTGACCAAAATGCTGATAGTGATATGGACAATAAAATCCAGGCTGAGGTGGTCTCAGATGGAGATGAGGAACTTGTTGAAACTGGAGCAAAGGTGACTCTTGTTATGTTTTAGCAAAGAGACCAGTGGCATTTTGCCCTGCCCTAGCGATTTGTGGAACTTTGAATTTGAGAGAGATGATTTAGGGTATCTGGCAGAAGAAATTTCTAAGGAGCAAAGCATTCAAGAGGTTACTTGGATGCTGTTAAAGGCATTCCATTTTACAAGGGAAGCAGAGCATAAAAGTTTGGAAAATTTGCAGCCTGACAATGTGATAGAAAAGAAAAACTCATTTTCTGGGGAGAAATTCAAGTTGACTGCAGAAATTTGCATAAGTAAGAAGGAGCAGAATGTTGATCCTCAAGACAATGGGGAAAATGTCTCTAGGGCATGTCAGAGGTCTTCAGGCACCCCCTCCCATCACAGACCCAGAGGCCTAGGAGAAAATGATTTCATGGGCCCAGGGTCCCTGTGCTGTGTGCAGCCTAAGGACTTGTTGGCCTACATCCCAGCTGCTCTAGCTGTGGCTGAGAGGGGTCAATGTAGAGCTTGGGTCGTGGCTTCAGAGGGTGCAACCCCAAAGCCTTGGCAGCTTCCATGTGGTGTTAGCCTGGGAGTGCACAGAAGTCAAGAATAGGGGTTTGGGAACCTCCTTCTAGATTTTGGAAGATGTATGGAAACGCCTGGATGCCCAGGCAGAAGTTTGCTGCTGTGGGGGAAGGCAGAGCTCATGGAGAACTTCTGCTAGGGCAGTGTGGAAGAGAAATGTGGGGTCAGAACCTCCACACAGAGTCCCTACTGGGGCACCACCTAGTGGAGCTTTGCGAAGAGGGCCACCGTCTTCCAGACCACAGAATGGTAGATCCACCGACAGCTTGCACTGCTTGCCTGGAAAAGCCACAGATAATCAATGCCAGCCTGTGAAAGCAGCCAGGAGGGAGGCCACACCCTGCAAAGCCACAGGGGCAGAGCTGCCCAAGACCATGGGAACCCACCTTTTGCATAAGCATGACCTGGAGTCAAAGGAGATCATTTTGGAGCTTTAAGATTTGCCTTGCTGGATTTTGGACTTGGCTGGGGCCTGTAGCCCCTTTGTTTTGGCCAATTTCTCCCATTTTGAATGGCTGTATTTACCTGATGCCTGTTACCCCATTGTATCTAGGAAGTAACTAGCTTGCTTTTGATTTTACAGGCTCATAGACAGAAGGGATTTGCATTGTCTTGGATGAGACTTTGGAATGTGGACTTTTGAATTAATGCTGAAATGAGTTGAGACTTTGGGAGGACAGTTGGGAAGGCATGATTGGTTTTGAAATGTGAAGATATGAGATTTGGGAGGGGCCAGGAGTGGAATGATATGGTTTGGCTCTGTGTCCCCACCCAAATCTCATCTTTTAGCTCCCATAATTCTCATGTGTTGTGAGAGGGACCTGGTGGGAGATGATTGAATCATGGGGGCATGTCTTTCCCATGCTGTTCTCGTGATAGTAAATGGGTCTCATGATATCTGATGGTTTTAAAAACAGGAGTTTCTCTGCACAAGCTGTCTGTGCCTGCTGCTATCCATGTAAGATGTGACTTGCTCCTCCTTGCCTTCTGCCATGATTGTGAGGCCTCCCCAGCCATGTGGAACTGTGAGTCTCACAAACCTCTTTCTTTTGTAAATTGCCCAGTCTCAGGTATGTGTTTATCAGCAGCATGAAAACAGACTAATAAAGTGTAAAAGAAAAATCTGTTATGAACATTCTTTTAGAAGTGTATTTATGTATGTATGTGTTCATTTCTCTTGAATAAATGCCTAGAAGTAGAATTGCTGGGTCATAGGGTGTTCATAGGAACTTTATAGGAAGTTGTTAGATCAATTTCCGAAGTGGCTGTTCCATTTTACACTCCCATCAGCAAAGAATCAGAGTTTCATTTGCTCCAAATACTGTTGTTGGCTCCACAGGTATGTAGAGATGTCTCGTTATTCTTTTAATTTAATTTTTTCTGATGAATAGCACTGTTGAGTACTTTTCTATTTGCTTATTGGCCATTTGTCTATCTTCCATTGTGAAGGGAAAGTTCAGAAATTTCACTCATTTTTAAAAATTGGGTTGTTTGTCTTTTTATTCTTGATTCATAGGAGCTGTGAACTTATGCAATATTCTGGATACATTTATTTCCAAGGTATATGTATGTGAACATTTTCTCCCAGTCCACAACTTATCTATTCATTTTTTAAATGATGATGTTTGATGAACAGAAGAGTTTAATTTTGATACACTCAATTTTGTTAGTTTTTTCTTTTGCACATCTTGCTTTTTTATGTCCTAAGAAATCTTTGCCTATCCAAGATTGTGGATACTTTTCTGCTATATATTCTAGAAGCTCAATAGTTTTAAGTTCTGCACTTAGGTTGATGATCTATCTTGAATTGGTCATTGTATATGTTGTGAGGTATAGATCAAAGTTCCTTTTTTCCCCATATAGACAGCCAGTTTTTCCATATAGATAGCCGTTTGTTGAAGAAACTTTCTATTTCCCATTGAAATGCTTTGGTGCGTTAGTTGAAATGAATTGACCCTGTAAGTGTGGATTTATTTTCTTTCTTTCTTTCTTTCTTTCTTTCTTTCTTTCTTTCTTTCTTTCTTTCTTTCTTTCTTTCTTTCTTTCTTTCTTTCTTTCTTTCTTTCTTTCTTTCTTTCTTTCTTTCTTTCTTTCTTTCTTTTTTTGAGACAGGGTCTGGCTCTTCGCTCACGTTAGAGTGCAGTGGCATGATCTCCACTCACTGCAACTTCCGCCTCCCAGGTTCAAGTGATTCTTGTGCCTCAGCCTCCTGGGTAGCTGGACTTACAGGCATGTGCCGCCATGCCCAGCTAATTTTTTGTGTTTTTGGTAGACGTAGGATCTCACTTTGTTGCCCAGACTTGTCTTGAACTGCTGAGCTCAAGCGATCTGCCTTCCTCAGCCTGGATTCACTTTCATACTCTCTGTTTTGTTTCATTCATTTGTTTATTTATCTTTACAACAATATTATACTTCACTCCTTTTCAAAATTGTTTTGACTCTTCTTTGGGTTCTTTAATTTTTCACATACAGTTTTGTAATCAGTTTGTCAATTCTAAAAACGAAAGTCTGCTAGGATTTTGATTGAGATTGCATTGAATCTATAAATCAGTTTAGAGAGGTAATTTTAACAATGAGTATTTCAATCAATGAACGAGGTGGCTCTCTGGATTCATTTACAATTTTAAAAATTTTCTCTTAGCAATGTGTTACAAGTTTTAAGGATAAGCTTTTACATATATTTTGTTAAATTTATCCTTAAATATTTTTTATTTTTGTTGCTATTACAGATGGTATTGTTTTTAAAATTTAATATTCCAATTGTTGGTTGCTAGGATAAAGAAATGCAATTGATTTTTGTACACTGACCTTTTATCCTGTAATTTTGCCAGATTGACTTGCTAGCTCTAGTAGGTTTTTATGTAGATTGGTTAGGATTTTGTATGCAATCATGTTTTCTCTGAATAAAGACAGTTTTACTTCTCCCTTTTCAATATTTTTGTTATATGGTGTTTCATATTATACAATCTTGTGTTTTGTTGTATTTTTTTTTAACTTCTATAAAAAATGTTGAATAGAAGTAATGAGGTTGGGCGTGGTGGCTCACACCCAGCACTTTGGGAGGCCAAGGCAGGCGGATCACGAGGTCAGGAGATCAAGACCATCCTGGCCAACATGGTGAAACCCTGTCTCCACTAAAAATCCAAAAAATTAACTGAGTGTGGTGGTGCGTGCCTGTAATCCCAGCTACTCAGGAGGCTGAGGCAGGAGAATCATTTGAACCTGGGAGGCAGAGATTGCAGTGAGCCGAGATCACACCACTGTACTCCAGCCTGGTGACAGAGCAAGACTTCATCTCAAAAAAAAAAAAAAAAACAAAAAACAAAACAAACAAACAAAAAAAACCAAACCAAACGAACAAACAAAAAAGAAATAGAATATACATGAGGACATAAAAGTGGACGTCAAGTGGTCCTTTTCAAGGTTACCTGTAATCTAGCATTGCTTTAGAAGTGGCAGCAAATGAGGAGTGACCCTGTAGAAGAGACCATAGACCTAGAGATCTCTGTACATGGACAACAAGCATTTACAAAATGGAATTGATGGTCTCACAACACTGCATGAAATGTCTAGTTTCTAGCTATCAGTTTCTTCCGTATAGAATGAGGGTTGGGGCTGATGCTGAACAGTGGATGTTTTTCATCTTCAAGTAGTGCAAGACAGTGTATGGGAAGTCATGAAGGAAATAAATTTCCTAAGAGGAAGTTTGTGTGGTCCAAGTTGAATATAAAATGTGTGAGGTGGGTGAAAGAAAGGGTCCCAGATTCCTTTTGCTTTTGAGACAGAGTCTTGCTTTGTTGCCCAAGGCTGGAGTGCAATGGCGTGATCTGGGCTCACTGCAACATCTGTCTCCTGGGTTCAAGTAACTGAGATTACAGGCGTGAGTTACCGCGCGTGGCACAGATTCCTTCTTTAAAGCTGAATGCTGGCAAAAAGGAAGGACTGAAAATGAAAGTTAAGAGACATGAGGATATCCAACCCTAATAGTGTTTCATCTACACTTTGCTCTTAATGTATGCTCTGCTTTTATACTTAATATTTGCTTCAAGTTATCTATTTTAGTAAATGGTTAGAAAACGTTTATAAGCTAGACTGTCATAAAAAACTTTACACTTGTTTGGAACGGGCTAGGGCATAGCTGTTGAAACCCAGCCATGTGCCCTAAAAGCAAGTTTGCAGTGCAGGAGCATCCCGTCTAGAGCCAAAGCCGCAGCAGGGACCACCACAACCTGGCTGCCAAATGAGGGCGCCATTTACTTGTTTACTTGGTCTTTCTCTAGGGGCCGCCTTGGCAAGTAAGCAGCTTATCAATTTTATTACCCCAATATTAAATATGCTTCAGGGAAATATTGACAACAGTAAGTTTATCTTTTCATTTTAGACTTTATACAACTTTGTGGTGCACGGATGTGAGCTCCTTGGATACAGCTACACTGCCTTCCCCTTTGACCCACTCGTATCTCTTTTTTGTTTTTGTTTTTTTTTTGAGACGGAGTCTGGCACGATCTTGGCTCACTGCAATATCCACCTCTTGGGTTCAAGCCATTCTCCTGCCTCCCGAGTAGCTGGGATTATAGGAATGCGCCACCACACCTGGCTAATTTTTGTATTTTCAGTACAGACAGGGTTTCACCATGTTGGCCAGGCTGGGCTTGAATTCCTGACCTCAGGTGATCCCCCCAACCCTGCGCCGGCCTGGCCCACTCATACCTCACTGGTGTGCAGAATCTGCTTCCCTTTCCGTTTCCACATGATGTGATTCCTCTCAGTGCATTTGTCGTAAAAATGACAAAATGCATGATGGAAGAATTCTGAAGCTTTGTCCAAATGTGTTGCGTGGATTTTACGTAGTTTACGTTTTAGTTGAGTTGAATTTAATCTGAGTTGAAGTGTGGGCCACATTCAGGGTTTTGTTTGTATTACTGGAGTTCTGGGAGATGCTGAATTTGGAGAGTGGAAAGGTGGGTTGGGGGCTGGATGAAGGTGGGCTGAGGGGTTTGTTCATTCACCTGAAGATGCCTTGACCACACACTCTGTGCCTGGCATTGTAATAGATGCCCCGGAAGCAGATGAAAGACAGATCTTTACCTGAAAGAATGTTAGGGTTTTGTGGGGAAGGAAAATAAGGGAAACAATGTTGACAGTGTGGTCTAACGAGAACAATGTACAAGGCGCTGGGAACCGAGACCGGGGCTGCCTGCCTCAGTCAGGAGCGTTAGGGCAAGCTCCCTAGAGAGGGGACTCAGGCTGCTTCTTGAAGGACATTTGGGAGCACGGCTGAAGGTCTGAAAGAGGGAGGAGACGTTTGAAGGAGAAAGAGTCCTGGGGAGACAGGAAAGGACGGGGGAAGCACAGGGCCTTTCTCCCCTGTGGCTGAAGGGATCCGAGGCAGCAAGGCAGATGCCGCTGGGACTGGAGGAGGGGGATGAGAGCACTCTGTCCAGCAGCCTGAACCTCTTTGGGTTGCCTGGGGCGTAGAGGTCTCATGAGAGTGGGGCTCAGGGCCTGGAGAGATTGGTGTTTCCCATTAGCCACAGAATTTGCTGCTGGAACAGAAGGCCTAGCGAGGCTGGAGGTCATTCGTTTTCAGGGCTTGGTGGTCCTCCCCAGTAGCCCTAGGAGCAGAGGTGGAGGGCAGAATCACTGAGCCATTGTGAGGGGGTGTGGCAGAGGCAAAAGGCAGTGAGTTGAGGGTGTAGGGGAGAAGGTGGGTGGAACGAAGGGCTGTGGAGTTTAGCCTGGTCAACCTAGAGGCACAGAAGACTGAGGGCTTGGAACCCAGAGCTCCCCAGACTTGAAAATCCTGGAAATGGAAGCCAGGATGAGTGCTGGGTAGAGAAACAGGGCCCCTTGTGCATTGCTGGTGGGAATGTGAAATGGTACAGCTGCTATGGGGAACAGAATGATGGGACCTCAAAGAGTTAATCTTAAAATTGCTGTACGATCCAGCAATTCCCTTGTGGGTACACTCCCAGAACAACAGAAAGCAGGGATTTGAACAGATCTTTTGCACACCAATGTTCACAGCAGCATTTGCACAACAGCCAAAAGGTGGAAGCAACTCAAATGTCCATCAACAGATAAATGGATCAGCCAAATGTGATCTCTCCATACAATGGAATATTATTCGGCCATGAAAAGGAATGGAATTCTGATGTATGCCATAACATGAATGAACCTTAAAAACATTATGCTAAGTGAGATAAGCCAGACACAAAAGGACAAATATATGATTCTACTTACATGAAATATCTAGAATAGGCAAACTCATGGAGACAGAGTAGAAGGATGGTTGCTAGGGGCTGGGTGGAGGGAGAAATGGGGAGTTGCTAATGGGACCAGAACTTGTGTTTGGGATGATGAAAAAATTCTGGAAATAGTGGTGACGGCTATACAATAATGTGAATGTATTTAAGGTTGCTAGCAGTCCACTTAAAAATGTTAAAATGGTAATTTTATATTATGTATATTTTACCATAATTTAAGACAACAAGAGTGTCAGAAGGCTGGGAAACCCTAGTCCCAGCAGGATGTGGAGTTTCTTAGGCTTGCTGAGGTGGAGCTGCTGCAGGCACAGGGCTGGACGGGGCTGTGGAGCACAGGTGCAGAGTGACAAGAGCCCTGGTGATGGGTTAGCAAGCCACGAGGCTGTGGGTGCTGATGGTGTCTGGTGAGACAGCAGGGCCTGGGTGCGGAGGATCCGGGAAGCATGTTGGAAAGCTTCCAGGACAGCAGGTGACAGCCACACCTTAGGTGTCAGGGACAGAGATTGGAGGCAGATGGGGCTGAAATGGCTTGGAAGAGGCAGTAGGAAGCTGGGAGACTCTTAGCCCCACTCAGCTGCATGGGAATTGGGACTAACGTGATCTCAAGGCCCTCCCTCTCTCTGCAAATTTTCAATGCAGTGGTGGCTTCTACACATTTCCAGAGCCATTAAATAATCTCGGCTGGGCGCAGTGGCTCACGCCTGTAATCCCAGCACTTTGGGAGGCCGAGGCAGGTGGATCACCTGAGGTCGGGAGTTTGAGACCAGCTTGACCAAAAAATGGAGAAACCCCGTATTTACTAAAAATACAAAATTAGTTGGGCGTGGTGACGCATGCCTGTAATTCCAGCTACTTGGGAGGCTGAGGCAAGAGAATCGCTTGAACCAAGGTTGCAGTGAGCCGGGATCGTGCCATTGCACTCCAGCCTGGGCAACAAGAGCAAAATTCTGTCTCAATAAACAAGCAAACAAAGCCAAAATACATTACTTGTAACAATAAACTCTTCGCTCTTATGACAGGTCTGGTTCCAGGATAAATAAGCATGGCAGGCAGGTGTACAGTGATTTCAAACAGTTTAATGTAATTCCAAGACAAAGTGTGATTACATTTCTACACATATACAATATGCATATGTGAGTTTACAAATTTTAATTAATAAGTCGTTTCACCTCGGAGACCGAAAAAATGATCAAAAAGAAACTGTGAGTAACAAGCTATAACATAGTTCACCACAATGGGACCCCCCTTTTTCTCACCCTACAGTTAGTAATATTACAATTAAAATAACTATATTCTTCTATATTTTTTTCTGTTAAAATCATCTCATAAATTTACAATGCTATTATTAGTTTCCAAGACTAATATAAATTCACTCCATTTTTCTACAACGAAAATGATTAATTTAGAAGCACACGACGTCATGATGAAAAACACAAGCATTTTAGTAGCAAGGACTTGATCAGTTAAGAATTAGTTTTCTTGTAAAACATTCTAAAGCCAAGTAAAATATTCATTCTTATAACATACCTATAATATGAGACTAAGGAATAGGTTACATATAGGCCTACAACACATTGGTTTGTCTTTAAAAAAACAAAAGTAGACATTTATAAATAAAAAAGAGGGACAATTCACATAGGAAAAAGAGGTACACGAGAAAATACTGTTGCACGCAATAATTTTCACACAGATTAACGTGGATTAACACTTTTTATTACAGAAACCGTACGGTGAAGGGACACAGCAGACCAGGGCTTTCACAGGGTTATTGAGATTGAGCTGAGATGACCTGGGAGAGAAAGATCTAGGTGAGATGACCCTGGGGAGGGAGCCACGTTCCTGGGACCTGGCGACTTGGTGTCACCAGGTCTCCTCTTCCCTGTTCTCATTTTGGGGAGTGAGTCTTTCTATCCAGTGTCCTGAATTCATGGGCAGTTGAAAGGTAAACATTTCTACAGATCCGTTCTCTTTCTATCCTAATGGATACCATTTTTGGAAATGTGATAGAATTATCAGAGGCTGCAGCTCAATACATGTGGTCAAAGCAAAACGGGATGGAAAATTCCAGTCACTCTGATTTGTTGCCCCTTCAAGCGCTCTCACCGATGCGCTTGAAGCTGGGACCCGGTGAGAGCAGGGGCACCCTACAGGGCCCGCTGGCTCTGCCACGGTGAGGTGGATGACAAGGGCCTGGCGCCACGCCTCAGCCCCATGTGTGCGGAGTGGCCTGGGACAAGGCCCATGCACGTCCAAGACACCAGTGCTAACTCCGACCTCTAAAGAGCTCTTCCTCCTCCTCATCCGTAAAGCTATACTTCTCCTATCAAATTTGGTTTGATATATATACACAAACATATATATCAATATCTATCTCTATACAGTGATTCTACTAAACTAGAAATTCTGCTGCCACAAAGTATGACTTTCTTGTCTATTTCATTTGGTTAAAAAAAATGCACACAAAGAGGATGAAGAGATGATTTGGGGGCCAGAGATGATTGTGCCCTGGAAAGTCCACGGAAGAAGCTTGAAGTGAGCAGGAACACAAAAGGGAGGAGAGCCGAAACGGGGGACTGACTGACTCACGGCAGCGCAGACGGGAACATCTGCTTGGGGACCGGGTGGGGCAGGACGGGGCGGGGTGGGGGTGCGCTCTCTGTTCATTAGTTACAGGAAGCTACCAGGGATGTGCATGGTCAAGTCACTTTCTACTTCCCAAGTTCCTCCTTATAACCTGAGCCAAACAATTTCAACAATGACAATCCGTTGCCCCTTCAGCCCAGCAGGCGACTCTTGACAGTTGTGACCACCAGTCTCAAGGCTGACTGGGGCCTTCTTGCCGGCTCTCGCGCTTTCTGGGAGTCCTGGGTGCCTTGGCCCAGGGCAGTGGTGACAGCAGGGTGGAGGCAGAGGTGGCTCTGGGGACAGTGACCCTATATAAGGAAGGGGGCAGGGCCAGGAGAGATTCATTTGGAGATTGGTTACAAGGAAGCCAGGGAGAGCAGAGGCAGAGCCCTTTTTCAGATACAACATACTTACTTTTCAAATGAACAAAAAGGCAATTTCTATGTTTTAAAAATATAAGCCCCAAAAACAATGACACAAAATTCATTTGGTTAATTCATGTAAAGGAAAAAACACCACCATCACCACACAAACAGGAAAGTGGGAGCATGATTAGGAGGGGTGAGATGAAAACTATTTTACGGTAACATTTCTACCAAAAGACTGTCGTAAGAACACACTGTCAATGCAGTTCACAGGGAAAAAGCAAAAGTGGTATATTTTTTGTATTTTTTAAAAGCTCCCTGGTCCCAGGTGTTTTGCAGTTTTCAAGGTCTTATCTGCTAAAGGAATGCCCCTTAGGTCACAGCAGGTCCTCTGCAGTTTGGTGGTGGCACAAGAGAAAGCAAAAGAAACCAAGACTCAGGGAAACTGCCATCCCCCCAGTCTGTTTCTGCGTGACAGTGGGGCCCATCCCCAACTCAAAGCATCTCTCTTGTTCCAAACATGATGTCTGTTTAGAGTAGGTCTCAATGGACCAGGCTGAGCTGCCCCTGTTTCCGCCTTCTTCTCCTGCTCAGCCCTGACCATCTCTGAGAGGATGCTAAGGCCCCCCTCCCACCAAACTAGGCTTTGAGTCTAAGCTGGACAATGAGTAAAACGTAAACATAGCCTTTTACACTGATTTTGCTTTCAAGGGGAAAACGAATAAATGACAGCAGATACATGGAAAACCCAGCCAGCGACCATGGGAATAGGGTATATGGTCCTCCCCTACAAAACACTGATCAAAATATCACCCCAGGCCCAGAAGTAGCAGCTGCGCCTTTATGGTCACCTGAATCCCAGTCTCTTCTACTGCCTGGTGCCTGGAAATCAGTGGATCTATTAATAAGTTAAATATTCAAATCAAGACAAAAACCAATGAACCAGGTTAACTGTTCTCAATGACTTTTCCAAGATGTCAGAGAGAAGGTCTTGAATTCAAGTGTTTAGATGACATGCATGAGACCTTCGCATCTGGCCCGGGCTGCGGACTCACACCTTCTCCCTCCATCTGGATTGCTTTTCACGTTCTCTCGAGTTCACATGGAAACTAAGAATCCAGAGGGCAGTGCACATGCTGGACTACAGAAGAGTCTGGGACAACACACCTGCCTTGGGGGAGACGCAGCCTGCAACTAAGAGGCATTCGCTGGGGTTTGCAGATGTCAGTTATAAACAGAACTTTTCTTTAAAAAGTACCAGTCTAAATGTAAACTATAAAACACTTTAACTATAAAACGTAGCCAGAAATATGCTTAAGTATCCACAGTCAATAGTTTAGTTTACTCATTTAAAATGTGACTCTCTTGATAGCTTAGAAGGCTAACAGCATTTTACAGTAGCTGAAAACATATATACTTAACATGTGCATTTGAACATCACATTTGAGTACAACACACAAAGAATAATCTCTTCCTTGGTTTCATTTTTGTTGTAAAGATGAGCTATTTTCAGAATTCACTTAAGCAACGATGACCAGGGTATGAAGTAATCATTATTTTCAGCCCACAGAGAATTCATAGTCTTTAAATTCCAAGATCAAGCTGGCTACATGATTTCAAAAAAGGCTAAAACCAGGATGAATGCCCACATTTGAGGTAATTATTGCCATTAGGTCACAGTTTGTGTAAGATAATGTATCTAAAACCTTCTAAAAAAAAATCTTTAGGTGTTCTGCCAGAATTCCAGAATACCTATTGAAACCAACCAGGATTTCAAACTCCGATTAGTTGGGTTTGCTTCCAATGGAGTTAAAGTTCTAAAAGATTCTAGAACTTGTGTAAACTACCTAAGAATTTAGGCAAACAAGCCTGGAGCCAGTCAACAAAGAAGGTTTTAAACGAAAAAAGGAACAAGAAACCCACTGAAAACAACTGAACAAATATTTCATAATAAATGAGAATCGTTCTTTTAAAAAATTAAAAATCTAGTCCTAAGCATTTCTAAATTCTCACCATCTTTCAACCAAAACAAAAATGCATCTGTATTTCTGTTAATCTCATACCAGGGCAAGAGACACTCCTTCCTTTTATCATGAAAGCTGGCTGGTTTTCCTGTTTGTACAACTGTTGCTATTTCTTTGAGAAGAGTATCTATCTCAAAAGAAAACATTCTTTTGTTCCTCTAAGTCTCGTCTTTCTTCCACCTCTACTTCTTTTTTTTTTCTTTTTCTTTTTTTTCTTTTTTAACAGAAAGAAAAAAGTTCCTGGACACCAGACCCACATATGGTATTTACAAATTTGGTGTGAACCCTGCCTCTGGTTCTGCCCAGAGCTGAAGAGTGAATCTATCACAGAGATCAGAGCTGTCAGGATAATTATCAAGTGCAGTAAAAAATAGCATTTTGAAAAAAATATATACCTTTAGTATTGCCTTTCTAGAATTAACTATAAGCAAGAAAAAATTATTTTTTAAAGAAGAAAAGCATACTTCTTTTTCACTCTTACTTATAAGAGCTGGTTGTAGCAGCACTACTAAAGCTAGTTGGTATGCTGGAAAGAAATCTAAAAGGAATTCTACTATGAATCAAAAGAAACTCTCCAGAGATTTTCTCTAAAAATCAAACTAATTCTGCCCCTTTTGCCTAAATCCAACTCAGGAGCCCCCTCTTTGCACAGTCTTCAGCTGAGTCCCACAGTGCGCGGGATGGCACAGGGTGATGCTGTGTAAAGGCCTTTCTTTGCTCAGACACGCAGGAGACAGCTGCAGCCAATGGCTGCAAGCTCAGTTCTGGAGCTGGGCAGACTCAGGTTCAAGCCCTCCTTGCCCCTCATGAGCTGTGTAGCCCTGGGCAGTTTCCTCGGCTGTAGGGGGACTAATATTGCCGATCTCACAGGGCTGCTGAAAAGATGAAACAGGACGACCCATGAGCAATTCCCAGCACAGTGTGTGGCACGCAGGAAGCGGGAGTATCACTAAATGGTTCATAGAAATATGAGGCCACGCATTGCTATTAATTTAAAAAGTTAAAAGATTAAAAATCACATCTCAGGAAGGGCCTCATTAAGAAAAAACGGCACCTTGGGAATTCTGGCCCATCACTGCTTTATCCTTCCTTCAACACCTGCTACTTCTAGGAGCATCTGGTCAGCTCCCTTATCTATAAATGGGGGCTGTTATCCGCCTCCCTGTGGGGTGGAAGTGGGGGCCCCTTGAGACAACGCTCATAAAGGCCTTGGCCCGGGAGTCGTGAAAGTATTCAACAAATGTTGGCTATTATTTACTTGAGAGATATTGCAAATTTTAACAAATAAGGGACAGTCGGTGCCATGTTCAGCACAGGGATCTGAGATGAGGGGCTCCCATAGGCTTGGGCAAGTCCAGCAGGGGGCATCAGGAAGACCCCCTCTGGTGCTGGTGTTCTGGGACAGGAGACCTGCAGGGGGCACTTCTCCACAAACTCTCACTGGGTCTGAGCAAAGAACGGCCTGGAGATCTTTTTTGAACTTTTCGGAAGCTTCAACAAAGACACGAGAAACCTCTACTGTGCTGGGTCCCTCTAGTGAGCCACGGTGCCAAAAGCCTCCAATAGGTTTCTTTTGCATTTAAATCCTGTTTCACCGCCTTCCATTCTCTAGTGGCCTGAGATTTTACTGAGTCTGGTCTGTGGAGATGAAAAGTGAGAGTTCTAAGGCATCAAAGTGGAAAAGCACTGCTATTCCGAGCCCAGCCCCCACGCGCTCTACGTCCCTGATGCAGCTGAACTCCTGGCAGCTCTGCTTTGCTCGCTCCCATGGTGGCCCGGGATTAGTCAAGCCCACCTATTGGTACGGCTCCTTGTCTCCCAGTAGCAGCAGCATCCAAGGGGTCTGCTCCACTCCTCTTAAAAGAATAGCACAGTTTTGAAACAAATACAATTTTTTTTTTTTTTAAAAAAAAGGACAGAGAGGAAAGAGAAAGACAAACAGAGTTGCATCACTAATGATGTCATTATTGCCTGGAAAGGAAGGAGGGGAAGGCCATTTTGTCCATCTCTGGAGGCATCTTTGAGAAGGGTTCTTTGGCTAAAGAAAGGAACAGCTTCACCTTCCTTTCCAATTTGGTAAGGACATCTCTGGCCTGCTCAAGTTTGAAGCTTCCCCGTCAGAAATCTGTAACACACACCAGAAGGAAAAGACAGACAGGGAATGAAGCCTGCAAAGTCCCTTGGGCTGGAATGTCTCGTGGCAAAGTCACTCCTGCTGGCACTGTGGAGTCCCAGGCTGGCCTGCGGAAGGAACCCTCGCCTCTCTCGAATTCTCTCTGCTAGTTGACAGCACTGAGTCATTTCCTTCTCTCCATTTTCTGTCCTAGTGGCTACCTGACAGGCCAGCAAGAGTGGTGGTCCCACACCCCACCCTGCCCTCAGCATCAGACAAAGAGAACCTGGGACGAAAGCTGGGGCGAGCAGGGGCCCCATGTCGCTCTCTCAACCATAAGCCATCAGTAATACTTCCCGAAGCCTCCTCATCTCCTCCCTCCAGTTTCCAAGAAAGTTTGTTCCACTCACTCACACACGCTCACACGGCCTAAATCTTCCACCCCAAGCTTGTTCCAATATAAGTGTTTGCCATTCCCAAGGTCCAACCAAGGGAAATCGTTCTGTCGGCAGTTGGGCTAATCTCCCCTTCCCTTCCTGACGTCCATTCGTCTCACACGTTGGTGTCTGGGCAGGCTGTCTTCTAGGTTGAAGAGGACAAAGGTCAGCTGGCTTCCCCAGCCTGCGAACACGTCAGCCACCAGGAAGACTAGAGAGGCTAACAGTCCGGGAGATGAATGCCGCTTTGCTCCAACCCTTCTTTTTCCTCTGAATTCCACTGACTGCACGCTCCACTTCACAGTATTAATTGGCATCAAGCCTCGACTCTCCCACCCCCTTGATCTGCTCACCCACTTCCCTTGGAAACATCCAGAACATCATGAAGAGGCCCTAAGCACAGAGACATGGGGGCCCACGTCCAGACGGGCCAGTCAGAACCCAGTGAGCAGCAGTTCACCAGGCTCCAATCAAACATTCCTCCATGACCTGACATTTCAAATCTTCCCCTCTTCCTCTGAACAATGTTTCTTCAAAAGGGAAGGAGGGAGCCCACGAAAGACTAGAGGATGCTCTAGATGATTTGTGGGCTAAGAAAGGACTAGGTTGGCATCCCTCTGCTTGAGAGCTTGGTCCTAGTGACAGCAGCCTATTTGCCAAGGTGACCACATGGCAGATTCGGCCAGGTATGCAAATGGGCTTTCAGGGAGCTGGCCTCTCCTGCAGGGAGCTTCTCCTGGGGCTTCTGATGTGGCAGCTCCATGCATGGGGTAGAGGAGGCCATCGGGTGAGGACTAGGAGGATGTGCACTAATGTCTGCTGAGCATCTGTGGGGCTGGCATCGCCCAATACTTCCCTTCCCTTCCCTTTGGTGAAGCTGGCTATTTCACCCCTTTCTTCATCTGGGGGCCTAGCACTTTGTGGGTCTGGGGACAGCGTGTGAGCACCCAGCACACACAGCACAGTGCACTGAGGATGTGGCCGGAGCCCACTTTCAGAGGGGGCACAACCTGTGATGCCTGAGCAGCCACCCAGCTTTGTTCAGGGTTTCTCTGGCCTCTTGCCATCCCTCCACCCACTTCCAGCTGGCTAGAATTGGGTGCTGGGAGCATGCATCACAGGGGGAGGGGGCAGGCTGAGGAACTGGGTGGTGTGGTGAAATTTCCTGGGGGAGGTACCACCTGCCAGTCACTCTTACGCCACCTCACTGTGCCCAGCAGCTTCTGGGAGAGGGCAAATGTTTCTGCAGTGAAGAATCTAACCAGGCCCCAGGTGCGCAGATGGGAAAAGGGTGGATGTGTGGGGAAGCGGCTGGGCTCACCTCTGGGAGGGAATTTTCTTGCTTCAATATCAGAGGCAAGCCAAAGATTTAATTAACAGATTTCAGAAGCACAGGAGAACTCTGAGGATGTGGGAGAGAAGCCAGCTAAGGGCTGGATAGTCAGTGACTCAGCATTCCCCGAGCCCACGAGATGCCACCTGACGTCGCATCCCAGCTCGCTGGGATCTAGAAAATGACAACCTTGATGGTGACCATGTTGTCAGAAGCCCAATCAAGGCTTTGATTCTTCTTTAAACTTTTGTTCTGTGGTGGATCTTTCTTGACGGCTCTTGGTGGGATAGAGATGACAGAAACAATTTTCCTACTCTTAAGTCTTTCCTTTTTTTTTTTTGCCTGACAAAACTGGACATCTGGATGTCCCTCCAGTCTACTCATATACTCACAGAGAGAATAAGTTTAAATATTAAAAGAGAAAACACAAAGATACTTGGAATAAACGTGCATTTAAAACCCTGACTAAAATATCAACATAATGATCATAATTACAATGGTAATAAAAATAATTAGTACAATATTATCTTTATGAGCAGCATGGAAATTTCATTCCTGATCTGGAAGAATAAAAGGAAAGAAAATGTCAGGTGAAAGTAGCCTCCAACTTAAGCAGACAGAAGCATTTTCTTTAAAACAAAAAGAACATTTTAAGCTGTCTTTCCCCCTAAAAGATCAGATCTAGAAAGGGCTGGAACTGAACTGTGCCCCGGAGTCTGGGGGTGCTCTCCAATAAGGCGAACTGAGGCTCATTTGCAGCCAAGACTTGGAACTCGGGATGAGACCTAATGGGCTACTGCTGCCATCTGGCTGCCAAAAAGTCCCTAACAGACGGATTTTCCAGGCTGACCCAGCTGTGGAGCAGGGGGTCCTCTGGCTTGTGTCCTCTGAAACCTTTGCTGCCCTCACTCTCTCTGAACTGACCATTGTCCTGCTGTCTCAGAGGGCTGCACTTCCCCACCTCCAGATAAAGATGGTATTGACAATGGCCCGAGGGGAGGGCATCTCCTTGCTGTAGGCCTCTTGCCTGTTCAGCCTCCAGTGGGCACTTGGCAAGACTGCCCAGCTGTGTCCAGCATCGAGCAGTCATGGTGTCCTTCCTTCTCGCTGGACTAAGCTGTTTCCAGTTTGGGGACCTATTTCTTTGTAAGTGAGAATTTATGGTTGGGGTGGGGAAGTTTCCAGAGTTATTTCACAGCTAAGAGCTAAGTAACAGCTTCGTTACTGAGTTAGTTGGATATCACTACAAACACACCTTTCACAGTAGATCCTTGAAGGAGACTGCAGAGTGAGGAAGTAAAGGGCGGGAGGATAAGGATGGGGCTGCTGACTCGGGAAAGATCTTTTTGCACCTTGGAAACCTGCCTGTGGCGTCAGCTAAGGACTCAACATCAGAAGCAAACAATTAGAACCACCCTTTTCGGCCCCATCCTTGGCCAGATTCTCCTGCCAATCACATTCACATATTTCAGAGTTATTTACTATGAAGACAGAGAACTCCCCACCTCTCCACACCTCCATCCCCAGCAGTGTCCAAAGCCTGAGAAAACTTCCAGAATGTGTCAAAGGTGCAAAGAGGGCAAAGGGCAGATTTCTTTGGAAATTTAACTGTCTGTGGGAATTTTTCCAAAGTGCAGCGTCAGATCCCCGGTCACCCTCGTAAGTGTCCCTCCAACCTTCTGCCCACCAGAACCCTCGGAAACCAAAACCAAAATCATGTCTTGAGCAGACCTGGGTAATATGAGGAGAGAATTCAACAGCAAACAGAGGTTGGTGGTTGTCTACAGAGGGAGGGATCTGGCAAGATGGTTAGAGCAAAATAGCCCAGGGAGTCGGAGGAGAGAGTGGAGTCCCGGGCGAGGCTGAGAGCTCCAGGCTCTCATGGTGGGAGGGACTAGGGGGTGCTGCCTAGGGCGGGAGGCAGCTGCCTGGCAAGGCCAACAGTCCCGAAACCTCTGGCCTCACAAATGGCAGAGCTGGGGACAGAGTGGGGCAGGGGTGAAGGGTGGGGAGTCTCTCTGGGCCTCCGCCCACAAAGTACAACTCAACTACTGCCACAACTCAACTCCCGCTGTCCCCATCTCCAGACGCACCTGCCAGGCATCTGTCTCCCATATTTCTTTCAAGATCCACGGACTCTCTCCTAGCTCCTGCCGGCTTCCCTGGCATCCTTCCGCTAGCAAACAGCCCAGGAAAGACAATGGGCATTAACATTTTAAAAAGAAAAAAAAAAAAAAAAAAAAGGCCAGAGTAAACTGTTACAACAGCACAACAGAAGAGCTGAGATTGTGTCTGACTAGCCTCAGTTTCTTGGAGTACCAGTGGAAGTAAACCCTCACGCCGCGTCGCTCGGTAAGGCACTAGGAGGGAAGGATGCAGTGTCAAGACTGCGCCAGCTAGGGTGGCGGCGCCGAGGGCCACGCGGGGAGGGCGGCGCGTGCACACCCACACGCGCTCGCTCACCCGCACACCTGCACCGCCACATTGGTTACATGCCTATGTTATATCGCTTTTTTTTTTTTTTGTGCAATTACATTGAGGAATATTCTATTGGTATCATTGGAGTTGAACACAAGGTAGGAGACAAGGGTGCTGAGTGCTACATTCTACTAGGGTGTCCGTGACGACCGCTAGCCCTACGCTATGCGACTAGGGGTGGATTCAAAGAGAAAATACATTTTCAGAAAAGAAAAAAACCCTAAAGTTTGCAACACACATTATTAATGACATTTGAGGAACAACATTGCTTAGGGATTTATCCAGAGTGCTCAGAAAAAGAAAACCCGCCCCGCGCCCCCGAGGGCCTTCCACCAGCCTGGCCGTCCCCCGTCTTTCCTGACTAGGGAGCCTGGACTCGGCTTCGGCAGCCCCACACCAGCTCCAAACATCAGCCTCCTCAGGCTGCAGCCTGACGTTCTGGAGAGCTGTTGACCCTTTCGAGTTCTGGGAAAATCCCTAAATCTTATGTTCAATTAATTAAAAATCTATTTGATTTCCATATCAGGTGTCCCTGACAGCAAAGTCTTCCGTATCACTTGCTGCCATATGAAAATAATCTTTGAAAAGTTCATAAAGTTCTTCAAAAACTGGGGCCCCCCGCTTCTGGAATCTTCCTGTTGCTCTCTTCTCCTTTCCAGTTTGGCGTAGAATGGGTTCTTGAGCTGTTTTTTGTTATTGACTTTTTTTTTCCTTTTTCTTTTTAAAAATAAAAACCATAGATTTCCCACCCTCTATAATCCCTTCCTCTTAAAAATGTTCTCTTCTCTGCTCTACGTCCTCCCACTTCCCGGTTCAAGTTTCACTGGTGTCCCGTCCCGTTCCCCTGCCCCCCGCCCCTGCCCCTTTTGCATTGTTTGTGTGCGGCATCTTCAGTATAAAAGGCCAGCGCCCACGGTCCCAGGAGCGCCTCCCTCCTTCTCTCCCTCCTCCCTCGGGCCATTCTCTCCCTCCCTCCCTCCCTCCCCTCCAGTGTTTATATGTAAGGGTACTGGTTGACCTTGGCGGGGCTCAGTGGGTATCCAGTGTAGACGGTGGAGGCTGGCGAGGCGCTGATGTAGGTCTGGTGGGCAAACTGGGCTGGATACTGACTCGGGTGGATGGTGGGTGAGGGTAGGACCCGGGGGCCCATGCTCACGGGGACCTGGTGGACGATGCTGGCTGGGTAGGCAGTGTGCTGCACGGTGTGGCGCGCCGAGCCTTGCGAGGCCACCAGGTGGGCCACGGTGCCGGTGGAGCCCAGGGCCGCAGGCGCGGTGTAGGTGTAGAGGTGAGGCTGGGTGGGGAGGTGGGCGGCGGCGGCGGCTGCAGCCAGGTGGGGGTGGACAGTGCCGTGGCTGGGGCTGTTGTGCGGGAAGGAGTAGGGAGCCTGGGCCATGGTGGGAGTGATATAGGCCTGCTGCCGTCGGTGGCTCCCGGTGCGGTCCGCGGTGATGTGCTGCTGAGCCTGGGGAGGAGAGGCACCAAGAGAGACGTCAGGGGCTGACACATGGGGAGGAAGGAATGGGAGGAGGGGCAGGAAGGAGGAAGAGAAGGGAAAGACGCCAGAAGTGACAGAAAGGGCTTCCCTCTGTGTGTTGAGAAAGTAAAAATTGACTTGGGACCTGGCGTGGTGGCTCATGCCTGTAATCCCAGCACTTTGGGATGCAGAGGTGGGCGGATCACCTGAGGTCAGGAGTTTGAGACCAGCCTGGCCAATATGGCGAAACCCCGTCTCTATTAAAATACAAAAAAATTAGCCGGGCATGGTGGCATGTGCCTTGCCTGTAGTCCCAGCTACTCGGTGGGCTGAGGCACGAGAATCACTTGAACCTGGGAGGTAGACGTTGCAGTGAGCTGAGATCACGCGAGTGCACTCCAGCCTGGGTGACAGAGTGAGACTCTGCCTCAAAAAAAAAAAAAAAAAAAAAAAAAAAATCACTTGGATTGAGAAAGTCCCGACTTGGCCTGCCACTCACCAGGCTGGGGTGATACACGAAAAGCCAGCTGCAAAGTTACAGGAGAAAGTATTTCTCCCAAGGACACATAGATGCCGTGGCATTCTCAGGATGCCCCGGGTTGGAGTGCAGTGGCATGAACCTAGCTCACTGTAGCCTTGAACTCCTGGCCTAGAATGATCCCCCCCGCCTTGGGACTACCGGAGTGAGCCGCCGCACACGGCCAGGACACTCTTTGAGCAGCAATTGCTTTCTTACTCACTGTAAAATCTTGTTCTCAAAATTGTTGGCTCTCACAACATCTCTACAAAAAATTTCGAAAATTAGCTAGGTGTGGTGGCTCATGCCTGTAGTCTCAGCTACTCGGGAGGCTAAGGTGGGAGGATTACTTGAGTCCAGGAGGCAGAGGCTGCAGTGACAGCCATGACTGTGCTACTGCACTTGAGCCTGGGTGACAGAAAAAGACCCTGTCTTAAAAAAAAAAAAAAGGGTTGGCTCTCAGAAGCATTGCTGTTTGAAGTTCTGTCAGTCCAAATAGCCCTCTCCTACCTGGAGAACCTAAGTCACATGACAGAGACACAGGATCCACTGATGACCTGGTGCAGCGCTTCAGATAAGAAGCTCTGAACACAAACACCCCATTTATCTCATCTTGTTTCTAGAGAAACAGGGGCCCTGAGTCCACCGTGTGAGTCAGGCCTGATGAAGAGCCCTTGACACAGCCCTGTGCCTGCAGAAACTCGGGTCACTCACATTTCACCTCAACCCACCCGCCTTCCTCCAGGTCCTGGGACAACTCTTACCTTCACTTGGAGGCTGTGTGGGCCCTCCCTGCAATGAGTCGGATGCAGGTCTGTCCCTGGAATCCCAGGCCGACAGGGGCAGGACACAGTGCTCTACCCTTTGCTGGGTTGAAACAGCAATATGTGGTCCATCCTATTTTTAAGCTCTAGCACCATGTCACTAAGGGCTTTGTAACATTAGACAAGTTGCTTTGCTTTGGGCCAGCTCTCTGTACACCGGTGATATCAACTTCCCCCAGGGTGACCTATGGTGGAAGAAGCCACCAGAGGTCACCAAGGGCATGTGCTGCCACCTGTGGCCAGGACTGCAGCCCTGTGAGGTGGGTGAGGGGCCGCCACAGTGATCCTCTCTGAAGCGGAAGGATGAGGGGATGGGGGCTCTGCCTGGCCTGGGGCGCCAGCCGTGGGGCTTACCTGGCTGAGATTGAGTGGCTGCTGCTGCTGGAAGTGGGGGCCTGGCCGCTGCTGCCGGTAGGTGATGGCTCCAGATGAGCTCCCTGAAGAGTGACCGCTGGTGGAGGTCACGTTGCTGGAGGACTTGGACTTGTATGAGGACGAGTGGTGACTGGTGTTGACTGTGGCAGGAGGAGAAAGAGGTTAGATGGGTAGCAGGGTCCCAGCTGCCCAGAAGATGCTACCCCACCAGGGAAAAGTGGTATTCCAGGAAGAAACATGTGCCTGAAGCCGGGCAATCACAAATCAGCCTCATCTCCTCTGGACCCACTAGGACTTTGCTTTGACTCTGGATGCAGTGGGGCTCTGGCTCACTCGCTTGGCTGGGAGGGTGGACGGGGCTGTAGGAGGGGATGAAGAAGGGAAAGCGGAAAAGAATCAGGAGAGGCAAGGTGGGCCGGCAGCCTAAGGCCAGGCCCAGTGCTGCTCCTCTGGCAGGTGTGACTTCCAGCCTCTGGAAAATGGGTGGGAGAGATCTGCTATAATTTGAATGTGTTCTCTGAAGTTCTTGTGTTAGAAACTTAGTCCCCAATGCAAGTGTTTAGGGTGGGGCCAGTAAGGGATGTCAGCTTCTGAGGGCAGAGCCCTCATGAGTGTATGACTTATCAGTGCATTAATGTTGTTATCTCGGGAGTGGGTTAGCTATTGAGAGATTGGCTTTTTTGATGAAAACAAGTCTGGCCCCCTCACCCTCATGCTCTCTTGCCCTTCTGCCTCCTGTGCTGGGAAGACGCAGCACAAAGGTCCTTGCCAGATGCTGGCACCCTGTTCTTGGACTTCCAGCCTTCAGAACTGTGAGCCAAATAAACTTCTTTGATTATAAATTACTCAGTCTCAGGTACTCTGTTACAGCAATACAAAATAGACTAAGACAGGATCCCTGCTTGGTCCCCACCGTGGGTGACTATGGGTATCAGAGGAGACAGTGTCTGTGGTGGGACATAATGAACTACTAGAAGCTAAAATAACCCTAAGAGTCACCTGGTCTAGTTACCTGCCTCTAGGCAGGATGAGACTAAGTCATCCAGGAGTGGCCCTGTGAGCCAAACACAGCCAAGCACAAAATGGCTTCCATGTTATTGCCAAGGGGGCTGAAGAGTGGAAGAAACACTGTGACCCACCAGAGGTGACCTCATGGTCAGCAGGTGGCTCCATCAACACTTCCCAAATGTAATTCCTGCATCTTGTTCAGTGCAGACTCTGGCCAGCAGCTCTGGGAGGCCTGAGCATCTGCATTTCTGACAAGCTCCCAGGGAGTGCCAGTGCTGCTGGGCAGTGGACCACGCTCTGAGTAGTCAGGGGCTCTGAGAGAGGCAGGTTGAACCCTGAGCTGGATGGCTTCCATGTTACCCAGCCAGAGAGCCACAGGAGCCTCTTCAGAGCCCAGTGGTTTTAACTCATCCAACAAGTATTTTCTGAGCTCCTGCTGTGTGCTAAGGACAGTGACTGTGTACCACCAGGGACAGGGGTGGCAGGGAGAATGCTGAAAGTGTGAATGAGGAGGAGGCATCACAGATCACGCAGATGAGGTGGCGAGGCCAGAGGATAAACCAGGTGAAGATGCTGACAGGCAGGGACAGCCCAAGTCCAGGGAGGCCACCAGAACAGGACAGGGCAGGACAGGGCATGAGTGTCCAGCCCAGCAGGGGCAAGAGCCCCACAGGGCGGGAGTTCTGCTGCTGGGTGGGGGTCATCTCCCCACCTTGGGTGGTGGAGCTCTACAGGCAGGACCATCGCCCCTTGATAAAAGCTGAAGAGATGCTTTACTACCTCAGCTCTCCTCCAGAAGGGGGCCGCCTAACACACAATGCAGTATTAATACAGACCGAAGTGAAATTTCAAATCAAATGCACCCAGATGCACGGCCATAGCCCTTCATTAAATGCAAGCACTTTTGTAATGGCAAAAGCAACAAACAGACCCAGACTGGTGAGAAGATACTGGCTTTTTTTTTTTTTTTTTTTTTTGAGATGGAGTTTTAGTCTTGTTGCCTAGGCTGGAGTGCAATGGTGCGATCCCGGCTCACTGCGACCTCTGCCTCCCAGGTTCCAGCGATTTTCCTGCCTCAGCCTCCCGAGTAGCTGGGATTACAGGCACCCGGCACCACGCCTGGCTAATTTTTTGTATTTTTAGTAGAGATGGGGTTTCACCACATTGGCCAGGCTAGTCTCAAACTCCTGACCTCAGGTGATCCACCTGCCCTTGGCCTCCCAAAGTGCTGGGATTACAGGCATGAGCCACTGTGCCTGGCCGACACTGGGCTTCTTTAGGAGCAAACCTGCATGATAGCCTAGGAAAGTGTGGCAGGGAGAAAATTCCAGACACCTTTCTCTAACTTCAATGCCGATGGGAGCAGAAAAAGACGGGTTTAGTAAGTGAAGGCTACGACAAAGCAGCCTGAAGACTGTGTGGTTTGTTTTGTATAGTTAGAAACCATAGTTACAACAAGCATTGCTTCTGTTCCTTAAAAGCTAAAGAACAGTAGAGTTAATGGAAAAGAAAACATCTTCCAGGTGGAAAGACAGGCAGATGGTCCCCCACCAAGAAGGGGAGGGCAGACCAGGGAATGAACAAGGGCCTGGTGCTGGGGCCGGGGGCTGTCCCGCCTCCTTGGGCAACCAGTCCTGCTGAGGTGAGACGTGCACAGAGACAACACTGATTCTTTTTTTGAGATCGAGTCTTGCTCTGTCTCCCAGGCTGGAGTACAGTGGTGTGATCCTGGCTCACTGCAACCTCTGCCTCCCAGGTTTAAGTGATTCTCATGCCTCAACCTCCCAAGTAGCTGGGATTACAGGCATGCACCACCACGCCCAGCTAATTGTTTTTTTTTTTTTTTTTTTTGAGACAGTCTCGCTCTGTCGCCCAGGCTGGAGTACAGTGGCATGATCTCAGCTCACTGCAGCTCTGCCTCCCGGGTTCAAGCGATTCTCCTGCCTCAGCCTCCCAAGTAGCTGGGACTACAGGCACCCACTGCCACGCCCAGCTAATTTTTGTATTTTTAGTAGAGACAGGGTTTTACCATATTGGCCAGGCTGGTCTTGAACTCCTGACCTTGTGATCCGCCTGCCTCGGCCTCCCAAACTGCTGGGATTATAGGCATGAGCCACTGCGCCCAGCTGCTAATTTTTGCATTTTTTGTAGAGACAGAGTTTGACCATGTTAGCCAGGCTGGTTGTGGACTCCTGACCTCAAGTGATTTGCCTGCCTCGGTCTCCCAAAGTGTTGGGATTACAGGCATGAGCCACCGTGCCCAGCCATGGTACTGATTTTTAGTCTAAGAACCAGACTGAAGAAGGCTTTCCCCAGGAAAAAGCGAGCACATTTTAAGACAGAAAGGTAATGAGTGACCTCCTTGCCACTGTCCTTTGTTGATCTGAGCACTTTATGTGTTGTATCTTGTACTCAGTTATTTTTCTTCATTAAGTTTCTGGAATGTGCTTGAAATATTTTTATTACCTTGACTTTCCATGGAGGACAGCTAAATCCCTTTTTTTATTTTGAGATGGAGTCTCGCTATGTTGCTCAGGTTGGAGTGCAGTGGCGCAATCTCGGCTCATTGCAACCTCCGCCTCTTGGGTTCAAGCGATCCTCCAGCCTCAGGCTTCCGAGTAGCTGGGATTACAGGTGCGTGCCACCAAACCTGGCTAATTTTTGTATTTTTTAGTAGAGATGGGGTTTTGCCATGTTGGCCAGGCTGGTCTCGAACTCCTGACCTCAGGTGATCTGCCCACCTTGGGCTCCCAAAGTGCTGGGATTACAGGCGTGAGCCACCATGCTGAGCTGAGGACAGCTATGTTTCTGTGATTTATATTTTCTGGAAACCTTGCTGTACTTTAGGATTACTGCCTGGTGACACTGAAAAGTGTAAGGAAGCCCTAGGAGAGGAAAGATGAAATAACTGAGTATGGGAAAGAGCTTTGGCCAGGGAATCCGGTCAGCCGCCAAAATGCGGCACTGTCGTTCCACAGAGCCCCAACTCTAAAGCTGTTCATATTTGAGGAAGCTGCCCAAAGTAGGGGTGTTCAAAGGATGAATCAGGTAGAATGTTTCATATTAAGGGAGAGGCAGCAAGAACATATTGTAAGATGTCCAAAGACAGGTCTACACTCCATGTTCAGACGCAAGAATTTGGAGCATTCATTTTGGGGCCTGAGCATCTTAGGTGAACCGGAAGGCTCATACCATCTCAGTGAAGTATCCTGTGGGTGGTTAGTGTAAAAGGAGAAAATCTGGTCATTCTTGGGGCAGAGAGTGCTAAATATTAATGAGCCATGCATGGAAACGACCAGGCCCTTGATTGAATTCGGTTGGATCAATTCTATTACAAATCCCAGGGCGATGAAATCAAAGTCAAAGAGGAGATGCCTGAGGCCGAAGCCCAGCAGGAGAGAATGCTGATTAATTGTTGATTAAGAGAGAAATGTGCCTCTAGAGGTCTCAGCCTCTCAAGGTCAAAGGAAAACCGGAAACCTGGGGACAGGAGATTCTGGTGCACACTGCAGGTGGAAGGGGGCCTTCCTGACCCCAAAACCCACAGAGCCCCCTGCTCTGCGTAAAGGGTGAGCTGCCTCAGTGGGGACAGGCGCAGTGGGTGCAACTCAGAGGCCGCAAATCCAACCGTGCATTAGCGCCCGGGGCCCCTCCCACCCCATCTACTGAATCAGAATTCCTTGGGTAGGTGTGGGAAATCCGGAATTGGTATTCTTAGCAAGCTTCCCAGGACTCCAGAGCCGCCTGGCCCTGGCTGAACAGACCTGCATTTGGGAATCAGGGCCTTGCGACCCAACACTGTGCCCAAGCCAAACCCGTTAGACTCAAATGTCCCCCAAAACCTGGCGGATGGAGGGATTTTTGTGGACTCAATGTAGAAAAAAAAAATAGCTGCAAACACTGGCTCTGCAGAGCCTGCTTCTCACCTTCTGCAGCCACACTGCTACTTTGTTGGGGGAAGTCCCATTCCTGCTCTGCAGTGGGTTGCTGGGCCCTGCTGTGCATGTCACCTACTTCTATTCCAACTTCCTGGGCATTTTGTGGTAATGATATTTGAGGGAGAAACACTGAGCTCGAGGCATCAGCGAAGGGGTCAGGGAATGTTAGATGAAATGGGCGTAATGCAACCCTGATGCTACCGTCAGCATGGGGACAGGAGATGGGGGTTGGGTCAGAGCTTGCCAAGCTCTCAGAGGACGAGAGCCCCGAGTAAGGGAGGACGTCCTGAAGGGGACCAAGAGATTAAAGTATAACAGTAACTCCTCCTGTGGTGACAGACAAAGCGACAATGGGCTAATGCTGAAGGTCAACCTCCTAATGTGCACTTTGGAACAGTGAGGAAACATTCTATAGAGTTTTCCAGTCATGCCTTGTCCAGCTACTCTCCATGATCCCCTGTCCTGAGAACGGCTACAGCGGCCTTGTCTGCACTAGGTGAGTTGGGGGGCGGGTTGCTTACAGCACAGATAAGCTCTAGGGCCAGACCTCCGGGAGGCCCAGCCACATGGCTCTGGGAAGGCTGGTCATCCCTTCTGTGCCTCCATTTTTAACCCGGGAAACTGGGAAAATCATGGCAGCTCCAGGTAGGGCAGTGATGAGGATTAAACGAGTTAACAGGTGTAGAACGCTTAGTATCTGGCATCTAAGGGCTTAGGTATTGAGTATCTGGCATTTAAGTTTTTAGCTACTGTTGGTGTCATTATTGAACTGTGTCTCCTGGTTAAAGCTGAGGCTCAAAAAATAGGTGTCTTGGCCAGGCATGGTGGCTCACGCCTGTAATCCCAGCACTTTGGGAGGCCAAGGCGGGTGGACTGCCTGAGCTCAGGAGTTTGAGACCAGCCTGGCTAACACGGTGAAACCCCATCTCTACTAAAATAGAAAAAGTTAGCCAGGCGTGGTGGTGCATGCCTGTAGTCCCAGCTATTCGGGAGGCTGAGACAGCAGAATTGCTTGAAGCCGGGAGGTGGAGGTTGCAGTGAGCTGAGATCGTGCCATTGGACTCCAGCCTGGGCGACAGAGCGAGACTCCTCTCCGAAAAACGAAAAACAAAAAACAGGTGTCTCTCCAAGCTGGGACAATCAATTCTGGTCTCCTGGAAATGGGACACTGGGAGCCTGGGAGCTGCTGGCTGTGAGTTGGGTGAAGGCAGTTTCAGAGAGCAGGCATCTGGCCCCCAGGGCTCAGGTCCCAGGGATTCTGGCTCCTGCCCTGCCTGGGCTTTAGTTGTTGAACTTCCCTTTAGCCCTGCATCCTTCCAATAAGTCGTTTGTCTTAAGCCAGTGTAGAGTTCACTCTGTTGCTTCCAAAAGAAACTTCACTAACCCCAACCTGAGAAGGACTGAAAGGCTGAGAGCCACAGGAGGGGCTGAGTATGGCGGAGAAACAGCAGCGCATATCCTGGCCTAAGAGGGCTGAGGGAGCCCTGAACTCTCCCATGCTCTGGGCGCTGCAGCTGGGGTAGCTGCTACTGGCTCTACCTTGGCTTGTGTGCATCACTGGACCCCAGGGAGCTGAGGAAGGCTGCTTTCCTGACTTTTCCAAGCCTAGGATGGTTCTGCAGCTAAAGGTGTGTATGAGTATTGAACGCCACTGGCTGGGGAAGGGCAGGCACCACACGAGGAATGCCCCTGCTCGCGAGGGCACAGGCAGCACTCCCGCATATGGAATGAGTTCAGTCTGCAGCTTCGAGGTTTGCACAAACATGTATTTAAGGAACTTAAATGATACAAGACAAATGCTATCCTTTGCAAATCTTTAAACTTAAAAATGTGTGCTGCATACAGCTTTAAACAATAGTTAAAGGATAGCTGAGCTGAAAAGCGTGCAGCTCTCTCTAAGGAATCCTGGCTCCTGGTGTGAATGACTTCGGGTGCCTCCCAGGGCCTTTGGTTACTGCTAGAGAATGTTGCTTCCTGGCAGGGTTTCCACCAAAATATTTGCCTGGGTGGAAAAAGATGGTTTTTGGAGAGAGATGTCCTTGTAGCCTTGTGGAAGGGACAGCTTCATTTTCTTTTCCTCAGAGAGGTGCCTAATTTTGGGAGGGCTCCAGCCTGGTTCTCTGTCCCCAGGTCACCAGACCCTAGCAGTAAGTACACTCTGGCCCCTGTCAACCAGAATGCTCGCCCCGTCATGTGGCACTGCTGTGGCTCCATTTTTCCCAAAGGTAAGGTCTCCTTCCGAGAGAGCACAGTGTGAGCTGTGTGCTGCTTGTGTGTCTTTCTTGTGGAGCAGCCAGGACACCGTGGGCACCACGATCCCCTGCCCCCAGGCCCACAGGAACGCTGGCTCTGACGTCAAAGCTGCTTGGAGGCTGCATTGTCACGATGGTACTGTTGGGGACAGACCAGGACTTGAAAATGGAGATGTTTTAGCAGGGTGCTGAGAAGCCGTGTTTCACAAGCATTTCTTCAGAAGAAAGGTAGCTGGGGTAACTCCAAAGTCAGGGAAAAAGAACTTCCGATACAAATGTCGGAAAGGGTGATGCTGCCTTGGGTTGGGAAGTGGACGGCAGGGAGCATGAGCCTGCAGCTGACACCATCTCCCCTTCAGGCAGAGCCTCTCAGCAAAAGGGGCCCCATCCCAGGCAATGCTATGAGCTCTTGGGAGAGCGTCCCAGGGCGCTGACCCTCACCGTGCAGGCTGGCCTGAGGCACTGGGCTGGAAAAGTCCTAATGACCCCATCCTGCCTCCGCTCTTCACCCGCAGTAGCAGCCCCTGAATGGGGCCTGCACCCACTGGGCCTTACGGTCACCACCCAGGAAGACTTCCCAGTTCCTGTAGCGACCTCAGGTGTCAGACGTGAGGTCCTCCTGAGAAGTAACAGCTGCTCACATCTAGACAAAAGCTTCTTGGCGTTCCCTTTCCTTCCCTTTTCCGTTGCACCATCATGCAGGTGCAGGCTGGCTTGGGTGCGGTTCGTGGCGGAATTAGTGGGATGCGCAGATTTCTTCTGGTTTAGTCCCCACATTATTCCACTGTGAGCATGAGCAAGGGAAATGCTAAATAGATGCTACAAAATCTACGGTGAGCCGCTGAGTTTATTCAGAAGGTTATGTTCTCAGCCTTTATTCCAGGGCCCAATTTTCAGGACAAGCCTTTGCGGAACAGGAGGAGTCCTCTGAAGAGAGCAGCGCGTGAGCAGAGAAACACGCACGGCTTGGTCTCGCTGCCCGGCAGCTGATTCCAAGGAGGGGCTGGGAGAGGCCGATTTCACCCTTCCCGAGCAAGACTCGGAGGAGGTTCTTCCTACACAAGAAGCCCACCTGACCACCAGGGCTTCCTGGAAGGGAGCAGTGCTAGATGTCAGCCAGAAACTTCCCAGACCAGGTATTCTTCCAGGCTCGGGCATAAAGAACCAGGAGGCTTTTATTTTCTATTAATCAACCTAGTTGGAAGCAGAGCCATTGTAAAGGCAGAGAGGTATTGATTACAGAATTAAAGAAGGAAAACGCTGCTTATACAATGTGCTGTTAAGCAGAAGCCTCCCCTGGCTACTTCAGTAAAATCCTCGGTAAGGATCGCCTGCAGTCACTGGCTGGACACTTTCTATTGTACTAGCTCCCATACAGCAACATTTCTAGCAGCAGAAAAACAGGAAAACCGCTCTCCAGGGAGATGTTCCTGTCCTGTCCTGGCCCCAAATTACCTGGCACCATGCTATCACACTCCACCAATACTTCGCTGGCCTGGGTTTTCAGGGGTGGCACGATGATGGTTCGGGGGTTCCCCGTGCAGTGGTTCTCCAGGCTCCCCTTGGTGTCAAAGGCGTTGGCATTGTTGTGCCCGGTGCGCTGCTGCACGGAGTAGGGGCTGGTGTTGCTGGAGGAGTCGGAGTAGGGGGAGTCGTGGACCGTGACACAGCTGATGACGTTTTTTCTCTGCTTGGAGACAGTGCTGAAAATGCAAAGGGAGAAGTCAGAGGTGGGAGAAGGTCATGAGGTGAGACACCCAACTAGCATTTCATGCCCTGGGACAGGGGAGGGAGGCAGAGGGGAGAGGGCAGGAACAGGGCTTTTGCTCACCCTAACCCCCCTGGGAAGGCTGGCATGCAAATGTCCCCTGTGTAGCCGGCAGCAGGGGGACATGTGAAGACATGGAGATGGGGCTGGTGCTGGACCCACAGGTGCTTCTGGAAACTAGGGAGTGCGATGCTTCCAGGCTGGCCTGGGCTCTTTCTGTGCAGCAGAGCTCAGCAGAGCTGCAGGGGAGGCACCTGCAGCCCAGAGCTGTGTACAACCCCCGTGGGCCCACCAGAACGGAACATCTGAGCAAGGAGAAAACCAGCAAGAACCCAGCAACCTGGGGACCTGGGTTAGGAGTAAACCTTGCTGGGAGAAGAATGTCATAAGTTTAGGTTTGGTGCCTGTGGCCTGGCAAAGCTTATGCAGGAGGGAACAGAATGTCCAAGGAATGGGATGCAGTGTGAGGCTCTGAGGAGGCTACACCCACACAGCACAGTGCAGACGTGCCGTGGAGAATGCAGAGCTGGAGTTGACACCCTCTGCCTCCTTGCTTTGAGTGTGCTCTGTGGGCTGTGTGCAGGCCACTAGGACTTCTGCATTCCCCTTTTCAGGAGCCAGGCCCACCTGTGGCTTTTCCACTGCCTGGGCCAAGGATCGGGGGAGATGGTACTGTACTGGGGCCTGGTGGGAAGGCCCCTGCCACGTTGATGCTGTGTGAAAGCCACTCTTGACGCCCTGGCCTTCATCTTCCATGTGGAACTTCATACAATAGGGAGGCACTGGCTTTGGATGGCTCTTGGCCAGCATGTTTGTTCAGAGATGTTTAAGTTAGTGTGGTTACTTTGGGAACTACTTCTGTCTGTTTTCAAACTCAGTGAGAGGCTGCTGGTATGATGGATGTGAAATTTATTGTTTATTGTGTGCTTATATAAGGCTTTAAAAATGAGTGTGCATCTATTTTTATATATTGATCATTTATTTTTAAGAAATGAAAATTGCCTAGGCAAGCTGGTCAGTTTCCAGCTAATTGGATGAGAGAAGCCGCTGGTATTTATAGAGCCTCATAGAGTCACAGCCACCTCTGGGTATATTGCTTGAGGCCACACAGCCAAGTCAGGCTCTTCCCATGATGGATCTCCACCACCCTAGGGGCAGCAGGGAAGTGGGCAAGTTCCAGAGCCCACAGCAGCCAGGCAGGAGGGACAGAAGAACAGAGCCCTGCTGCTGAGCTACAGAAGGCTGGGGGAGCTGTGAGGTGCAGTCCCCAGGAGGCGCTGGCCCTGCTCCCCAACACTCAGCACTCCTGACATCTAGATTGGATAATTCTTCCAGTGGCTGGACACTGTCCTCTCTGGTCCAGGGTGCCTAACCGTGTTTGTGGGTGAGAACATGAAACTTGCAGTCAGCTATCTAACTTCAACATGTGCTGGTGACAGGGCGGTGGGCAGCTATTTAACCTCTCAGTGATTCAGCAGCCTCATCAGTAAAAGGTAGGTAACAATTCGACCTATATCATAGGCTTGTTTTGAGAACTAAGTGAGAAAGCACATGTGCTTTAAACGATACACAACACATGATAAGTATTCCATAATGGCTGCTATGATTCTTCTTCTTACAAGTTGTGTTACCTTATTTACCATGTGAAAACAGGCTTGCAAAAAACTTATCTAGGCAAAGAGAATTCTATCAGGGTGAGGACTTGCTGGAAAAGTTTCCTTTTTTCTAGTCTATGAATAAATCAGAAGATTGAAATGAAAGAAAATTAAAACTCATGATATCTTGGAGATCTATGCGGGGTACTACAGGGAATAGCTATACAAAGAAATATGTGTCTCTGCCCTCGAGGAGATCAAAATCTCAGTGGAGGACTGTATAAAAACATGACAAGTTAAATAGTAAAAGCTTTAAAATAACCAGTTAGAGAGAATAATGGATGTCACAAAGCCTCCGTGATTAACTGTCAGATGAATCGTACAGATGATAATTGTTAAGAACTCAAAAGAAGGTGAGGAATGAATTGGTTGCATATATTTATGGCTCTTCATGTTAACTTAAAGTAGATAAATTTTAATTAATACAGACCCACACCTCCCAGTTATGACAGTTTAAATGTGAAATGTCCATATGCTTGTTCCTCAAAAAGCTAAACACAGAGTTACTATACAGCAATTCCATTCCTAAGTACGTACTTAAAGGATTGGAAACAGGTACTCAGATACAGGTAAGCCAATGTTCACTGCAGCACTATTAAAAATACCAAGAGGTGGAAATGACCCAAATGTCCATTGACTGGTGAATGGATAGAAAATGTGGTGTATCCATACAGTGGAATACTATTCAGTCATAAAAATGAATGAACGCTGGGAGGGGTGGATCATGCCTGTAATCTCAGTGCTTTGGGAGGCTGAGGTGGGAGGATTGCTGGAGGCCAGGAGTTCAAGACCAGCTTGGGCAACACAGTAAGACCCCATCTCTACAAACAATTAAAGAAATGAGCAAGGTATGGTGGTGTGTGCCTGTAGTCGCAGCTGTTTGGGAGGCTGAGGTGGGAGCCCAGGAGCTTGAGGCTTCAGTGAGCTGCGATCACACCACTGCACTCCAGCCTGGGTGACAGAGTGAGACCCTGTCTCCAAAAAAAAAAAAAAGAAAAAAAAAAAGTTCGGATAGATGCTGCAATATGGATGAATCTTGAAAACATTAAATGAAATAAACCAGACACAAAAGGACAAATTGTTTGAGTCTACATATATGAAATACCTAGAACAGGCAAATTCATACAGACAGAAAATACATTAGAGGTTACCAGAGGTTGGGGGCTAGGGGAGAGGAGAGTGGGAAATTACTGATTAATGGTATAGTTTTTGGTTGGGGCAATGGGAAAGTTCTGAAAATAGATAATGGTGATGACTATACAGCATTATGAGTATAATTAATGTCACTGAATTTACACTTAAAAATGGTTGAAATGTCAAATTTGTTATATATATTTTACAATTAAAAATTAATAGACTGAAACCACTGAATGGTGCACATTCAACTGTACAGGACGGTACATGAATTACATCTCCATCAAAAACAAAGTCTAGGCCAGGTGAGGTGGCTCATGCCTGTAATCCCAGCACTTTGGGAGGCTGAGGTGGGTGGATCCCCTGAGATGACAAGTTCGAGATCAGCCCGACCAACATGGTGAAACTCTGTCTCTACTAAAAATACCAAAAATTAGCTGGACATGGTGGCAGGTGCCTGTAATCCCAGCTACTCAGAGGCTGAGGCAGGAGAATCACTTGAACCCAGGAGGCAGAGGTTGCAGTGAGTCAAGATTGTGCCATTGTACTCCAGCCTGGGCGACAGAGCAAGACTCCGTCTCACAAAAAAAAAAAAAAAAAAAAAAAGCAAAAGAGATTGAGAGTCTTGGGCACTTTGCAGCTGTACATCAGGGCTCAGTGGAGACACCTAGAGAGTGGGAGGGCACTGACATCCAGTACAAGAATTACAAAGTGGGAGCTAGGTGTGGCAGCTCACCCCTGTAATCCCAGCACTTTGGGAGGCCAAGGTGGGAGGACTGCTTGAAGCCAGAAATTTGAGACCTGCCTGGGCAACACAGTGAGATCCCATCTCTACAAAAATAAAAACATTAGCTAGGCATGGTGGTGTGCGCCTATAAGTCCTAGCTGCTCAGGAGGCTGAGGCAGGAAGATGGCTTGAGCCCTGGAGTTTGAGGCTGCAGTGAGCTGTGGTCATGTCACTGCACTCCAGTGTGGGTGACAAAGAGACCCACACTCTAAAAAAAAAAAAAAAAATTAAAAATAAATAAAAATAATTAGGTACGGTGTCTCACATCTGTAATTAGCACTTTAGGAGGTCAAGGCAGGCAGATCATTTGAGGTCAGGAGTTTGAGACCAGCCTGGCCAACATGGTGAAACTTTGTCTCTACTAAAAATAAAAAATCCGCTGGGCATGGTGGCTCACACCTGTAATCCCAGAACTTTGGGAGGCCAAGGTGGGCGGATCACTTGAGGTCAGGAGTTGGAGACCAGCCTGGCCAACATGGCAAAATCCTGTCTCTACTAAAAATACAAAAATTAGCCAGGCGTGGCAGTATGCACCTGTAATCCCAGCTACTAGAGAGGCTGAGACAGGAGAATCGCTTGAACACGGGAGGTGGAGGTTGCAGTGAGCAGAGATCGCACCACCACACTCCAGCCTGGGCGACAGTGAGATTCTGCCCACCACGCCCCGCCCCCGCAAAAAAAAAAAAAAAAAAAAAAAAAAAAAAAAAAAAAATCCTGGGTGTGGTGGCACATGCCTGTAATCCTAGCTTCTTGGGAGGCTGAGGTGGGAGATTGCTTGAACCTGGGAGGTGAGGTTGTAGTGAGATGAGATCGCACCACTATACTCCAGCCTGGGTGACTGAGCCAGAATCCGTCTTAAAAAGAAAAAAAAGATTGCTGTCTACCAATAACAACAAAAAACAGTATCTCAACATATTTTATAAATATAAATTAAGCAAAAAAAAAAAAAAATTAGGAAGTGGGACACCAGGAGGTCTCTGAGCTAGGAGGTAGGGAGGAGGGATCTGAGAGCAGGGAGACGTGGGAAGCTGAGGACAAGGAGGGAGCAGGAGGGAAGGAGAGCTGCCTTAACAAGACAAGGGCAGTGAAACCTGCAGTTGTCTTCTGGGATGAGCGATGGGGAGTAATGGGAAACAACTGGTTTGCTGCAGTCTCTTGTGTAATAAGGGAACTCCTCCCACCCGGCACTGTTTCAAAGTGCTTGAGGGCCAGGGGAAGAGCTGGGAGCCATGACTGGGAGCAGCTGCTGGTTCCTGAGGGGTGGTGAGGAGGAGATGGCGCTGCCCTGCCCTTCACTCTCAGTTTCAGGCACAGCTACTCCTGAATGATGAACATGCCTCTGGTCATTTCACGAAACGCAGACATGTTCTGTTGCAGGTGCACATTCTGTGGGCAGAGGGCCCCAGGTGAGGATGGAAGCTGACTCCCAAATGTGTCCTGGGAGCTGGCGCTGCAGTCCTAGCTCTGATGTTCCTTTACTGGTGTGGCTCTGGACAGTGTCCTGGATAACCTGTAACATCCATCCAGCTCCAACCTGCTCCGAAACTCATTGAGAGAGATTACTCATGGCATTAAAGGAGCCATTGTGAGGACCTCTGAAAGATTTCTAGAGACATTTTAAAATAAGAATGGTCTAGCCCTAATCTGGGGAGGAAAGAGATCCTTTTAGTAGACGTACTTTACATATGGACCCAGATCTGGCAGTTCTTGCTGATCATATCTTCCTTAGGATCTGAGTAGTTTAGAAAATGAGAAATATTTTAAAAAACTAAAAGACAAAAACACACACTAATTTTGGCAAAACTGTAATCTGTCCTCGAGTAAAATTCCAATTGGGCATATGTGGAGCTCTTCACTCCAATGTGGAAATCGTGGAGAAGCTTCAGCTTAACGTGAAAAAGAATTTTCTTTTCTTTTTTTTTTTTGAGACGGAGTCTCGCTCTGTCACCCAAGCTGGAGTGCACTGGCCAGATCTCAGCTCACTGCAAGCTCCGCCTCCTGGGTTCACGCCATTCTCCTGCCTCAGCCTCCCGAGTAGCTGGGACTACAGGCGCCCGCCACCTCGCCCGGCTAGTTTTTTGTATTTTTTAGTAGAGACGGGGTTTCACCGTGTTAGCCAGGATGGTCTCGATCTCCTGACCTTGTGATCCGCCCGCCTCGGCCTCCCAAAGTGCTGGGATTACAGACTTGAGCCACCGCGCCCGGCCGAAAAAGAATTTTCTAACTAGAACTATCTCAAGACACAATAGCCACTTCATGAGTCACTGAGCTTCTTGTCACTGAAGAATGGCTTTCTGGCATGAGTCTTGTGAGAGCGGACAGCTTGGCCTGGGTGACCTGTGAGAACTGAGGGCCATCTACTTGATGGAAACCCAACAGGTAGTGAGCCTCCCACCAAAGAGACTGAAGAATCTGAATGTCAGCGTCTAGTTATCGACAAGGAGTGTGGGATAAAACCTTTATAAACCCTTCCCGGGTCCCATCCCTTTGTTGTAGCTGGGGAGCCCCGAGCTTAATGAGCAAATATGTACGGCACGGCTTGATGCTGATTTGCCTGCCTTTTTGGATTTACAAGTGGCACATTTATTCGCAGAAGGTGAATTCATTTGCTAGCTGTTTTTCATCTCTTCCATTGTTAGAAAGCTCTGCGCTCTACCTGAACACACTATGCAGATTAGAGAACTAATGGGAAGCTGTTAAATGAGTCACTTTAGAAATGAGCACACATTTGAGATGACTACTGCAGATTCTTTAGGCTCGTATCTATTGATACTACCGGGATTCATCCCATGATTGCATCTAATTATTATTGACAGCTTATCAATCCCATTATGAGTTGGTTAATGCAAGTGAGAGAGAGAGCGATAGGAGCAGAATGAGAAATATTTGCTGAAATGGGCTTGAAAGAACATCACTTCTGAATAAAGAACAAAGCTGTCAGAGTTCACAATTGCATTATGTTGTCATGGCAATAGATAATTTTCATCATTTTAAAATGATGAAAATAAATAAGGAGCTAAAAAGTAAAGAAATCCCTAAAGGAGAAAACACTGGGAGAAGATCAGATATAACCTGTGACCCCTTCCCTGTAGGGTCTTATCTGGAATGTGTCTCTGATTTCTATTTGCTAATCTGAGTCAATTTCATCCTTCAAGACCAGAGTCAAAACTCATCTCCTCCAATAACTTCTTTCACCTTTCTGATTTCATAGTCAATGCTATATGTTCTATTACTATGATGCTGATTATTAAGTACAGGTAACATTTATTGGATGCATACTAACTATGGCTTAAAGTGCTTTATATGTGTTATCTCCTTTAGTCATCACGGAAAGATGATGTGGTAAAGAATATGACTACTTTTGGCTGGGCACAGCGGCTCATGCTGGTAATTCCAGTGTGCCTCCAGACCAGAGTGTTCCTTCCTGATACCTGCTGACTTAGAGTCATCAGAGAGAAAAAAAAAATCTTCATTTTAATATGGCACATACATTCCATTCAAATGATTATTATTATTTTTAGAGGCAGGGTCTCACTCTGTCATCCAGACTGTAGTATTGTGTTGTGAGCAGAGCTCACTGCAGCCTCGAACTCTTGGGTAGAAGCAATCCACCCATCTCAGCTTCCCAAGTAGCTGGGACTACAGGCACGTGCCACTGTGCCTGGGGAATTAAAAAACTTTTTTTGTAGAGACAGGGTCTTGCTATGTTGCCCAGGTTGGTCTCAAACTCCTGGCCTCAAGTGATCGTCCCACCTTGGCCTCCCAATGTGCTGGGATTCCAGGTGTGAGCCACCATGCCTGGCTCCTCCTTTCAAATTGTATTATCTGCATATTTATGTCTATGTCTATGTCTACACGTGTGTATATAAACACACATATATCACCAGTAAGATCATTTTTCCTATGACTACTTTCTAGAGAAATCAGAAACAGGGTCGCGGAAGGAGCCAGGAGTAGTCACCTCGTCCTTGTCCCATCAGATGCAGCGGAAGGAAGTGTTTGCTCTCCTTCCACCTTCTTCTGAAGCCCAGTCTCTCTCTTCCCAAATGGCCTGGGTGATTAGGACTCATCTCTCCTAATCACCTTCAGTCTATCCACTGAGCACCACTCTGCCCTATGGTATCCAACCCTCTCCCACCCCTCTTCCTCCCTCTTCCCTGTGGAAAGCAAGGAGCAAACCAGGAAGCTGTGGCACATCAGTGACAGCTTTGTAATGTGACAGCAGCTGGGGACAGTAGGGTGGAGTGTCTCTTCTTCAAAATACACCCCTAAACCATTCCACTCAACCCACTGGAGTGTCTTAAACGGAGCCCTGTAAAGAGGGTGTGGCAAAGTCAGCTGGACAAAAGATCCTTCCATCATCTCTCCAGATGAGTCACATGACTGAAGTATCTTTCAACTGGGGATGTACTGTACTCAAAATGGAGAGACACCAAAGTTCCTTCAAATGGCACTGTGTGTTTGGGTTCCTTTGTTCCTTCACTCAAGCCTGATTCCCACGTCCCCATGAGCACGGCAGGAGATTGGCTGTAAGTAGCTTCTCAACCAATGGCAGGATGGAGCAAGCTACATGGTTATAGGTAGCAATGGAGGCTAATCCCACTTTGGGTTTTTTGCCCATGCAATAATAAATGAGTGTGTGTGGGTTTTGCTCTCTCTGTTAAGTGGATGTTAATTTTTCAGGCCAAAGTAATTTGAGCAGCAGTTTATCAGTTTTCTAACCTTGCTTTATCTGTAATAATTTCTCCAGACTTTCAACTTAGTATAAAGAAGGAAAACATTTCGGGTCAAATTTTTTTTATATATAAACATGTTAAGAGTGACCTAAGTAACTGTTTCTATATCTAAAATACTGAGTGATATTTATGAATCATTTTTCTTAAAGTTTTCATTTTTGGTAATGGTGGCTGAAACAATGGCTGCTTACACAGGCACAGTCAAGTGCAGCCTGCAGGAGGGCCTGGATGACCGAAGCAAAACAACCCACCTACCAGAAACATCCAGGTAACTCAATGAGTGAATACATGAGTGAATAATGGAGCTGGACAAAATCATTTCTAGCTGATCAGTTCACACAAGCCACTTTGGTTTACACACTTAAAAAATTACTCTCGGCCAGGCATGGTGGTTCACACCTGTAATCCCAGTACTTTGGGAGGCCAAGGCAGGAGAATTGCTTGAGCCCAGGAGTTCAAGACCAGACTGGGCAACATAGTGAGACACTGTCTCCAGTTCTTACCAAAAAATAAAAAAAATAAAAAAAAAAAATTACCCTAATGACTAAAGGTTGTATGCTACAGCCTTTACAAGACCATTTCAGCGCAAGGTAAGGTTAGCAGGGGGTTCTGGATCAGGAGACATGTACCTATAAACCGTCCAAGAGAGTCCAGGAGAGAAAAGATGGCTTGTTCAGTATGTGTAGACAATTAAATGCTTTTCTAATCAAAATTATCTATAAATATTGAGAAGAAGACCAGTTCTACTACTTAATCCTGGGGGACCCAGAACAATATCTGTTTGTCTCATCTTTTGGCCAATTCTCTAGCCATGACCAGAGTCCCCTTGTCCACAGTAATTCACTGAAAAGGAGTCCCTGGCTCCTCCCTGACCTTCCTACTTTTAAAAGAGCTGACTCCGCCCTTCTCAGTGCCATGGCTCCAGCACCCTGACAAATGCCCAGCACCAAGAGGGGGCTCAGTGGACAATACTCTAGACTCCCTGTGGCCCTGGCATGGTGCCCTGCACACAGTGGGTGCCACCACGGCATGGTGGTAGTCACGGGAGGGAGCAGGATGGAATTTGTATTTGTTGAATGAATGACTGAAATCAGTTATTTTTTGCCGGTTATTAAGTTTGCCATTTCTTCAAGAGCATGGCACCTGAGTCCCAACTCTGCTATTTAGAACCTTTATCAATTTGGGTGAGTCACCTACCTTTCCTGAGCCTCAGTTTCTTCATCTATCAAATGAGAATAGGAATACCAGCCTTGTGTGCCCCATCAAATGACGGAGGAGCTAGTGCGGGTGCAACATCCGGTGGATGTTTGCTATGATTCTCCTGTCTTTAGCTCAGGGTCTCCCAGCACCTGCCTGCCACATGCCCTGAAGTTCTCACGAGTGGAGCTGCTGGCCAGCCGTCTGCTGTGCAACTAACAGTGCCACATACGTGGGGTCAGGAATAATGATTTTGCCTTGGCTTTCTTTTAAAAATTCTAGGCTGTATCGTCTAGTCCTAGAGGTTTAGTGACACCCTCAATCAGGTCTAAAAGCCCCTTTGGTGGTGGAGGCACTGCCGTCCCTCTGAAGGTCATCGGCTGCCTAACTCTGGCTGCCAAGCTGAGGCTGAGCCATGTAGGGGAATCAACCAGCATTTCAGGCAAAGTTACGGCATTGGCACTGGGGTAAGTAGCAAATAGAAAACGAGGCTGGGAACACAGAAGGTGGGAATCAACATGCCCACGGCACAGGAGAAATCAGGCTCAGGAACGAGGATGATCAACGTGTAGGAGGGAAGGTCTCCGTTGCTCCAGCTGGGACACAGAAGGGCTGGGGAAGCTCTTCAGCTGGAGAGGGACCAGGTGACCCCTCCATGTGGCTGCACTTGGGGGTGCATCCTTGTTTTCCCAGGACTGATGCTTCCCCTTGAGCCCCTCAGTATCTCCTGACAAAGCTGACCACCCTCATCTAAGGGGAGCTCCCTCCCAACCCCCTTTCCATCCTGAAGCCCCTTTTGGATAAGCTCCTGCACAGGGCTCTTGATCCTGTTCGCCTGCCTCAGAGGCTCTGCCCCATTAATCCCCTCACTTGAATTTGCAACCCCACCTCCTCTACGGTGTGGACCTGCGAGACCTTTGGCCTTCAAAGCCCCCTCCCCTGCTATTCCTTTAAGCTATTTTCCCTTTGAGTCCCCCATGGTACTTTGCTCATTTTTATGGGACTGATACTCTGTTTTGTGTTATAATGATTTGTATGTGTTTCGTCTTGCTTATTACCCTGCAAACCTCATGAGGACACAGACTGTCTACCTTATTTATGTAACACCTGCAGTTCCCAGCATAATATCTTACACTAGTGGGGCCAATAAATACTGACTGTGTTAAATTTTATGATAATTCTGACTTCTAAGAACAAGTAATCATATTTCCCCACATTTTTTTTTCTCATTCCAAAATGTAGTCACAATAATGTGATCACAATTACACAGTGGTTTCTCTATAAATAAAACAGCTACTGGTTTCTGTTTTGTCCTACTCAGACTCAAATACACTTTCCTACCTTCTTGAGTGTGAAGACATTTTCTAAGGCAATAGCCATTGGATCTCTCTAGAAAACATTATTCTGGGAGCTCCCAGTCACAACTGCGGACAGCTGAAGCCTTTTGGATGACTCCCTAGCCTCAGTCTGCAGCTTCCCTATTCAGCCTGATGTGTCCGGCACATTTTCATGACGCTGGCAGGCTGGCAGTCCCTGCCACTCTTCACTGCAGGATGCTGTGGGACTCAGTGGCCACTGCTACTGTCTGTGGCTGTCCCTCACCTGTGCACCTGGCTCCCTCTCCTAGGTTTCTTTGAGTTGTTCCCATGAAGGTTCTCATCTGCTGCCCAGCCTCTTGGTTCTATCATTTCCTTCTGGGGGCCTTAGGGGCTGCCACGGAGGCAGGGACATGCTCTGGCTTTGCGTTCCGCTCTCAGCCCTGTCAGCTGTCTGATTGGTGGAGAGACGGCTCTCTCATCCTCCTTCTCAGACATGCTATTCAATTCTCTCCTGGGCACAGATGTTGAGAGTCTGTGTCAACTCAGATCTCATACGTTAGGAATGAGATTCCAATCTAGCTGATTGTCAGATTTTAAATTGCTTTTGCTTTCCTCCATTTGTGGCAAAGGGCTGGGCAAGGCTGCTAGGCCCTTCTGATGACCAAGGCTACCCACGTGTGGGTGGCTGCTCCAGGCCAGGCTTTGGTCTGGGGCTGGGCAGGGCCATCCCCTTTGTGAAGAGACCACTGAGCCCACGTGAGGACTGAACCGACAGCATTCCTGAGTGGTGGGGTGGGGCACTGTAGAGAATGGCCCATCATTGACTCCACTTGAGGCTGTCATTAAAAAGGGACCTGAGGCCAGTTCTGGACTAGGCAGCTGGGGAATAAGGCAGTCCTGGGCTGCCAACGTATTCAGTGCTGTGCCTGGACCTTTGACCTGGGTCTCCTCTGGCACCTGGCACAATGCTACAGCCACAAGTGCTCCACTACATTCTTCCCCGAAAGACAATGACAATTAGGCTGTACCTAATTGGTGGGAAGAGGACACTTGAAAGAGACATGTACTAACCCCACCTGGAAACAAACTAAAACCACTGGACTTCATTATAAAGAGGGAAGGGAATGTCCCATGCAGGAATAGTTATAATGAGAATGTTTTCATCAGTCTCTCTATACATTTTGTAATGATTTCAAATGTGAGAATTTATTATCTAATCAAAGGATTTGTGATTACTAATTAGTTACATTGTATCCAATCAGGAATTAATAATTCGAGCCTAATTGTGAATTAGAGTTCACGTCCCGCTGCGGGATGTGTGCTGACTGGCAGTGCTGGGCTTGGGAGGGGCAGGCCTCCCTTCCTGGGCTCTAGGTCCCAATGCAAAGGAGCCAGTAGGGTAGGATCATGAGATTTTGGGCTCTACAAGGCCACAGGGACTCTAGGGGTGCAGAAGGCCAGGAAGACAACTGTTCTAGAAGGGTTGCTCAGAACCTGAGCTGAGTGGCCCAAACAAAAACCACATTTTACTGAAGTCTGGCTGGGCAGTACAGAAAAAGACGCTCTGGCGCCAGGGTTAATAGTTTTGTAAATAAAATAAAGATTTCTTCCCTCTCCCCAGGAAGCACACAAAGACTAAAATGAATTATTATTACTTTGGGATAAACAGTAATGCTCTCTGGGTGAAGAGCCAACTGGCAATTTTGAAAGATTAGGTTAATCAGACAAAGGGAAATTTCTGATTAATTGGACAATTACTTCGTATTCTCAGTGAGCCAAGGCAATGTCAGAGAAATATCCTGACCAACTGGGAATAAATTCACTAGCTTGAGGCAGAGACTTTTAAACTTACAGAGGATGAAATACACTGGCATTGTGTGCCCGATTTTTATGGTCTCAAGTTCCCCAAATGTATAGGGCCTATAATTATTTTTTAAGACCAAAGTGATTCAACATTATTTTGGTTTTAAACAATTATGGAAAACCTGTTTGACATTCTCTTGAAATAACTTTAGGACCACAGTAGATGGCAAAACCAAACTTTAGGGGTCAGAAGAGAGGGATCCTTATGTTTGATGATGGAAGATGGTCAGACCCACACACAATGCAAACCCTTCCGGCTCCTTCCTGGAAGGCTAAGGTGGCACCGCCTCACCTGGTGGGGGCGTGTTTCTGTTCCTCCTCCTCGTCCGTGTCACTGCTGATGGTGATGACGCTGACCGTGGGGCTGGGGGTGTCGGGAATGACAATTGTCTGCCGCTGCCGCTCCCGGGTGGTGCTGGAGGCCACGTCGCCCCACCCACAGGTGACCGAGGTGCTGCAGGCCGGGCTACTGTGCACCATGGCGCAGCGGGGAGGTGTGTTCTCCTTGACACGCTTGGATCGCTGTGGGGAGCTGATGGCCTGAGAGGAGGACACCTCACAGGTGGAGACATTTCTGTAATGAGAAAACCACACTTGCACACAGAGGAAGGTCAGGCCCCACAAGTCCTTCGAAGGAGCCCAATTGCCTAGAAACACCTGCTTTGCCAAATCTCTGTAAAACAAGTCAGCGGCTGGACAATGAGTCTCCATCTGTGACTGGGAATGGGATCATTCAGTAAGCAGCTACACAGGCCTTCTCTGGGCTCTGGTTTGGATCTACATGCCTGCTCCCAGCAGGACAAAGCGAGCAGCCGGGGCTTTCGGAGCAGGGAGGGGGCTCTTGTGCCCCAGTCTCTACAGGTCTTGTAGGAGCAGATGTCATGCCAGGATTCCAATTGTGTTTGTTCCAACACAGTCCCTTGCCTTCAGGGTCAAGGCCCTACTTCTGAGCTCTGTCTTGTGTCATCCCTTCAAAGGTACTTAAGTCTTGTTTTGGGGGTGGTGGAAGAACTGGTGTTTGCCACATCAAGCTTTGGTTTCCTTGCTAATGGTTATTCTACTGAAACATTTATTCCTTAAGAGTTTCAGGATCTATTTATTTTATTTTATTTTATTTTATTTTATTTTATTTTTGAGACAGAGTCTCGTTCTGTGGCCCAGGCTGGAGTGCAGTGGTGCGATCTCAGCTCACCGCAAGCTCCGCCTCCTGGGTTCACACCATTCTCCTGCCTCAGCCTCCTGAGTAGCTGGGACTACAGGCACCGGCCACCACACCCGGCTAATCTTTTGTATTTTTAGTAGGGACGGGTTTCACGGTGTTAGCTAGGATGGTCTCAATCTCCTGACCTCGTGATCCGCCTGCCTCGGCCTCCCAAAGTGCTGGGATTACAGGCGTGAGCCACTGCGCCCGGCCAAGAGTTTCAGGATCTAAAGGACCTAACCTTGGTGACTAATGGTTCAGTTTTCCTTCTTTCCTCCTCTGGAAAAAGAACATGACCATCAAAAGTATTTGTGTGCATATAATTGCTAAAAACCTTAAAAATGATTTTTCTGGATTTTGTCTCGTGGAGCCTCATGGGAGGCTCAGTCTAAATTGTAACAGAAAATTTGGAAAAGTGTAAGAGGAAAAAGCACTCTTAAAAAGAGACCTTTTCATCTTAATTTTGATCAACTTGAAATTCCTTACCAAATTAACCAATGTGATTTTTGGTAACTTTAGGGGAAAAATACTCTCTCCCCTCCCCATTAGATCCTCACTGACTCTGGCACAGGCTGAACATCTTTTATCTGAAATGCTTGGTCCAGAAGTGTTTTGGATTTTTGTTTTTCTTCAGATTTTGGAATATTTGCATATACATAATGAGATATCTTGGGGATGAAACCCAAGTCTAAAGACAAAATTCTTCTGTTTCATATACACCTTATACACATAGCCTGAGGTCATTTTATACATTATTTTAAAATAATTTTGTGCATAAAACAAAGTTTTCACTGAGACCACATGTCAGGTGTGGAATTTTCCACTTCTGGCATCATGTCAGTCCACAAAAAGTTCTGAATTTGGGACAATTTTGCATTTCTGGATTAGGGATGCTCAACCTGTAGTATCTATGCAGTGAGGGACTAACGCCAATGTATAATGAAACTCAGACTTTTATATGTCTTTAGAGATTCTAGCACCTTCTAGCTAAAGGGATGGCAGTAAAATGAAAATAATTCAATAAAGGTGGATTTATTTTTCTATCTAGCTAGTGCCAGATACATTGCTTGCTCCTTCCTAGGGACTGGTAATACGTTTCACTGGTAAGATTGTACCATTGTTTGTACTTACTATGTATTTGTTGTTGCTAATACATTACGATTTTAAGATTATGTTTTTCACTACCAATGGTTTTAATATCTCCACTTGGCATTGTTAAGGAAAAGTATGCCTGGCCACATCGCCAACAAGGGAGAGACTACTGGTCTTTCAGACTGTTTTGCCTAAGGCATTGGTCTTAAAAATAAGCAAATACATAACTTTCACTATAATTATATTGATCTTGAAATGTACTGGCAATGAGCCTTCATGAGGCCAGCTGGGTGGTGAGTAGACAAAAAGGAGGGACTTGCTAAACAGCTTGGGAGGCTAAGGGTTCTTACTGCCCCTACTCAGCCAAGGTGAACCACAAAGATGCTAAACTTAGTCCTAGGACAGACTAGTGTTCCATGTGACCTTGCTGGGCATGACAGCCCATGAGGATCGAGACAGTGGACTTTGTTGCCACCCAGTCTAATAATGACATGGGTGAGCTGTCACAAGGCTGCCACACAAAAGCGTTCTGGAAAGCTGCCAATGATCTGAGATAAATTTTCCTGAGTCGTCAGAAACACCCAAATAAGGAATCTTGAAGGATGACAACTTCAGCCCTTGGATAAATTTTTGAATGAGAATGAAAAGAAGAAGGCCTAGTTTCTGGTATCCGGTTATATGAGGAAGCAGAAAACCAAAACCACTAGACATTTTTTAAACCGGATTTCTCTTGATTAACTTATCACAAATAAGCAATTAAGCACCTCAAAGCTGTGCCATTAGGAAGAGATGTAGGAGCAATCCTGTAGTCACACGATCTCTCTTTCACTCTCTCTGTCTGGCTTGGAAATCTCTATTTTTTAACAAGTCAGGTTTATTAAGGTATAACTGACATATAGTAACATTTCTCCCTTTGAAGTGTTTGATGAGTTTTGACAAATGCACAGTCATAACCCCCCACTACAATCCAGACTTAGAGCTTTTTCCCTCAGGCTTCTTCGCAATCTCCTCCTCTCCTACTGGTCTCTGGCAAGCCCTGATCCGATCTCTGTCTCTATGTTTTGCCTTTTCCAAAATGCCATATAAATGGAATCACACAGCATGCAGCCTTTTGTTGACCTTGATTTTTTAAAGTGTTCATTGAGATGAGAATGGATTTAAAGGGAACGGGAAAGATTCATGTTCTGCTGGTTAGTGTCTGGTATTAAACAAGCCATTGCTTATATTTAAGCAAGGTGCTACATCAGTTAAACTTCTGATCTTAGATACAGAGAAAGCACATTTCTTTAGTATTTTTAAAACATTTTTTAACACCTTCAACATTTTAAAACATTTTTAAACAAGTATTACGGTAAATCGTTTCCAAAATGAAACTTCAGGTGAGGCTGAGTGTTCTCTGGACAAGTAGAGAGTGACAAAAGATCATTTGCTTCACCAAACTTTAGTCAGGCTTGTGAACCTTCTCCTAGGTCTAACTGTGCACTCTGCTGTACACTCTCCTTTTGGCAAAAAACCCTGCTAAGTCAGTTTAGCAAGAACCCACCATCCTTGATATCTGATCACCCTGGATATCTGATTAGGTTCCTCAGTCTCCAGGTGTGATGTCTGATCACCTGGGCCTGTCATTAGCAAGAATCCTGTTAGGTCAGTTGAGGCAGAATCTCCCTTACCCCGATGCTTCCTCTTAGTAACTTCCCATCCACCCACACTCCCCAACCCCACCTTGGCTATAAATTTTCACTTGCCCATACTGTATGGAGTTGAGCTCAATCTCTCTTGCCCACTGGAAGATTCCGTTGCATCCATCCCTACACTATTACCACGGTCTTAAACCAAGTGCTTCCTGCAAACCCTAGGCCAGTCCATGTGGTACTGGATGTTTTGCTAACCACTGCAGGAAGAGGAGTGCCCCCGTCCCATGCAACTGTCCCATGTTCAGAGCGGGTGCTGATACTCCCTAATCCTAAACTACGTTTCTTTAGCACTCACATTTCCTTGGATTTCTCTTCCCTAGGGTGGCTCTCACCACCTACCTCACAGATGACTGGTGCTGCTTACTCTTCCGGGAGGAGGTGGTGCTGGTTGGCTGCTGCCGCATCACGTGGGCCACGCCCACATTTAAGGGCTGGGCTGCTGGAAGGGTCACATGACCAGTCAATAGCGCAGGCTGCTGCATGATGGGATTGTAATGGCTTCCGTGAGCATGCGTGTTCCTGAAAGGGAGCCGGGACAACAAGGTGCCTTAGAGGTGTTCTAAAAGCAGAGCTCCTCTGTAAGATCAAGCTTCCTCCCCAGTTAAATGCTGACTGCAGTTGGTTATTTCACTAACTGTGCGGCTGCTAAAGGGATGAGCCATGTGTGCTCATTGCGTGGGTTTCTTCTACTCATAAGAAGTAGGAGAAACACAACTGGTTGTGAGTGAGAAAGAGGACTTTCAAGTGGGAAGAATGCCAAGTGCACCGGCTCCAAGTTCTTAAGTTCTAGGGACAGGAGATAAATATTTCCTCCAACTTTTAAAGTCCCTGAGCACGTAGGTGATTATCCTGAACAATATTTTATTTTAGAATTTACAGGCCAGGCATGGTGGCTCACGCCTGTAATCCCAGCACTCTGGGAGACCGAGGCAGGCTGATGGCTTGAGCTCAAGAGTTCGAGACCAGCCTGGGCAACATGGCAAAACCCCCTTTCTACTAGAAATAGAAAATATTAGCCGGGCATGGTGGTGTGCACCTATGGGCCCAGCTACTTGGGAGGCTGAGGTGGCAGGATCACTTAAGCCTGGGAGGCAGAGGCCGCAGTGAGCCGAGATAGTGCCACTGCACTCCAGCCTGGGTGACAGAGCAAGACACTGTCTCAAAAAAAAAAAAAAAAAGGTTTCACCTTAATTTTATAAAAATAATTTTTAAATGAAGAAAAAGTGGAATTTACAAAGTGTCTTCAATGGGTTATTTTATTCCACTGTGATGAAGGCAGGATATCTTAGCAATACCATTTTATTAATGAAGAAATAGTACTTTACGTGAAAAACAAACTTTGAAGCCTGGGAGCCATATGCTTCTGTGTGTTAGGAAGTGTTAACGTTCTTTTGAATTACCTCAGTGGCTAGAACAATGCTCAGGCATGTAGCAGCTGATCAATTAATTACACGCTTGCTGAATGAACAATTAGATTAACTGAAGGTTGACTAGACAAGTATAAAGTTGGTATTAAATCAAAATTAATAACAGTCATGATAGAAATACTGGCAGCCCTCATCCTAAAAATGGGTTATGTTTCAAAATTCTTATAATCTGGGTTGTATGAAGCTCAAAGCCTTGTTTTCCCACAGAAATGTTAAAGGTGGTGACTGACTCAGAGATTTGCCCATAAGAGCTCATTTAACACATAATAAAATTCAGAGCTAAAGGATAATTCATTTGAATTTAAAAAAATTATAAGAACCTATTGTTGCAACATGGGGAAAAGGATGAATAGGAAAAAAAAAAAGTAGATGAATACTTTTGTAGGGATTTTGATAGCGTCTTTTGGGCATTTACATGGACTTTAGAAACTCATTACGGCTTTTTTCTTTTTTGAGATGGAGTCTCACTCTGTTGCCCAAGCTGGAGTGCAGTGGTACAATCACGGCTCACTGCAACTTCTGCCTCCTGGGTTCAAGCGATTCTCCTGCCTCAGCCTCCTGAGTAGCTGGGATCACCGGTGTGCACTGCCATGCCCGGCTAATTTTTGTATTTTTAGTAGAGACGGGGTTTGGCCATGCTGGTCAGGCTGGTCTCAAACTCCTGACCTCAGGTGATCTGCCTGCCTCAGCTTCCCAAAGTGCTAGGATTACAGACGTGAGCCAAGAAACTGATATTATGGCTTCTTTATTTTGTTGTAGCTCTTTCTCCCATAGACAGATGGCATTCTTTCTCCTTTGAGTCAGGCCCAGCACTGGTACTTCTGTTTCTTAGCCTCAATAATAGATATTCTTTGGCTCACACAAGAAACGGAGAGAGACCAGGAAGAGAGTATGCTGGCTTTGGATGTCTTCTGTGGTCACTAGGTAAGAGATGTCAAAAAGAAAGGAAGGAGGGAGGAGAAATAAGAAATATGTAGGAATTAGTAAGTGTATGTGTATTTCTGAAATTAGATGAGCTATAAATGCTGAAAAACAAAGGGGGAAAAAAGGAATATGTTACGTGTGGGGTCTTTTAGGAGAAAAAGGGGCGAGGGAAAAAAAAACCCAGTTGGTCAGACAGCTTTCCACTTGGCTGCTCCTAATGAACTGGAGGAGGAAAGGCGAACTTGCTGAGCATGGGCCGATGTGATAGTAGGGAGGGAAGATGACAGGTTTATTTAATGCCTGTCATGTACCAGGCACTGTGATGGCACATGTTAAATACAGGCCAAGTGCTTTGTATTTTATCTCAATTTAAACCTCCCAACAATCCTGTGAAGTAGGCATTACTATCCCTTTATTGAAGAAGAAACTGAGGTGCATAAAGGTTAACTTGCCCCAGGTCATGAAGAGCCACGATTGAACTCAGCTCTACATGGTTTGAGATGGAGTCTCACTCTGTCGTCCAGGCTGGAGTGCAGTGGTGGCATGAGGGTGTTGCCAGTGGGGAAGTGAGTGGGACTGTGGGGAAGGGCCCAGATACTCTGTACTAGGCAGAAAATGAAGTGGAGGAATGGAGGAAGCTGCAGTAGGGGTCTGACTGGGGGCTTATATCACCACCTTTCTACTTTTCCCTGAGAAATTTTAATTCACAATAGCCGTGTAGGTCAGAATAAGAACTGTGGGAGGCTCCCTGGGTGATATGGAGGCTGTCAGGGGGTTGAGGGGAGTGACCTGCCCTGATATTCGTGCAGAATGAGAGATAGCCCAAAAGGGCCGTGAGGAGTTGGGGACAACTTGGAGGGCTGCCATCTGGCTCTGCACTGGTGAAGGGGGCCATTGTGGTGGTGTTGGGGGGAAGGTACAAGGGTATCCAGCCATAAAAATAACAGAGGAGTGCATCTATGAGGAAATCATGAGTTGGACAGGGAAGAGTTCTGGAAACAGATGCAGGGGGTATGCAGTGCTGGCAGGCAGTCAGGTGGACGCCTCTCGGGTGTGTGGGAAGTAGACTCTAATCTGTAAGATATGCCTATTAACTGAAGAGGCACACTCAGCAAATATGCCAGCATTTACCCTTCCAAATAAACCCCATTCTGTCAAACCTTCCCGTGGGAGGTGAGATAGACTCTAGAGTACCCCCATCTCAAACATCTTCAGAACACTTTCTAGAATTGCTTAGGGCTTTGGGGACCCTCTTCTGCATTCTTTCACTGGTGACAGACTTTTGTTTTTTGAACGTGGAATTTAATTCTGAGAAACTACCAAACATCATCCAGAACCAAGTCTGGTGAATTACACTGATGATTAAATGATATAACTGAATTCTGGGTGGGAATGACAACTGAGCATAAATTAATGAAGCAGGTTTTCTTGTATCCTGGTATATTATTTAAAAATTGCTTCTTGTTACACTGCACTCATAGTCCACACAGTATTTTTAAAAGCTTTAAAAAGCTCTCTACAAACCAGGGAATTCAAGTATAGGCCGGCCTGGCAGCCCTGTGTCTGCAGTGGACATGCCTCTCATCCCAGACACACCCACTCACCCTAGACGGGCTTCCTGCTTACCTCCAGTCCGCCAACTGCTGGGTGCCTGCCATGGTCTCAGGAATGACGGTGGCGTGCTGCACTGATGTGTGGGTGGCCACTCCAGTCAGCTGCTGCCATGCTGGGGGAAGCAGGATCTGCTGGGTCCCACTTGGCCAAGCCTGCTGTAGAACACGGGACATGTGCAATGACCATGTTTGCTAATCACATAATTGATTTGCATGAATCCACACTTATTCTGTGCCTAGGGTTGTGCTAGACATTCTTATGGGTGTGAGAGTGAGGGCCTGGTCTCTGGCCTCAAAAACTAAAGTAAGGGAGATAAACAATGAACAACATATAGACCAGGTGTGGTGGTTCATGCCTATAATCCCAGCACTTTGGGAGGCTGAGGTGGGTGGATCACGAGGTCAGGAGATCCAGACCATCCTGGCTAACATGGTGAAACCCCGTCTCTACTAAAAATACAAAAAATTAGCTGGGCGTGGTGGTGGGCGCCTGTAGTCCCAGCTACTCGGGAGGCTAAGGCAGGAGAATGGCGTGAAGCTGGGAGGTGGAGCTTGCAGTGAGCTGAGATGGCGCCACTGCACTTCAGCCTGGTCAACAGAGCGAGACTCTGTCTCAAAAAAAAAAAAAAAAAAAAAAAGAACATATATGAACTAAGTACAAGATAATTAAGTACAGGGACACATCTGTATGGAAGGGATTCATTTATGTTGAAGAATGATTTCTTTATAAATTTGCTCTAATGAGCAATGCTTGAAGTTTCTCAAAGTTTATTTATTTACTTGTTCTGTCCCACAACCATGTACAGGGGATTAGGGTAGTTGAGTTGGGCTAGACGAGGGTGACTGCTGGCCCTCAAGAAGCTTTCTGCCTAGTGTCCTTTATTTAGCATTTTACCTTTGATTTATCAATTAGAATCTAGGTTCCAGCTTGTGTTGTCTTCTAAGTTTACACAATTCTAAGATCACCAAATATCTGGAACCTACATCTGAGAGCAAGCAAGTATGAAGTAAAATTCTTAGCTGTGACTATAGCTTAATTGAGAATTACTTTGATTTCTCAAAGCAAAAATGAGATAGGTGGAAGTCACTGCTTGAATCTAATTTTTCTAGAAATTTAAAATGAACGTTTGTAATTCTTGATAGATTCACTGGTGTGTGTGTGTGTGTGTGTGTGTGTGTGTGTGTGTGTTTGTATGTTGTGTTTTAAGCCCTTTTTATCCACGATCACTATTCGGCTTGTCTTTGGTCATTAGATGATTCAGACTGAATACCACTGCCTAAAGTTGGACACTTAAAGGATAGTCACTAAGGTAAAATACCTTTTGGACAGATCAAATATTTAAAGGTTTGATATCTTAGCTACCTCTCTTTCTATCAGAGTGGATGTGACTAACATTGGGTAATTTATTGAATGCAGTGTTCACAGACTATGCATGTGCGCAATGTGGGTGTTTTATATGTACAAATAAGCACTTCTGGACATGGATTACGGATTTGAGTCAGGGCTTAAAAAACATTGATGCTTATAAAAATGATAGAATCACATTTGAGAGCTGAGTGGACCAGTTCACCTATTCCATTATTTTCATGTTGCACCTGAGGCCCAGTGAGATCTCTTAGATGTTTTTGATACTGTTTGTTTGCTTTTGATATAGGCAGAAAGCTCAGGGGCCATAGCTCATACCATGAGTGCTTAATATCTGTTGATAAAATGAAAGAAGCAACTCCACAAAGACTATTAACTGCAGTTAATTGTATTTCAGGTTTACTTAATTCACAGAATGCAGAAACATACTTTAATTGATTAAAACAGTTGCAAATTCCAAATATTAAATGAATAACAATTTCGTTTGCTGTCAGGTTTCTACTAACTTAGCCACTTGGAACTCATTTCAGATCTCATGAAGAGCATTAGTTTTAACTAATGTCATTTAAAAAAATAAATCTTGATATCAAGCTAAGGTTATCATTTTTCTTCTATTTCCCTGAAATGGATATTAACATTTTACCTCAAAGAGATGGGGTAGAAAGACTATTTTTGACTTATTTCACTGATTGATATGCTTGGCTCATTTGTGACAACACTTCATCAGACATTTTTATAATTTATTACTACTACCAAGAATGCAGCGAACATTTCTTACTGCATACTGTGTGCCAAACACAGAGTTAAGTCATAAATGGGTTTCTGACTACTTCTTTTTTTTCTGACTTCTTAACACCAGTTCTGTGAGGTAGGGACTGTTATTTTCTTCAATTTCTCAGATTAATAAATCGAGACACAGAGAGGTTAATGATTAATAACTTGCCCAGAAATATGGTAAATCAAACATACACATTTATTGCCTTCTTTACACTCAACTAAAATGACAGTAAAGGAATAAAAAATACAGATTCATAAAGGCAAAGAGAGTAGGACAGAGGCAATCACCATTAATAACATTTTAGAAGCTCAAAATCTGATGGACAATTACTAAGTGAATTAACAGACTGAAGGAATCTCAGGTCAGGTCTTCATTTCCCCTTAGTTCCCAGATTCTTGGTGTACATGCTTATACCACCCTCCACTCCCCGCCCCAAAGCAGGAGGCTAGAGGATTCTCTCTAGGGGAAATGACTAGTCCAAGAGAAAATAACTACAGATACGACATTTAAGGATCAGGGGATCTGCCAGTGAAAATGCTGGACTTACCTCTTTTCAGCCTATAGAGAAGCCCACATTCAATAGTCTCTACCCTGCCCTCCAGCTTTCCAATTAGTTTTTTAGTGCTTTAGTTTTAAATAGGAATGAATAGCTAATGAACACCAGACAGTAAAGGAAGTTTCTAACCTAAAGAGAATAAAATAAGCAAACAAAAGAAAGAGGAAACAAAAACAGTGTGGGAATCAGAAGAAAATTTTCTAAAATCTATAATTAATGCTGTGCAGAGTTAAAAAATATATCTATGAAACAAGATCATATAAAGAATCAATATCTATATTCAGAGAACATGCTCTTTTTTGGTGGGGAGGGAGCAGAGAGTTCTCAGAACTATGACAACAGAAATTAACCATTCAAAAGAAGGTTTTCAAAAAGTTTAAGAAATCTCGCCAGGCGCGGTGGCTCAAGCCTGTAATCCCAGCACTTTGGGAGGCCGAGACGGGCGGATCACGAGGTCAGGAGATCGAGACCATCCTGGCTAACATGGTGAAACCCCGTCTCTAGTAAAAATACAAAAAATTAGCTGGGCGAGGTGGCGGGCGCCTGTAGTCCCAGCTACTTGGGAGGCTGAGGCAGGAGAATGGCGGGAACCCAGGAGGCGGAGCTTGCAGTGAGCTGAGATCCGGCCACTGCACTCCAGCCTGGGCAACAGAGCGAGACTCCGTCTCAAAAAAAAAAAAAAATAAATAAAGAAATCTCTTAGAAAGTAGTGCAGACAGAGGATATACAGGAAATAGAGGGGAAAAAAGATAAGAAAATCAGAAGATCAATTTAGCAGTATCAACACTCAATTAATAAGAATACTGCAAAGGAGAAACAGAGAAAATGGAGGGGAAGAAATTATCAAAGGAAAAAAAAATCCAGATTAAAAGGGCAAATAGGGTGTTCAGGACAATGTAAGAAAAAAGACCCAAAAGAAGGCATGTAGTCATGAAATGTGAGTCCAATGTGGATGAGGAAAAAGTCTTAAAAGCTTTCAGAGAAAGAAAAAATAATATACTGAGATAAGTGTGCTCAAACACAGCAACACAGCAAACATACAAACCTTTTATAGCTCTGGAAGGGTTTGGGGCTGTATAATGAGATATATAGAAAACTAACCCAATGGGAAAAATGAGGCAATCATTAACTCTAGGAAAAACAAAAAGATGTGTAAGAAAGGAAACATAATCATGGTATATTATAAGGCTCAACTGAGAATAATATTGTATAATATTGATAATTACATAAATATTAAAAAGTAGTCGAATCAAAATTATGTGGGAGGAATAGGAGAAAAGAGTGAGTGAAAGGAGGAACAGGAGAGAAATTGTGTGTGTGTTATGGGGATGGCAGTGGGTTAGAAAGCTAAATCTTCATCTTCCATAATAGGAAGTCAATGGATAATACCTAAAATGGAAAAAAATCCATAAAAAGCAGTCTAAGCATGTTATTTAGAAACACAGAGATAAAGAACAGATTAAACAGTTAAGTTAAAGATTATTGTTATGGGCAGGGCACAGTGGCTCACACCTGTAATCCCAGCACTTTGGGAGGCCAAGGCAGGCGGATCACTTGATGCCAGGAGTTTGAGAACAGCCTGGCCAACATGGTAAAACCTAGTCTCTACTAAAAATACAAAAAAATTAGCCGGGGCATGGTGGCACATGCCTGTAATCCCAGCTACTTGGGAGGCTGAGGCATGAAAATTGCTTGAACTCAGGAGGCGGAGGTTACTGTGGGCTGAGATTGCACCACTGCACTCCAGCCTGATGGCAGAGCAAGATTATGTCTCAAAAAAAAATGTGTGTGTGTGTGTGTGTATGTGTGTGTGTGTGTATATATAAACTTTCAGGGGTAATACATATTATATATATAAAATATATATATAGCAGGGATAATATATGTGTGTATATATATATACACACACACATATACACATATATAATGTAACAATGTATGTATTGTTATGGGGAGTAGACATTAAGGATGGGATAGAGCAGAGGACTATAACTTTCCTATAAGTTTATGGTATTATTTAACTTTTAAAAATTATGTACATGTATTACCTTGAAAAGGAATTAAATTTAAATTTCAAAAATAACTTCCCCAAAGCCACACAGCCATACAATGGTGAGGCAGCCATCTGAATGTGGGCAACCTAATTCCAGCGCCCATGCTTTCAGCCAATATACTACCTCTCCTTGTGCTGATAATACACAAAAATAATGGCCCCTATTGAGGATCAGGCATTGGTGGTTAACTGCATAAAGGTGGCATGAACAAGTCTTCCTTATTCTCTAACAATATCAGGTGCCAGTCAAGAGAGAGGCAGACAGCAGGACAACGGTAGCAAAGACTGGTTGCTGAAAATGTTATCAGAGGAAATTTTGAGTTAGAAACATTAAAGTTTTGTATTTTGAACAGTTTAAAGGGTTCAAGACAACAGTTTGTTTTTAGGGAAACATTTAAAGGTTCAGTTGGTCAAATATGAGCCCAAAAATAAATACCTTAAAAAAAAAAAGAGGTTCAGGTGATATGATTTGATTGGCTAGAAGAATGCAAAACACTTCATGGAAGGGTAGAGTCTACAGTGATCTGGCATTTCTGAATTTCTTCTCTAACGCTGCTAGTAAAGGAGATTTTAGATCCTGCCATTTCACAAGTGAGATAAATTCAATACTGTCTCAATCAAGAACTGTGCTTCCCATCTCTCCACTATTACCTGCTCATTCACAATTTCTGTTGGTGGCCAAGATGCTAGCTGTGGCGTGGGGCTTGTGAGGATGGAGATGACAGCTCCTTTTAGGCAGTACCAAAAAAGCTTTTGTTGCAAGGTGATCCACAAAGATCACTCCCATATCACTGACATAAGCAGAATGATTACCATTTCCACCTGCCATGCACACATCCTCTGGGTGCCCCACAGACGCTCATTGCCCTGAAAGTTTTATGTGATGCTGCTGGGAGGTGGGGAGGAAAAGGGCAAAAAAAATGAAATTAACATGAGGAGTGGATTCAAAGATCCCATCTCTAAGTGCTCACAAGTAAAATCCTTTAAAAGATTTTCAATATTTAGAGAAAAAGAACAATGCCAACTTTTTGAATACATTTATGTCAAATAATAGTATTTGGAATGCCTCTGCCTGGTGCCTAGAAATTTAACCGTAGAAAAATGAAGGCTTCAGTTTAAATGCTTAATTGTTGCTTTTTTATAGCCACCATAAGAGTTTTATGAATTAACTTATTTTTGTCCTTTGAAGGGAACGTTTAAAAATATCTAGGAGAGAGCCCACCTCAACAGGCTAACATATTGGCATGGATTAAGTGACAACCGGAGAGAAAAATAAAAAGCAACAGACAAAAAGACACAACACGATACTGGATAGGGCAGGATTTTTTTCACTTAACATATCTTAGAAATCTCTGCATGTCAAGACACATAGTTCTACCATGTTCTTTTAATGGCTACATGGTGTTCTATTTTATGTATGCATCAACTTATTTAACCAATCCCCTACTGACGAATGTTCAAGTTTCTTCCAACAATCTCAGTTATAAACACAGTAGCAATTAAAATCCTTACACATATATTTTTTGCTCACTTTCCTAATTACAGCTTTAGGTTAAATCTACTTGGAGATTTACAAAACTCTAGGGACCCTCTTTCAAGGAAGCAAAAGGTAAAGTTCTCCCCTGCTACGATTAAAGGACTGAAACAAATTCTGACTGCTGAGTCTTCTGGTTCCACCAAACTGAACAATGAAGAATCCCTATTTTAGCTAATAAGAGATGCTAATTATTATTTCTTTCAGAGATGGTTCCTGGCTTACTAGGGTTAAGTATGCAAACATAAAAAAGATCTGTAATTATCCTTTAAAAGTACATGCGAGTTCTGTAGATTTGGGCTCACAAAGGTGGAGCACTGGCAGACTGGTGTGGATTTTTGCCACTCAGATAAAGTATGAACAAGCTTTTTTGCCCCTGGACTGAGCTGTAGTTCTTTCTCTGATCTATCTAGGCCTTTTCTGAATTCCCCGCTACTGAACTACGCAAATAAAAGGAAGCTACAAGGACCCACTGGAGAGAGAGGAAGGAAGAGAAGGCCTGTTTTAAATACAAAACGTTCTCTGTTTACAAACTTTCAATAAGACAAAACTTTGTGTGCTACCTTGGTGCTAGTGGTCACTGGTGTTAGTGGTCAACTGCACAGTGTCATTCTGGACATAAGCACAGAGATGAAGAATGTTTAATATCAATCTTAAACAAACTGTTCTGGAAAACAGAATAGATAATAATGTAACCACAGCAGTCTGGTTCAACTTCTATGTAACAAAGTTGTGACTTGTTTTTCATTTGCCATGGATCCACAGGTTAAAGGTCACATAACCTAAGCATGCCCAGATGAACCAGGTATGCAACCACAGGCAGAACCTAAGTGCCTGGATTGAGGCGAGTGGATGGAATTTAGAAATGGATACCACATGGCAGGATCCAGGATCCAATCAGATCGAGCTCTGGCACCACCGCATGGCAGGATCCAGTCAGATCATGCCTCTCATATCAATTCATTGCAAAATCCAACCAGATCATGCCTCATTACCCTATGCTTATAAAACATGACCCAGCCCTTCGCCCAGAGACACTGCTTTGGGAACTATCTCCAGTGTTCTCCTTACTTGTTACAAGTGATAAAATCCCCTTGCTAAATACTCCTTGGCTGTGGTCATTGGAGTGGTACCTGTCAAGTGACCAAACCCACTCGTGTGGGTAACAACAATAAGAAGATGTTTTATGAGCCTGGTGTAACCTTGTACTCAAATCAGATAAGGATTTTATAAAAAGGGAAATTATATGCCATTTTCCACTTATGAACATAGATATAATAATACTAACTACAGTATTTACAAACTGAATCCAATATTAAAAAGCATAGCATATCAAGCACATGAGCAAATGGGGTTTATCTCATAAATAAAAGGGTAATTTAATATTACAAAATACATTAATATAACTTATCCCATTAGTAGATAAGGAACAAAAAGCATATGAGTGTCTCAATAAATACAGAAAGAACATTTGATTTAATTCAATATTCATTACAAAACTTAAACATAATAAAGTGTTTTTATTAATTTTTTCTTTTTTTTTTTTTACAGACAGGGTCTTACCCTGTTGCCCACCCTGGAGTGCAATGATGTGATCATAGCTCACTGCAGCTTCAAACTCCTGAGCTCAAGTGATCCTTTTGCCTCAGCCTCCTGTGCATCTGGGACTATAGGCATGTGCCACCATGTCCAGCTAATTTTTAAATTTTTTTTGTAGAGATGGGGACTCACTATGTTGCCCAGGCTGGCCTTGAACTCCTGGGCTCAAGTGATCCTCTCATCTCAGCCTCCTGAGTAGCTGAGACTACAGGCCTGGGACTACAGGTGTGCACCACCACACCCATTACAGAGTGTTATACCATGTTCATGGATAAAAATGACTTACATGTTTAAAGATGTCAGTTGTTCCTGAAGTAAATATAAATTCAATGTATATCTAATAAATATAAAGCAGATTTTTTGTTTCTGGAACTAAAATTCTTATGAAAGAGTGATGCTGAAATTCACATGAAAACGTGAAGGGACAAGAACAGACAAGGAAAATTGAAGAGCTCGATGGTAACAGGGCTTCCCTACTGGGTACCAAGACAGATTAAAGTTGCCATGGTTAAGACAACAGGATATTAGAGAAGCCCATGGAATAGAAGAGAGTGCAGAACAAACTTACTGCAATTTGATTACACAAAAACTAAACAACAACAAAAACAACTTCCATTTAACAAGACAGCGCAAATAGTGTCTTTGGGAAAAGACTTTGTGAACCGATCTTATTTAAAAATAAAGTTGCTTCTAAACTAATAACATTAAGGTCAAGCTACTCAATAGTAGAAATGATTATACAAAAGTAGTGGCTTTTGGTGGTTGAAATACAGATGCTGGCATCAGACTTATTGCGTGTGTGTCCTGGTTCTGTTACCTAATTGTTGTGTAACTCTGACGAGCAAATTATTCTGCTTCAGTTTCCCTGTTTGTCAAATGGAGACAAATACTGTGGCATTGTGGGGATTAAATCAATTAACAACTGTAAAGTGCCCTGGTGTAATGATGATGCATTTGTTATTAGGGTTCAAGTGTCATTAAAGATTGTTACTGTTATCACTGCATCACTACTGTTACTTTATGTTTACATAACACTTCACAAATTTTCAACCATTTTTCATCTCTGCCACCTCATTCTACCGTCAAAGCACCTACATGGATAGATAACGAAGGTTCCAGCTTACAGTTACCTTGAGCCTGGTTTTTCAACTATAAAATGAGAGGATAATCGCCAAGGCTCCTTTTGGCTCTAAAAACTCATTTCTATTTTACAAGAAAGAAATTTGAGGCAAAGAGATATTAACTGACTTGCCTTAGGTCATAGACAAGTTACTAGCAGTTAGGATTAAAACCTAGGTCTCCCAGATTAATTTGCATTTCAAAGATAGAATAATAATAATTTCCCCAGACTCTCCCTGTATCTAAATTTCTTCTTGGAATTGTAAGCAGATACTTAGGAAGGTAATTCATTTGGGGACCATTTACAATATTACAGATACATTCCAATGACTAGAAGCACCTAACTCATTACTAGGGAGAGAAGGAGTGGAAAGTTCTATCTTTTGTGAACAACATTAACATGGGTAATGGTAATACCAGTAATAATAAAGGAGAAAGAATTACCTGGGCAAGCAGACCTGGTTGGATCTGAAGAGGCTGAGCTCCTGGAGCTTGAGTGACGATGGGAACTGCATTTTCCATTCGCACCGAGTAGCCAGCGTGCTTAGAGGGAGAGGCCTGCAAGCCTGTTCCAGACAGTGTGAGGGAGAGAAGGGTTAGCTGAGAGGCTGTGAACTGCTGGATGAAGAAAACCTTCCTAGCCAGCTACGTCATCTTTCAGCTTCCCTTTGCACTGGTCACCGACAATAACCAGGTATTGCCTGGTCCTTGGGAAGTCTCCCCTTAGCTTCTAACAAATTAAAAAACAAAACTCCTCCTGAGATCTTCAATGTTTTCAAAGGCTAGAAGGTCAAATTAAGGAGGTTGTAAGGCCAAAAGTAGGACAGTTATGCGGACAGATTACAACAGGAAAACAAGGACTTCTGACCATCAAGATGTACTTGTGTATGTCAAAATAAGGGGTGTTGGGGAGACGTATGAATCCATTTGGAATTGCACTGACTATAACCACACAGTTTACACCATGAGGCTTGCAAAAATAAATTCTTAAGCTTTCTGGGTAAACTGTAACAAAGTGCACAGTCTAGCTTCTTAGAGTCTACAGAAGAGAAGTGCTGGGGTCATGGCCAAAGAATCGTTTTGAGGAGGCGTTCCAGGGAAGTACTTTTCAGACTGATTGATATTCTTTATGGGAGCTGGGACTACGCTGGCTGTCAGAGATTGGCAGTTTTCTATAGATAACCCACACAGAGGATACTTCATGCAAGGAAAAGCAAGAGCTGACATCAGCATAACAATGAAAGCACAAACAATGTACTTATTTACAGACAGCTGGCCAGGGACACAGTCCCTGGCAGGTGTGAGAGTCACAGTGAATTGACTTGGTGCTGAGGCATAAGCCCTATTGTTTCTAGGTTGGCCACAGTAGGAGAGGAGCCCTCAAGTTCAGTGATACCAGCGCTCTCACTGGAAGAAATGAGGAGGGCCTTTCTCCATGAAAATGAGCGTGACAGAAAACTGCAGGTGCCGAAGCCCCAGAGGACATTCTGTAAGCAGCAGGTGAGAGGCTGTGGCTGCTCGACCTTACCTTGGAAGCCGGGGGGACACACGATGAGAGCTTGCTGGAACGGGTCAGGCCGGGCACAAATCTGGGCTGTTCCTGTCTGCAGGGGCATGCTCCGCTGGGCCACTGCAGCCATGGATGCCGCTGAGGGCTGGTAGAGTGTAGATGGGTAGTTTAGTATGGAGACTTCGGGATTGGCTAAGGAAACAGTGGCACTGGTAGAGGAGGGAGCCTAAAGGAGTGATGGGGATTAAACAAAAATAAACAAAAATAAAAAATGAGGGAGGTGGTATGTTGGGAGACACGAATCTAAATCAAATAAATGAACTCAAAGAAGAACAAACCAACAAAAACTAAGAGCAAAAAGGCAAAAGCAGAGAGGAGTGGAAACACAGTTGAAAGTCACAGGGAAAAGCAGGTCCCTGAAGGCCTGAGAGACAGTCACCTTGGTGTTCACATTCAGACCTCGTCCTGACATTTGTGGGGCCCGGACAAGAAGACACGTGGATGCCTGCTACCATATGTCTAAATGCTGAAAAGCCTAAAAATAAAGCTAGAGACCTGTTTAATAAAATGTTCTGCCTTTTCATTTTGACAAAAACACCTTCTCAATCACCTGGAAGACCAGGCGTTAGTTGAGCACTCTGGGATTCCTTGGGTTCTGTGCTGGCGCATGGTGACGGGGAGAGAGCTGGACCTTGCCCCCCTTCTCTCTGCCGAGCCCCATTCCATTCCACAACACGATGGGCTTTGAGTGCCTGGACCTGCCAGCCTGCACGTTCAAGCTCTGCTCACACTCCCCTCAGGCCTGGTGGGTGCAGTCCACATGTGGGAGGACAAATCCAGGGGGAGGCTCTTGCAGGCCCTAAAGAACTATGGTCTCAGGTACCCAGAGCTTGGCACAGAAGCACATGCAACAGGCAGAGAGCAGGGCCGAGGACGGGCTCAGGTCTACGGGCAGTACTGTTTATAGATGTCTTTAGATGGCTGCAAAGCAGGTTACTGCTAAGAGAAGTGCAGGAGACGTATGCGGAGAGGGAGAGGGACATGCTGAGCCTGGGCTTTGTGTCTGTATCCCATGCACTCATGCTGGTATGCAGTGATGAAGCCTGGCAGATAGAAAAGATGCTGGTGAGTCCAGATAACTGAAATGGAGGTAGCTTTGACAAATACAAGCCATTGACATTATGTCCTCTCGCCTTTCTCCTTCAGAAAGAGACATCACTTGAGACTGAACTTGCATGCAAAATGAGGCTGTAGAAGGAAAACAAATTCTAACTTTGGAATTCTCCAGTTTCCCCCATCTTAGCCTTCATACTGATCCTTTAGCAAGGTAAGTGGAGGTTACCAGTGGTTTTACATTCAGCACTGTCTACAAGAGCTTTTGCCTCTAGAAGTTGCAAGGACCAGGGAATATGGAGGAAGAAACCACGAAGATATCTTGGACACAAATAGAATTTCAAGCAGGGTGTGTATGTGTGTCACATTTGATAAAAAGGACAAAGTCTTATTTTACATATGTTTTCTATACTTAGAAAGATTTTGTGCTAAATTTCATTGCAAAGCAAATTGATTTGTTTGAAAATAATCATGAAATTGAGTGGCACAGATGTCTGATTTTAAGCCAGGTTTTTTTTTTTTTTTTTGAGACAGAGTCTTGCTCTGTAGCCCAGGCTGAAGTGCAGTGGCGCGATCTCGGCTCACTGCAAGCTCCGCCTCCCGGGTTCACGCCATTCTCCTGCCTCAGCCTCCCGAGTAGCTGGGACTACAGGCGCCCGCCACTGCGCCCAGCTAATTTTTTTTGTATTTTTAGTAGAGACAGGGTTTCACCGTGGTCTCTATCTCCTGACCTCGTGATCCACCTGCCTTGGCCTCCCAAAGTGCTGGGATTATAGGCGTAAGCCACCGCGCCCGGCCAAAGCCACATGTTTTAAAGTGGGTGTGCTTTTGCAGCATCACATAGTCTGCTTGGGACACGTGTGCACATATGTGCGCATCAGTGTCTGTGTTTTGTCAGATGACATGACTTGTATTTCCTGTTTTCTCCATATCACGATCTCTTCCGGAGGCTTCTTCCCCCTCAACCCTCCACATTCCCCATGGTCTGCTCATATCTAGACTGCCCCAGCCTGTAGCCCCTGTGGGTGTCCCTGCTGGGGGTCCAGGGACCTGTATCCTCTAAGTCCCCAAACTTGTGCTCGGTGGTTCTACCTTCTTGCCAGCCACTGCTCCTGCTGCTTCCTTCCTGATGTCCCTGGAACCCACTGACTTTTTTCAGTTGCGACTTCCTGGCGCCTGGGACCTGTAAGGCCCTGACTAGAAATGTTCTGGTCTCTACTTCCCTTCCGGCCTTCTTGAGCACAGAGGCTAGATCATGCTTTCCAAAAGACACCTTTGTGCATGTCAGCACCCCTGCTCCAAAGTCCCAATTACAACTTGATGAACATGGTATGTGCCTTGGTCTGGCATGCCCTGTTTTCCCTGGTTTGGCCAACCTTACCTTCTAGACTTATTTCCCTCTGCCCCTCACTCTTCTGACACCAAGATTAGTTTACTCATTGTTTTCCAAGCATACTGTGAGCACAGGCCTTTCCCCTCATACAAATTCTCTGACCCATAGCATTCTCTCCAAGCCTCTGTGCTTTAAGGCCTAGCCTGGGTCCCATATGCCCCATTGTGAAAGCCTTTCGGACACCATTAATGGAAATGAATTGCTCCTTCCTTTGCTATCGCACAGTACAATATAGCTTTCTAGCCCAGCTGCTGTCACAATCTGCCTTACAGTACAGTTGGTCTTTCCAGCCTAAAGTCTCCTGGGAGGGAGGGGCTGTGTCTTAGTGGTGTTTTCCTCCAGCCTGCAGTGGACTCTCCTTCCTTTCGATTCTGTAACACATAATCTGTTTGTCTACCTGGCCCCTAGTGCATGCTATTCTACATTTTGATTAATAAAGCTCACAGGTCTGGCTATGGATGCCTTAGCCTTAGGGCTGGGCAAGGTTTGTTTTCAGACTCCCAACAGCTCTTTCACCCTAAGGAGAGTTTCAAGAATGCTTTTTCTTTTTGCTTCAGCCTGTCTCACCATGGGGACCATAAGCTCCTTGAGAGGCTGAATCTTCCAGTTCTTTGTAGACTCAAGGACAAATGGCACAGTCTCCAGAGTGACCATCAGACATGCCTACGGTTTTCCCTCAGTTTCTAACCCGGCTTAAGGACCAGCTGAAGAAGCCCATGTGAGGGCAACAAAAAGTTTTCTACTTCTGTATATCTTCCTGTAGCTCTCAGAAAGGTAACTAGCCTATCATTGCCAGAGAGGAGCACACAGAGAACTGGGAAGAGCTCTTGCAGCTGACAAATAGTAATAACAAGAAAAAGCAAGTTAAAAAAAATTAAGAGACTGGGGTCTTGCTATGTTGCCCAGGCTGGACTTGAACTCCTGACTCAAGTGGTCCTCCCACTTCAGCCTTCCAAATAGCTAGGATTACAGGTGTGCACCACTGTGCCTGGTGAAAAAGCAAGTTTATTGATGACACAGGCTTTCCAAAAATGAAAGAAGTGATTCCTGGAAGCAGTTTTAGTAGATGTTTCAAATGGTTCCAGAAAGAAGGGGTTTGAGCTTGGTCTATAAACCCAAATTCAAATTCTTGGTAGAAGACTAGGTCCAAATAATAGAATTCCACGGAGATGTTAGAGAAGTGGCTAACACACATGATAAACAAGGAATAGCTAAGAGAAGACTTATTATTCAATATGTTACCAACTGGGTAACCTGAAAGTTTCAGAAAGTAGAGGAAGTCAGCTGCCCTGAGACATAAGGGGTTATGAATTATTGACCCAGCTTCCTTGAGAAATAAAGGATTGTAGATTCATGATCATTTGGGAAATGGTTCTTTGGTTAGTCTACTGGATATATGTTAAAGGCAGCAAGAAATTCTTTAAGTAGTTTAACGTCCTTCAACTTCTAACATAAAACTATGCATATATTTTATTGCTTCTAAATATCTAAATGGGCAAACAGCTCCAAGGAGCTCATGTAGAAAGCAAGCTACTAGAACCAGCAAAGAACAAAAGAAGTCTTGTTGGATTTAAAGAGCAGACATCATCTAGGAAAGGCATTTGGGGACCTTCATAAGACTTACTTATGCTGCTGTGTATGTAGATTTTAAGAGTCCAGACTCTGAAGCCAGATTGCTGGCTGTAAAGCCCAAGCCCATCTCTCATGAATAAGAAAGGGCCTCGGGTAAGAGAATTAATCACTCTGTGCCTCAGTTTCCTCCTCTAAAATGGAAATGATAATAATAAAACCTATCTCACAACTTTGCTGGGAGGATTCAGAGTTATGGTGCACTTAGTAGAGCCTGGCACATAATAAATGTTAGCTATTAGTAATGATGTTATTTATTAACAACATTATCAGCGGAGGGACAGCATGCCTTAGAACTTAAGGCTAGGTGTGTCCTGAGTAATTTTTTTTTTCTGATGTATTCAAAAGTAGGGAGTAGAAAGCAATGCGAGAGGATGGAAATCCTGTTCTTGGACCCGTTGCTTTTGTGGGATGTGATTTTCCGTTACCCACAACTCTGGCCCAACCATCACACTAAGTTACCAGCTACTTCTACTTGACCCCAGTCCCAAGCCAGATCTGGATGGTCTCAGTGCTGTGGAGAAGAGGGGTGTTCTTATTTGACAACTGCCTTTTGATGAGAAACGCTTTTAGTTTTGCAGAGCCTTTGTGACACTCTTTGGAGTGGATATGCTGGCTGTCATATGACCAGCAAGATGGCAGTGGCCCCTCCACCCCCCGTCTGGTAAGGGACCACAGTTCTCCAGCCTGGCAGAAAGACATCCATGGGAAGGACAGCCTGCTGGGGAGACTCCACCTGACATGACACCTGCATTAGAGGGGTGCTCCTTCCTCCTATTTCTCAGATGCCTTTGATACCTGATGGGGCAGATGACAGATGGGGACAGGTAGTTTGGGGTTAGGGAGTTAAGACCAGGTGTCTCATGAGGGCTGGTGGGAAAAACAAATATCTTCAAGGAGGTAGTGAACAAAACCATGCTGATTTTTGTCAAGAAGCTCACAGGTCTGGCTATGGATACCTTAGCCTTAGGGCTTGGCAAGGTTTGTTTTCGGACTCCCAACAGCTCTTTCACCCTAAGGAGAGCTTCAAGGATGCAAACGGCCCGCAGCGGGCAGCAGATTCCAGGTGGCTCTCCTAGAATTTGGGCAAAGGGAGATGGCAGGCTGGGAAGAAAAGCTAGGCCTGAGCAGGGCAATGTGCCACAAGGATGGCCTAGGGAAAAAGGGTGGGAAGGGGAGGGGCTGAAAAGCAGGTGGCACTGACTCTTCAGTGACAGGAGGGACCTTTTAAAAAGAATGGACATAAGGTATTCACATTTCAGGTACACACACATCCACACAGAAGTCCTGTCATTCCAGATTGACATTAAGACCAAAAATCTGGGGACCCTTCTTTGGGGGAACCAGGAAGATTGAAACATGGGAGTAGGAGTTACAGTTTCTTAGACACTAGAGGCAGTCTCAGCTCGGACTTGGAGATTATCCATTCAATAAATATTGCCTGGGTGTCATCCAGGTTTCAAGCAGTATGTTAGCTGCTCGTTCTGCCAATTTCCTGGAAATCTGTGGGAAGAAAACCTTAGCTTCCTGATCCCATTTAGTTCCAGCTGCTGGGATTCTGGTGACAGGCTGATGAACTGATTTTCTCCATGACTCGGAGAAAGGACAGGTTTTATCTGTCCCAAAAGGAGATCAGGTAGATCCAGTCATGTGGGGATGAGGGGAAGGGCCTGAACTGGGTGATTCCCTGAAGTTCTAGAATCTTTATTTTTTTTTTAGATTAAATCCATGTTTCCATGATCTTTTTCTTTGTTTTCTGAGACGGGGTCTCACTCTGTCCCCTAGGCTGGAATGCAATGACATAATCATAGTTCACTGCAGCCCTGAAGTCCTGGGCTCAAGTCAATTATCCTACCTCTGCCTCCTGAGTAGCTGAGACCATAGGCATGCACCACCACACACAGCTACTTTTTGTATTTTTTGTAGAGACGGGGTCTCACTGTGTTACCCAGGCTAGTCTTGAACTTCCTGGCTTTAAGTGATCCTCCTACCCTGACTCCCAAAGTGCTGCGATTATAGGCATGAGCCACTGTGCCTGGCCAGTTCTGGAATTCTTTACGAGGCAGATATCAGGCATAAAAGGATGATAGCACCCCCTTCCCCCTATTCTCACATCAGGTCAGAGGAAAGCAGTAAGGGGAACCATCTCAGAGAGAATGCTCCTCACCAGTCCTTTCTGGGACCTGTCAATGGGGCCCGTAGTCAACACAAAATGTGCCTGGGTCCCTCAAAGGAAATAACCTTGGATGCAAATAGTTTGTTCAGTTGTTGAATATGACAGCAGGAATTTGGTCTCCTGACTAGGTATGATGGAAAATACAACTTCTGAGGCTCACACCGTGCAGCCCCGCCTCTTTCCCCTCTGCTCCCCACTTACCTGGTTGTGGACCGTGGTCAGCTGGTTGTTAAAGGTCATGGTCAGGTTGGTGGACGTGCTGGGGGCCACGTGCGTGATGAAAGGGGTTTTGCTCTGGTTCACTGTGTCATACATATTCACCCGACGCTTGCAGATCTCCATGTTCTGGAAACATGATTTGACGCTGTTCATGCAAAAGGCAGAGGCATATAGAGACATAAGGGAAGGGGAAGAGGGTAACATGGGATGAAGGGGAGAAAACAGAGAAAGAAAAGGAGAGAAGGGTTAATTCAGGAAACAGGACAAGCACGGAGACTAAACTTTAGGTCTAAGTTTCTTGGATTGCTTGTGCAAAGTCTGTGCATTTGCAACAGGCACGGTTATTTAGACGAATTTCCTCCAATGCCTTACTACCCTTTCTCCACATAGGTTCTACACATCACAACAAAACTGACTGCTCACAACTGCATTCTCACTCAGATCCACCTGCAGTGTCACTGCTCATTCTCAACTCTCAGCCTGGTTTCTGGCCCATAAACCAAAGCATAAGCTCTCTGAATGGGAACATTAAGTAGTCACTTACAACCCGTTATAACCCGCCGCCACCTTTCCCAAACACAATCCTTGTGGTCACCTTCTTCAGCTACCCTGGGTCACCAGCACCACCTAGGGGACGGCCAAAGAACTCTCCAACCCAGTATGGTGACCCTATTGCCATGCTTTCTCCCACAGGAGTTGTGCAGGTAGATAATGGTAACAGTAATAATACTAACAATTAATAAGAGTGGTTAACATTTATTAGTGTCCTAATAATAATACTCTGCAACTTCTCACTCGGTCCAGCGACATCAATAAGACAGAGACATGATTCTCGTCCCTACTTTACAAGTAAGGCTGAAGCTTAGGGAGGTAGGGAGTTTCCCCAGGATAGGTAATCACTGGCTACTTTCGTGTATACACATACGCACTCTTTCACCAACTTCAGCCTTCATTTTCTTGTCTAAGTCTTGTCCTGTTACATGAAATATAAATTTTCTCCTTTTCTTCCCCCATTGCATCTGTGTATCAAAACAAAACCCCAACTACAAAAGTAAAGTATAAAATTGGTGCTGAAACCAGCATCAAGGAAAAGGAAAGCCACAAATGGCTTCAACCACCCAAATTCTTGAAAATCAACCAAAAAGTGTCCTTCAGAATTTATACAGCACTTCTCATTCATTTCTTGTAGTTAAACTTACTTTTCCTCAAATGCTAATATTCAAGATAATAAAATCCCTTTTAGTCTGTGTGGAGTGGTTCTCGCCTTAATCCCAGCACTTTGGGAGGTCAAGGTGGGAGAAGTTCAAGGGCTCAAAACCAGCTTGGACAACATAGGGAGACCCCATTCTCTATAAAAAAAAATATAAAAATTAGCTGGGTGTGGTGGCACATGCTCATGGTCCCAGTTACTTAGGAGGCTGAGGTCGGAGAATCACTTGAGCCTGCAAGGTCGAGGCTACAGTGAGCCATGATTATGCCACTATATTCCAGTCTGGGTGACAGGCCAAGACCCTGTCTCAAAAAAAGAAAAAGAAAAAGAAAAAAATCCCATTTAATTTTCAATTCAAAATGTCTATTTTACTTATAAAAAGTATCCTACTATTTTAGGATTACAAACATGTACTACTTCAGCACTCTGTGCGTATGCTATCTTTGGGGCTAAGCAGGTGTCTGTGGGCTATTCCCAAACATCCTTGCTGTGAAAAATGCATTCCAAGTTTCAAACAACTGACTGAGACACCACTTACAGAGTTCTACTTCTTTCTAAGATTCTGACCACTTACACTGCCGGCGACATGCACATGACATAACCATTTACCAACTGATGATGCTGGAGAGAAAAGAAAACATATTGCACGGTATCCCATAGCTAAAAATACTCCTAACAATGCTGTTAATGCCAGTGTGTTTTCAGCTCCTACTAAGCACCAAGGTCCTGTGCATGGAGGCTGTAGCATAAAACCAATGCATTTTGTATTCTTTTTGGATTGGGTTTAAAGCATTTGATGGTTTGGTGACAATTCAACACAAAACTTTCATACTCCTTCAGAATTTTCTAACTGAAATATTTCAAGTTTTGGGTTTTAGGAAAGGGCAAGTACTTTCACTTTAGGTTTATAAGAAAATTGGTTTTAAAAAAATTGTGCACTGGAATCCTGGTATGGAGAAAGGAGTGGGGTCTCTTTCACCTAGTAGCTGTGGCTCAGTTCCCAGGGTTGGGGTGCTACAGCAGCATGGGCCTGGAGGTTTATCCTTGCCCTGGAGTTCTTCAAGGTCTTCCCAGCAAGTTCTAGAGAACTTTAGGGACCAGGCCTACTTTCAGGCAAGCCTAGGTGTGTTCAGAGACCCACCTTTCCTTCTTAGGCTCATTTCTGAGTTCTAACTTGCCAGTGCCCCTCTTGGGTCCCAGACGAAGTTCTGAATCGGTTGCTGATGCTCACTCACCGTCTCCATGTGACCAAGCCGTGAAACACTCTACTGGTGCTTCCTTACAGAATCCAGAGGTTGATGGACTCTGAGGTCATTAAAGCCCCAGGCTTTATGGGGGTGGCTATCTGACTGTTGGTGCAGACGACTAACAGGACCTCTGTAGAGGACAACCCCACCCTCAGTCTCCTATCCATAGCTGTTTCTCAGTCATCCCATTTTACCCCTGATATCAAAAGACAGAACTCATGGGAGCCCTATCCAGTAAATTGCCAAGTTTGCCTTTCTTGGGTACAGATGGACAGCTATGTGGCTGACCCCTATGGCACTCGGAAAAGGACGAATCCAGGCCAGGTGCAGTGGCTCATGCCTGTAATCGCAGCACTTTGGGATGCCGAGGTGGGCGGATCACCTGAGGTCAGGAGCTCGAGACCAGCCTGGGCAACATGGTGAAACCCTGTCTCTATTAAAAACACAAAAATCAGTCGGGCGTGGTGGCGTGTGCCTGTCGTCCCAGCTACTGGGGAGGCTGAGGCAGCAGAATCACTTGAACCTGTGAGGTGGAGGCTGCAGTGACGCAGTGAACAGAGATTGTACTGCTGCACTCCAGCCTGTGCAAGAGTAAGACTCGACCTCAAAAAAAAAAAAAAAAAAAAGAAAAAGAAAAAAGAAACAGGAAAAATCCCGTAACAAGAGTAGGGAGGGATGGGTCCAGATTCCTTCTTTGTATGGAAGTTTAGTTGTTTCAAGCATCCTTTTACATTAAAGAGGCACTATCTGGTTCTTGCAGTGCCATTTGACTTGCCTCACTGAGAGTAAGACACAAAACTGAAATGGAGGCAGCACTATCCGTGGTGGTGCCGCCCACTCACTTCCCTGTAGGCCAGGAAGGGACAGGTCCAGCCTTGAGACCCAGCCCCCTCTGACTCTGGAGACAGCAGGGCCTGCCATGATACGCACAATTCTCACATCTCCAGGCTCTTCTCACAGGATTCCCTTCCCCTGCTGATCCTTACAGAATCTGTTGCTCTCTTGAGCACACCCCTTTTCCCTGCAGATGTAGGATGTGTTTATTTATTCTTTCACATCCCAAGTACCTCAGGGTTGAGAGGCTGAAGTGAGACCCTCCATTACCTTCCCATCCACCAATGGCTTCCTTTTTTTTTTTTTTTTTTTGACGGACTCTCGCTCTGTCTCCCAGGCTGGAGTGCAGTGGCGCTATCTCAGCTCACTACAACCTCCGCCTCCTGGGTTCAGGCGATTCTTGTGCTTCAGCCTCCGCAGTAGTTGCAATTACAGGTGCTCCCCACCACGCCTGGCTAATTTTTGTATTTTTAGTAGAGGCGGGGTTTTACCATGTTGTCCAGGCTAGTCTCAAGTTCCTGACTTCAGGTGATCCGCCCTCCTTGGCTTCCCAAAGTGCTGGGATTACGGGCGTGAACCACTGCGCCCGGCGATGACTTCCTTTCCTCTCCCCTTCATTCACTGAGGCCTTTGCCACTGGCTGGATCTTCCACTCTAAGCCATTCCCTACCTCGCCAGGAAGGCTTCAGAAGTCACAGGTTCCTTGTCAAACACCCTAGCTTCCTGCTTACTTCTCATATCCAGTGACTCCTGTCCTCAACCCAGTACAGCAACTCATTCCCTGGACTGTCAAACCTTAAATTGCTCCACCTCCAGAAACTAAGTTCAAGCATCCTGTTTCCCAGCCACATTCTTCCTCCATCCAGCTCATTCCACTATGACTATGATAACTCTTCTCTGCATTGACTAGAATACCGCGTTTACTTGGATCCCCTCCCATCTTCACTTCCTTTCCCTTTGGGCAAAGCCTCCAATAGCCATCATTCTGGATTACAGTTACTGTCTGGCTAGCCTCATCAGCTTCCTTGTCAATCTGTCTTCTTCTCTTATCAGCCTGGCAAAAATTCCACCTGGACAAACCCAGATCAGGAGACTGATCTGTCTTCTCTATGCCTTCACCTGGGGAGATCAGTTACACCATAAACGATTCATGTCCAACCTCAGGGCTCAACAATTCCACCGTATTTCTCTGGTCAGTTTGCTCTGCCACCTTCTGCTCCAGCTACTTAAATTTTCTACCCTTCTTAAACCACCCTCCACCTTGTTCTCAACAGATAACCTCATTGCCTACTTCTGAGAAGCAGAAGCTGTCTGACAGGACTCCCTCAACTTTTCTCCACTAGACCAGCACATACGCTGCATCCACACGCCCCTCCTCCATCCATCCTTCCAGTGACACTGGCCCATCCCTGTGCTCTGAACCCTGTCTAAAAAACAATCCCCTTGACCCCTCCCCAGTCACCCCTCTTTCTTCTTTTGTATAGCCTCACTTCATGAAAGGTTGCTATTTCTTCACCTCTCATTTGGTCTTTCAACCTGCTAAACTGGTTTCTGCTTTTACCACTCCACTGAATGGCTGCCACTGCGTTACTGACAACTTGCGAATTGTTAAACCCAATGGACATTTTTTTTCTAGGCTCATTTCACTTGTGTGGCAGCAGACAGATCTTTGCTCAGCACACATCTAATCAGCTATTCCCTTGCTTAAAAATCATTTAATGAGTTCCCTTTGCTTTTTGGATCAAGATTAAAAACCTTAACATGTACAGCCTGCCCTGGCTGACTGGGTGCCTCACTGTCTCACCTACTGCCTTCTGGGATGGGTGCATGGTCCTGCCCATGGGGGAGTGTACTGTCCACACAGGCAATGCCCTGCCTGCTCATGCCCATCCTCTTCCTTATCCTTCACAGACCACTTCCTGGTCTGCCCCAAAATGATGCTCCCCTGTGGTATGCTCTCATCACACCTGATACTTTTCCTGGGAGCAGCCTGCTGATTTGGGCATCACTTGTTTTATACCATTGTCTCCTGTGGATTGCAAGCTCCAGTGGGCAGGGCCGTCTGCTCTGCTCACCACTGTACCCCAGCACACAGCACACTGAATAAATGAATGAACAAATCCAAACCCAAACTAGACTGGGTCCACTCTGGGACGGTTCTGGGAGCAACCTTTGGCCCTGAGACTGGTTTTGCTCTACAGAGACTACCATTTCTGGCACCTCTCTTCCTGCACAGATACCCAGAGTCAGGTTCATCCAGCTCTGTGCTCTCCTCTTCCTCCCTTTTCAGTGTGAAGCCAACTGCAGGCCAGGGACCCAATCCAGCCACTGCCCACTTTCTTTCTTTCTTTTTTGAGAGGCAGTCTTGCTCTGTCACCCAGGCTGGAGTGCTGTGGAACGATCTTGGCTCACTGCAAGCTCCGCCTCCCGGGTTCACACCATTCTCTTGCATCAGCCTGTAGAGTAGCTGGGACTACAGGTGCCCACCACCATGCCCAGCTAATTTTTTGTATTTTTAGTAGAGACGGGGTTTCACCATGTTAGCCAGGATGGTCCTAATCTCCTGACCTCGTGGTCCGCCTGCCTCAGCCTCCCAAAGTGCTGGGATTACAGGCATGAGCCACCGTACCCGGCCTCTTTTTTTTTTTTTTTTTGAGACAAAGTCTTGCTCTGTCACCCAGGCTGATATGCAATGGTGCAATCTCGGCTCACTGCAACCTCCGCCTCCTGGGTTGAGGTGATTCTTCTGCCTCAGCCTCCCAAATAGCTGGGATTACAGGTGTGCCCCCACCACACCCAGCTAATTTTTGTATCTTTAGTAGACACAGGGTTTCACCATGTTGGCCAGGCCGGTCTCAAACTCCTGACCTCAGGTGATCCACCTGCCTTGGCCTCCCAAAGTGCTAGGATTACAGCCACCATGCCCGGCCCTGCCCACTTACATACATGTTTTATTAGAATGCAGCCTCACTCATCTGTTTATGTATTGCATCTGTGGCTGCTCTCAGCTACAGTGACAGCACAGAGTAGCTGTTACTGAGACCTTATGGCCGCAAAACCTAAAATATGTAGTGTCTGGGCCTTTAAAGTTTGCTGATCCAAGTATCAAACAGGACACCTACTGTGTGCTGTGGGGAAAATCCAGTAAGTGTGTCATGGTGACAAAGGGATGGTTCAGGGTTTCGATTGGAGTGATTCTCTTGTCAGCGTCAATGGTCAGCATCTTCTTCAACAGGTCAATGAACTCTCGCCGGTCAGCCTTTTCCACCAACATGTCGCTCCCTTCCAAATCTGTTGTCATGTTCACCTGGATGCAAGTAAGGACAGGTTACCAAGGACGACCCTAGCATGCCTCCCCTCTCCTGGCTCCCCTTATTTTTTGCCCTGTAACTTCCTCCTGATCTCTCAAGCCCCCTTTCTCAGTTCCCAGGAACTCTGCCCCATGGGAGGCACCACCCACATGTTGTCATTCGCCCACAGGATGTGGTTTTTCTCTCTGCAGGAAAGGCAGAGAGGGCCTGTGCCCCAGGAAGGGGAGAGGGCCGCTGCTGGGACCTGCAAATATAGCTGAATGACAGGATGTAAACTGCTCCTGCTTTCATCAGTTAAGTTGAAATGCAGCTTTCATCACTCCTCATTAAAAATAACCACAAGATGAAAAGAGTCCTGCAGACTTGCTGCATGACAATGGGAATGTTAATACTATTGAACTGTACCCTTAACAAAGGCTAAGATGATAAATTTTATGCTGTGTGTGTGTTTGCCACAATTTTTAAAAAAGAATCACAGCCAAGCAGTAGAAATAAGATGCAAAAAAGTCTATGTATGTATGTATTTAACCTTTAGAGGGAAGTGGAAGGGCCTGAGTGTGCCCCTCCTCCACCTACAGCATATCATCCTTCTCATGGCTCCCCCACGTAGGGCCAGAATTATTTTAGTCCCTGTGTTCAGTGGAGTCACCTCTGGCCAAGACAGGCAGGATATCTGAACACAGGATTTTTCTTCCAAGGGTGAGTCTATACTACGATCGCCTTTAAAAGGCTTGTTTTGTGGTGATTTGTATATTTTCCAGGACATGGTCTGGAAACCAATTTCAGTTTTCTCAGACAATCTAAGTTACTAATCAACTGACAAGCACACTTTACTCAGAATCATGATTTTTGGTTATACTCATCTACAGTAAGAGGGATGCTAAGTGTTTACTGGTGTATGGCTTTTTATTATTATTATACTTTAAGTTCCAGGGTACATGTGTACAACGTGCAGGTTTGTTACATATGTATACATGTGCCATATTGGTGTGCTGCACCCATTAACTCGTCATTTACATTAGGTATATCTCCTAATGCTATCCCTCCCCCCTCCCCCCTCCCCACAATAGGACCCGGTGTGTGATGTTCCCCTTCCTGTGTCCAAGTGATCTCATTGTTCAATTCCACCTATGAGTGAGAACACGCGGTGTTTGGTTTTCTGTTCTTGCGATAGTTTGCTGAGAATGATGTATGGCTTTGTTTCTCATTGCTTTAAAGAGAAAATTCACTTTGGATTGTCCTGGTTTCAGACTAGTTTTCACACTAAAAATAGCTGAAGTTCTAGAATTTTCTCTGGGGCACAAAGGTGAGAGCCTGTGGTCCCTGCCAGTGAGCTGAGACTGTGTAGCAGAATGAATTGTATCCCCCTAAAAGTATATTAAAGTCCCAGTCCCCAGTAGGTATGAATGTGACCTTATTTGGAAATAGGGTCTTTGCAGAGGTAATCAAATTAAGATGAGGTCATACTCGATTACGGTGGGCCCAGTGACAAGGCAAGGGAGATGTGGACACAGCACAGAGAAGACACAGGATAAAAGCCATGTGAAGAAGGAAGCAGAGATCAGAGGGATGCAGCTACAAGTCAAAGAATGCTGAGGAGTGCCAGAGCTGCCAGAAGCTGGGAGACAGACATGGATGCTCTTCCCCAATGGCCTTTACAGTGAACATAGGCCTGCTGAAGCCCAGTTTCCAATTTCTGGCCTCCAGAACTGTGGGGGAGTGAAAATCTGTTGTCTTAAGCCATCCAGTTCATGGTACCTTCTAACAGCTGCCCCAGGAAACATACATACTCAATCATGAGCATTAAATCCATGGGTACTAATGGGCTGGAATTCTTCTCACGATAACATCAGGAAGATTGGCCAGTACTATATTACAAGTGGGAACTAATAAACTGGAATGCTTTTTTTTTTTTTTTTTTGAGACAGAGTTTTGATCTTGTTGCCTACGCTGGAGTGCAGTGGCGTGATCTCAGCTCACTGCCTCCTGGGTTCAAGCGATTCTTCTGCCTCATACTCCCAAGTAGCTGAGATTGCAGGCACTCACCACCATGCCCAGCTGATTTTTGTATTTTTAGTAGAGACAGGGTTTCGCCATGTTGGCCAGGCTGGTCTCCAACTCCTGACCTAAGGTCATCCACCCACTTCAGCCTCCCAAAGTGCTGGGATTACAGGCATGAGCCACCATGCCCGGCCAACTGGAATGATTTTTATGGAGCTGGTATGATGTTTTAAAAATGTTTTACACACCAAATGGTATTCTTACTAAGGTTGGCTGTAACTGTTTAAGGTCAAGGTCAACCACTGCAGCTGAATAATGTGGATTTCAACCCATTATCTTATATTACTATTGCAGAAGTCTTGCTGCCCTTGGTTTTAAAGGGCTTACATTTCATACTCACCCATGAAGCTTACCTGGGCCATATCATCTAAACAGTTGAAAATGTATTTTCTTGCTTCTTTTGACTTAATCCCTGTCTCTGCTTCATGGTCATCTGGTGTCTGCCAAGAGAGGCAAAAGCCAATTGGTAATGTGACTTAGCTCTTCATCACTGGGACTCAAGCCCTGGAATTCCTGTGTCTCACAGAGGGTCTCTTTCCCACCTTTCAGAAGAGATTTTGATTCTTCAGTGGCCTGCATACCTGCAATTCCTTTCTCTCTTCATCCACACCAATCCATCCCTCCTCCTTCCCATGCACACGTGTCAGGGGCCAGCTGTCAGTCAGGTACGGAGCAGTCTTGCTCCATACCACAAGCTGATCAAGGTCTGCTACATCCTTGATCAGCTTACAGCCTTCTCTGAGTCTAAGGAATAAGACAAGATTCCATTGTGGAAAAGCAAAGGGCTTTTCCATGCATTTTCCAATTTTATTTAATAAACCCTTATGCACATAGCTCTTGCTACGTGCCAGACATTGTTCTAAAGCACATTTATTCATTTAATAGTTTTGACAACCACATTAGGTAGCACAATTACTATCCCCATTTTCCAGATGGGGAAACAGGAAGAGAGAACTCAAGGCACTTGCTGTGGTCACATGGCCAATAGGTGGCAGCTGGTCCCAGAGTCTGTGGTTGGGCTGCCCCTCTATTGGCGGCTGAGACACAGACATACATTCCCCAAATGGCTGGGGAAACTGCTGTTTCCAATTACTATGGGTTTTTGGACTCTTCCATGAGGTAATCCAGAGGTAATTAATCCTTAAAATCTCACTCAAGGACAGCACACCTGGAGCGGCTTAAGTCCTGGGAACAGCTGGACATGTGGGACTGAGGCTCTTCAATAAAACCCAGCAGCGAACTCCAGCCTCACCCTCCTCCACTGGAGGACTCTTTTTACTGGACACTCACCCTCACAGTTGCTAAATGCCAGGTCTCCCATCAATAGCCTGAGTGCTTGCTCAGTTCCCAAATCTCTTTTCTCAGTCTTTTGTGACTAGTGGATATATACTATCTTTTAACCATATTAGAATTTGGCTGCAGTTTCCATTAAAAAAAAAAAACCCAAAACAACAACAAAATAAACATCCACCCACCCTGCTGCACAAAAAGAAATACCTAAAATGAAACATATTTAAGACTTTATTATTTTATTTTTACCAGGAACACACTTTGATTTTAATTGCTAGGCACAGATCAAAGCGAAAGCAAACTATGTTTCTGTTAAAGTGAAGCCCCTGCCCTGGAGTTTCAGGTTTATGGTTACTAGAGTGAACCAGACGCCTCCCTGGGCCTCAGGACGTTCCCATGGGTTCATCAGGCAGCCTCCTTTGCCTGGAATCCCTCTCCCTAACCCCCACCACCCCAGCCGCCACCCTGCACTTCTCTACTGGGCAAACCCGCTTCACTGTTCCTTTTCTTTTTTTGAGACACAGTCTCACTCTGTTGCTCAGGCTGGAGTGCAGTAGCACAATCTCAGTTCACTGCAACCTCCGTCTCCCAGATACAAGCGATTCCCATGCCTCAGCCTCCCGAGTAGCTGGGATTACAGGCGCATGCCACCATGCCCAGCTAATTTTTATACTTTTAGTAGAGACGGGGTTTGACCATGTTGGCCAGGCTGGTCTCGAATTCATGACCTCAAGTGATCTGCTGGCCTCAGCCTCCCAAAGTGCTGGGATTACAGGCGTGAGCCACTGCACTCCCTCTTCATTCTTCAGTGCCCAGTTCAAATGCTCCTCCTTTCCCCTCTGCTGCAGGCAGAACTAAATGCTCTTTCCCCTTGGCACCCACACCCATTCTTGACCAGGAACAGGGCCCTTATTACAGAGGGGCGGGAGCTTGTGGCACATGGTCCTGTCTCCCGCTGGAACTGCCAGCTCTGAAGGGCAGAGTGGGGTTTGTTTCTCTCCCTAGCACAAATCAGACAGTCATCAAGGCTTATCGGATTAAATCCTGGGAGTTCAGCAGTCATAATGTGGGACTCTCACAGGTGGTGATAGGCCCAGGGAAAGGGGGGCTTCTGAGCATTCAGATTCAGTCACACCGTGTATAAACAACAACACCCCAACGCCCTCATTTTGCTGACTAAATCAAAAGCTCCCCACTAATAAATCTATGGCCCTCTTCCCTAAGCGCTGGGCCACCGTGAGGAGTGGAGGGGATGCTCTTCCTACCTTCAGTCTCCACAAAGGATATGGTGAGTCCGTGTCACGGTTGAAAAACCTAGTTGTCTTTGTCCCTGCGCTTAATAAATATTCAGCAGGCAAACCTTGTGTTTGTGAAATATACCGAATCTGCAAGAAAAGATAAGAATGAGGTCAGGGCTTTTCCTGTCACTATACATATGGTACACTAATGGCTCTGCTGGCTTTGAGAAAAATGAAAATGACAATTTTTGTAGGGAAAGAAGTTAACAAAAAGAAAAAAGGAAAAGGGAAAAGAGAAAGGAGTAAAGGAAAAATAGCAAGGTTAAGGGAAGCAAGGTTTGGGAGACAACGTGACATTCCACAGCCCCCCATTTGTCACGTGATCAATGTTCCACAGTCCCCCCATTTGTCATGTGATCAATGTTCCACAGTCCCCCCATTTGTCACGTGATCAATGTTCCACAGTCCCCCCATTTGTCATGTGATCAATGTTCCACAGTCCCCCCATTTGTCACGTGATCAATGCAGTGCTAATCCAGGCTATTTTCCAGATGAAGAATGAGGTCTTGTGAATATCTGTGTCACGTGATCAATGCAGTGCTAATCCAGGCTATTGTCCAGATGAAGAATGAGGTCTTGTGAATATCTGTGTCACGTGATCAATGCAGTGCTAATCCAGGCTATTTTCCAGATGAAGAATGAGGTCTTGTGAATATCTGTGTCATCTGGACCCACCTGATCATACTCTGAAGCTCCTGGATATAACGGCCAGCCCAGGAACAGTTCTGCAATCACACAGCCCAGGGACCACATGTCAATTGCCTCACAAAACGGTAAACCAAGGATGATCTCAGGGGCCCTGAAAATGAAGAATGGAAGAAACCATTAGCAAGTTGGAAATGCAGGCAGCTGTTTCTATATGAATACTATCTTTCAAACCTGGGGTGCCGTTACTGCCTCCTCTTCTGAAGGGCCTGTGGCTCCCAGGAGAGGCGCTGTGCTACTTTGGCTTCGTCCCCTCCATTAGTGGAGGACCCACTTAGAAGGCTGGCTGAGATGAAGGGTAAGTCTGTCTTTAGAACACACCTACAGGGAACCACACCTACTGACTTCAGTACTTTCACATGCCAATCAGATGAGCTAACAACCATTTTAGAGATATTCTGAAGTCATCTTTTGTAGCTGAAAGTCTGGGAAACTAATCTTCAGAGAATGCCTGGTTTTTACAAAGCAATTCTGAAATGCAGGTCTTCTATTTTCTTCTGTCTATCTAGAGATGGGAGCTCACTATGTTGCCTAGGCTGGAGTGCAGTGGCTATTCACAGGCATGATCATAGCTCCTATAGTCTTGAACTTCTGAACTCAAACAATCCTTCTGCCTCAGCCTCCTGAGTAGCTGGGTCTACAGGAATGCACAACCACACCCAACTCAAGGTATTCTATTTTCAGGAATATGTAAAACAAGCTGCCCCCCTCCCAAAATGATGGGATTAAGTCCAATATCTGTTCATGCCAATTATCCTGTCTTAAGAATTTACATCACACTTTCTTAAGGAAACATTGCTTTTTTTTTTATTAACTTCTAAAAAGCTAATCTTCTTAAAAGTTACCTAATATTACAATTATAGAACTCCATTCATCAATGCAGAGTCTTGTATCAACCAGGATTCCAGCATAAACTCCATGACCAACCTGTTCCTGAATGTAGGAGTTCTGTCCCTTCAAGGAAATCACCTAAACCCCAAGAGAACATTTCACAGGGAGTTGGTAATCAACACCAAAGAGACCACCCAGCTACATCTTCTTTTCTAAGAATTGGTCATGATTAGGTAGGGGTATGTTTTGGATAAAACCAGGCTCAAATTTGAGATATGAACACAGCTTATGTTTTTTTAAACATATGTCTCAAGGCCAGGTGCAGTGGCTCATGCCTGTAATCCCAGCATTTTGGGAGGCCGAGGCAGGTGGACTGCTTGAACCCAGGAGTTCAAGAGCAGCCTGGGCAACAGGGTAAAACCCTGTCTCTACCAAAAACAAACAAAAAAACCCAAATTAGCAGGGTGTGGTGGTGTGTGCCTCTAGTCCCAGCTACCTGGGAGGCTGAGGTGGGAGGATTGCTTGGACCGGGGAGGCAGAGTTTGCAGTGAGCTGAGATTGCACCACTGTACTCCAGCCTGGGTGACAGAGATAGAACTTATTTAAAAACAAAAACAAAAACAAAAACAAAAACAAAAACAAAGAAAAGTGGCTGAAGGCACTCTACTGATAATGAAATGCATTAGCCTGACTTTTGTCTTCTCTATAAATTTTCCACCTGACTAAGCGATGCTAGAAGAGGCTACCTTCCCACCCTTTCTGCAGCCTGCAGTGGGAGTGAAGGGAGCTGGGGAGCCCTTTCTCGGTTACCTTTCACCCACCTAGCATGAGAGTGGAGAGGAAGGGGACAATCAGAAACACCCCCACTGGTCTTGGATCTTCTAGCTGAATTTTTCTCTACTGAAAAAGCATCTCCTTTTCCCCCTTCAAATTTATTCTCATTGATATCTTTTTTCTTTATATAATAGTATTGAAAAGAACAAAACAAACAAAACCCAAAAATGTCTTATTACAAAGTTTTGATTTTTCACATGTAAAATGGAGTTTGGCCGGGGTGGTGGCTCATGCCTGGAATCCTAGCACTTTGGGAGGGTGAGATGGGAGGATCACTTGAGTCCAGGAGTTTCAGACCAGCCTGGGCAACACAGTGAGACCCTGTTTCTAAAAAAAAAAAAAAATGGCTAGGTGCAGTGGCTCGGGCCTGTAATCCCAGCCCTTTGGGAGGCCAAGGTGGGAGGATCATTTGAGGTCAGGAGTTCAAGACCAGCCTGGCCAATATGTTGAAACCCTATCTCTACTAAAAATACAAACATTAGCTGGGTGTGGTGGCGCATGCCTGTAATCCCAGCTATTCAGGAGGCTGAGGCATGAGAATCGCTTGAACCCAGGAGGCAGAGGCTGCAGTGAGCTGGGACGGCACCACTGCACTCCAGCCTGGGTAACAGAGTGAGAGTCTGTTGCAAAAAGAAAAAAAAAAAGTTAGCTAGGCACGGAGGTGCGCACCTGTGGTCCCAGCTACTCAGGAGGCTAAAGTGGGAGGATCGCTTGAGCTAGGAGTTTGCAGGTGCCATAAGCCATGATTTGCACCACTGCACTCCAGCCTGGTAACAGAGCAAGACCCTGTCTCAAAAAAAAAGGAGTTTATTCCTTTCCTCAGAACTGGAGACTGGGTACTGGCTACTAGGTGCTTCTAGAGTGCCAGCCACAGTTGCTGGTCTGGGCAGCAGGAGGAGTGACCGCTGGGGGGTGGAGCGAGTTGCCTTGGTGCTATTTAATGAGCCTTCCGTTGTCCCCACCCCTTGCTGCTGGGCATCTTCAGCTGCCAGTGTTCTGCTTGGCACTTCACCCCCTCTTTGGCCTTTGTCTCCTTTGGTCCCCACATTGGACCGTGCATGTAGCGTCAGGGGCCACTCTTACCGGCACTGATGAGCTGGGGATGCCTGTGGTGGCACGACATGTCCCTGCAGCAACCTCATCTTTCACGTGGCCACGAGCCCGCCACCTGCCTAGGCCACCTGTGTCAGTGTTGGCCATACACCAGGGCCCCCAGGTTCACTCACCATTGTGTGTAACTGATGAGATTACTGCCAGATTGCCTCTAGCAGTGCCTTTAGAGATCATTTCAGTTTATTTAAAAAATCACATCCCTTAGAAAAGAAGGGATTATCTGTGTGTGTTTTGCTTTGTTTTGTTTTTTTTTAAATGAGACAGAGTCTCTCTCTGTTGCCCAGGCTGGAGTGCAGTGGTGTGATCTTGGCTCACTGCAACTTGTGCTTCCTGGGTTCAAGCGATTCTTGTGCCTCAGCCTTCCAGGTAGCTCGGATTCCAGGCGCCCACCACCAGGCCTGGCTGATTTTTTTATTTTTAGTAGAGATGGGGTTTCACAATGTTGGCCAGGCTAGACTCAAACTCCTGATCTCAAGTGATCCACCTGCCTCAGCCTCCCAAAGTGCTGGGATTACAGGCAGGAGCCACTACACCAGGCCAGAAAAGAAGGGAATATCTGAAAAGAACACAGTCAAAAAAGTATTATGGTGTCAGAACCTGTTTCTTTCTGCCCTCCCTGTTCTAGAGTCAGGGGTGGCCTCTTGTCTCCTCTCACATGGATCTAGGCCTCTTCATGGGAGGAGAGTTTTGGCCTGGACTGCTTGCTGAAGGATCAAGCACATTCTCACCTCTGTCCCCCGATTCTTGTCACCTGGCCCCTTGGCTGGCCCCCGCCCTCTTGCAGCCTGACGTTTGGATGCTTGACACTCCAGTCTGTAGGTCTGGATGTTTGACACTCAGGTCTTAGGAAGAGGCCAGTCTGGCTCCGGGGGACTTCTCTGAACTCCACTACATGCCTGCTCTTCCTATCAGGTTAGTTACATGGTTCTCATGGCCCGGAAGGCTGTTCCTAATCCATGGAAACCTCGTTTTCCAGTTTCTATTCCCCAGTGATGAACAAGGCAGACTGCAACAGCTAAAACGGCCACACAAAGGCACTTTAGTGATGTTCTTTAGCAGGAAATACCAGACAGATTTTGACGACTGACATGACATGAACGGGGCCTGTGAAAATTGCTTGTAGTCCACCAAGAAAATGAAATGGCAGCCATTCACGGTACCATGATACATGCTGCAGAATATTCCTGCTGTGACCATAAAGAACAAATACCCAGACATCTGGCTAGGTGGCTGGGAGACAGTACTGTCCACGAAGCCCTCCGATGCTGGGAAAGCCACATCAAAGCACACAGGACAATTCAAGTCGAATACAAAACGTCTGTCACAGAAACACACAGACATAAAAATCGAGCCGACACAGCACACCACATGCTCTAGCGGCTCCCACGTCAGAAAACAAAGCAGAACACAAGAACGAAACAGAACACAAAAAACACAACAAAAGCCCCAAACACAAACCTCTCCTAGTCCCTTCATCTCCCAGCAGCTGTTGCCCTAGTTCTTGGCTCCCCTTCAAGGCCCACTCTCTGGAGAGTCATCTCCCCCTGCGGTTCCCACCTCTTCACCTCACAGCATTTGCTCAGCCTCCTCTAACTGGAGTTGGACACTCTGCATCACTGATGCGCTGCACTTGCTGAGATCAGCAGTGATCTCCATGCTGTCACATCCGTTGATCAACTTCTTAGCTCTGTGACTGGGAGCTGCATTTCTTTCATGCGGGTGATCGTTCCTTCCTGCCCTAAAACACTTATTCTTGGTTTTCATGGCATCGCTTGCTCCCCATATCTGTCCCGCCTCTCTGCTTGTGGCTTGCCCATTTCCTTTGAAGGCGTGCCCTCTTCTACCCAACTGCTGTGTGTTGGCCAAGTCCTAAGCCCGCCTCTTCTCTCCTTCTACCCTTGCCCTAGATAATTGTTATGGGTTGAACTCTGTCCCCCCAAAAGTTATGTTGAACTCCTAATTCCTGGCACCTCAGCATGTGACTTTATTTAGGAATGGAGTTGTTGCAGATATAATTAGCTAAGATGAGGTCATACTGGAGTAGGTGGGCCCTAATCTAGTGTGACTCACATCCGTATAAGAGGGAAATCTGGACATAGATACTGACACAGCGGCAAGATGCTCATGTGAAAAGTGAGGAAGAGACTGGAGTGATGCGGCCACAAGCCAAGGAACACCTGGAACCACCCGAAGAGGGAAGAGACAAGGAAGGCTCTACCCCTGGAGCCTTCAGAGGGAGCATGGCCCTGCTGACACCTTGATTTTGGATGTCTTTTGTTTTAAGCCAGTATTTTGTGGTATCTATTTCAGCAGCCCTAGGAAACTGACTCAGTCATCTTACTTAACTCCACAGGTTTAAATTCCATTTGTATTTCCAGGTTTGTCTCCATCTTGGAATTCTCCTTCTGGCTCTAGATTTACATTCTGGAAGCCTGGTATTGCCTCTGGAATGTCTCATAGTTATCTCCAATCCTACAAGTCTAGAAGGGAACTCTTCTCTGATCCCCCTCTCTAAACATATTCCTTCCACTGTCCTCCTCATTTTATGAAATGGAATCACCACCCTCCAGCTGCTTAGGCAGAAATCCAGGAAAGATGTTTGATTTCTTTATCCCCATCATCTATACACTAACATGGCCAGCTCCAAAGTCTCAAGTCAGCCCCTGATTCTCCATCCCCCCTGCCGCAGCAGAGGAGCTGGTCACCCCTGCATTACCTGGAGCTTCCACCACAGCTTTTCCACTTGTCTCTCCCTTCCTCCTGCCCACTTCCTCCATGGCAGCCACAGGGAACAGATGGCACTCTCCCTTGCTTAAGCCTTCAGGGGCTCCCCACTGGACTTGGAATGAAATCTAAACCCCTTCATGGCCATGGGGCCTCCACGACTGGGACCCTGCCCACCTCTCCACCATCCCTGCCAACCACTCTCCTAGCTCAATATGTTGCAGGCCCATCAGTTTCCTTTCTATTTCCAAGAGTACCCGGAGCTCCTTTGGAGCTAGAGTCTTCATGGAATGCTGTTGCTTCTGCCTTAAATGCTCTCCCTGCTGGCTGTCACACGGCTGCCTCCTTCTCATCCCTCAAATCTTAGCTCAACTGTCACGCTACAGGCCTCCCTTGACACCAGTTAGTCTTCATATAGGGTGCCATAAATGCCACTTCACAGCACTTTCTTAACCTGCTCGCTGTCTGTCTTCCCTGACCAAGTCTATGAGGGCAGCACAGGCATTCGGTAGCCACTCATTAAGCATCTGTTGATCAAATAAACCTTTACTAAATATAAAAAAGTGTTAAAATATGGATTAAGACAAAGCTCTAAGGCAGTGCAGACAAAAGAGAGTAGAAGGGCTGAATCGTTATGCAGCAATCAAGGCTGGGCAGGAGGGGGCAGGATTTAGCCCAAGGAGGAGGAGGAGAAGCTGAGGCCCAGAGAGGGGCACGAGCATCCTGGCTCACACTCACCTGTCCAGGACAGATAGCAGGAGTGCCGAGGACAACTAGTTGTAGGTGGCCAACAAAAGAATTATAGTAAAAATGACAGAAGGAGCAGGAGGGGTGGAAGTAGCACCTGGGTCATGCAGGGTTAGGACTTGGGACCTCAGGGATTTAGCCCAAACCTCTTATTTTATGGCCATTGTCATTACACCCTCTAGAGCCTCCATCTTAGCTCTTCTGTTGAAGCCTTTTTATCCCGCCCGTCCCACTGCAACATGCTAAATCACGTGCTCCTCCACCTGGGCCTCACCACAGCCACCTGCTGCTCTCTTGCCTTTGGTTTGAACCTTTTCCGATCCCCTCTGGATCCCTCTCCCATCCCTAAGGGTGCAGCCTTTTCTCTGTACTCATGAGACATATTTCGGATACAGCCTGCCCCCTTCCCTGCCCCCTTCCATTCTTCCTTATTCAAACAGACAGTGCCCACTGTCTCTGTGCTGGCTCTACCAGGTGATAAGGATACAAAGATCAGTGACATACTCAGACCAGATTGATCCAATAAATACTAACTGAGCACCCACTGGCCCCACAGAACCATCTTAAAGAAATTCCTCATCGCTATTTTGGGACATCAAAAATAAACATATATATGAAGTGTCAGACAAAATCTGCACCTAAGAAAGAAGACTCATTCCTTTCCAACATTCCCAAAGCAAGCCACTAAACATCCTTGTTCTGGGGAAAGAGAGTAAATAATTGTCATTTTTGACACATACATACGTTTGCATATCTGCCTCTACTATACCTCCTGGAGGGCAGGGTCTGCGTCTTACTTGTCCTTGATCCTCAGCTTGGCACACAGAAGCTGCTTCATAAACAGCTGCTCAACACCCAGCCCATAAACCCTCAGGTAAGGGAGGTAGTTCGCCATCTGGCCCCTGGGAATCTCTGGGGACTTCAGACCATTTTGCTGTGATCTGATCTTGCAGAGGCCTTGTCCCTCTCCTCTGCTAGTCTATGAGGCTCTGAGGTACTAGAAGTTCAAAGTCAAGTCTAAAATGTTTCTTTTTTTTTTTTTTTTTTGAGACAGAGTCTCGCTTTGTCACCCAGGCTGGAGTGCAGTGGTGGGATCTCGGCTCACTGCAAGCTCCGCCTCCCGGGTTCACGCCATTCTCGTGCCTCAGCCTCCCAAGTAGCTGGGACTACAGGTGCCCGCCACCACGCCCAGCTAATTTTTTTGTATTTTTTTTTTTAGTAGAGACGGGGTTTCACCGTGTTAGCCAGGATGGTCTCGATCTCCTGACCTCATGATCCCCCTGCCTCGTCCTCCCAAAGTGCTGGGAGTACAGGTGTGAGCCACTGTGCCAGGCCGTAAAATGTTTCTTTTCATCCAGCCACCTGAAGTATGTTGGATGGTTGCTAAAGCATGCATAGTCTTCAGGGAAGCTCATTCTTACTGATGGTCATTCTGAGCCAGAATCTGTTTCAAGCTGTCCTCACTCACTTATTAGAATATTCAACCACCATTTACTAAGTGTTTCCTCTGGGCCAGGTACTGTGCTGGGTGCTAAAGATCAAAAAGTAAACTAGACCCCATGGCTCTTCCAGGAGTTCACTGTCTAACCAAGGTAGCAGCATAGTGACATCTGACATACAGTGTGTGAAGTGTGTACGCAGTACACAAAGATGTGTATGCAGTACACAAAGATGGGGGAAACTGGAGGAGAGAGAGCAGGATGGGCTTCCCAGGAGGAGTCTGAGCTGAGCCTTAGTAAGTGGCCAGGCAGGGGTGGCCACCACACACAGAGCAGTGCAAGTCCCCCGACCCCCATGTCGCTGCTCTATCTCCAGTGTCTAGCATGCAGCCTGGGCATGCAGGTGCTCCATACACATTTGTAGAAGGAATGAATCTATGCCAAGGGCACACCCCCAGCAGTTGCCAGTTTTCCTCGGAGCTGGCAGTGCCACCTTGTCAGTACCTCCTATGTGAGAGGCAGACAGCTTGGCCTTTCTGTTTCAGAGTTTACATGGTTTTTTGGGTTAATCATCACATTTCAGTTGCTTCCATGGGGGCTGTTTCTGTTCTCGGTTCGGGTTCAGGCAGGTAGGGCTGTTGGTTCCTGAATGCGGTGAGTGGACATCTCCAGGTTCTGTTATAACTGATCTCTCATTTGCTGTTCCTCACCTTCCCTGCTACAGCTCCACCCCATGGAACCATTTTAAAGAATCGCCTCATTACTATTTTGGGACATCAAAAATACTTTAAACACACATGAAGTGTCAGACAAAATCTGCACCTAAGAAAGAGGGGGATAATTTCTTTCCAGCGTTCTCATAGGAAGACACTGAAAATTCTATCTTTCTATAGAAAGAGGAAAAACAACTGTCATTTTGGACACCATCAATATGGAAGTTTTGATAATTTAGCTCCATTCACTCTCTTGACTGCACACACTGAGAAGCATTCCCAGGTCACGTCCAGATCATGTGACCCTGCAGGGGAATGGCCTCCAGTGGAGGCGTAGAGGCTGCGGAAGTCAAGAGGTTGTGGCCCACACTTGGGATCCCAGTGTTCACGGGGTCGAATCCCAGCCCTGTCAGGTACTGGCTATGTACCTACTTCTGGGTACGGGTATGATGATTAGGTGAAACAGAGCATCAGAGGGGGCACCTTGCATAGGCCTGGCATAGAGTAGGCAGCCGAACAATACTTTACCACTTGTCTATAATACATCTTAAGTCCATGTGAAAGCAATGAAATAAACAGATCATCCCTCTTCCTTATTATTATTATTATTATTTTTTTTTCCTTTTTGAGACAGGGTCTCGCTCTGTTGTCCAGGCTGGAGTGCAGTGGCACGATCTTGGTTCACTGCAACTTCCTGGGCTCAAGCAATCCTCCCTCCTCAGCCTCCTGAGTAGCTGGGACCACAGGCATGCACCACCACACCCAGCTGATCTTTGTATTTTGTGGTAGAGACAGGATTTCACCATGTTGCCCAGGCTGTTCTTGAGCTCTTGAGCTCAAGCAATCCTCCCGCCTCAGCCTCCCAAAGTGCTGGGATTATGGGTGTCAGCCACTGCACCCAGCTTCCTCATTTTATGAAGCCACTTACTTTCTGATATGGAATACTCTGTTGAAATATATTAAAGCATATACACTAAACAACTGTTTCATTTATTTACATAAAAAGGTGAAAAGATTAATATAACCAACAATGAAGTACCTACCACCTAGCTTTAGAAATAAAACTCCCTGGCCAGGCTTGGTGGCTCATGCCTGTAATACCAGCATTTTGGGAGGCTGAGGTGGGTGGATCACCCGAGGTCAGGAGTTCAACACCAGCCTGGTCAACATGGCGAAATCCTGTCTCTACTAAAAATACAAAAATTAGCCGGGCATGGTGGCATGCACCTGTAGTCCCAGCTACTTGGGAGGCTGAGGCAGAAGAATCACTTGAACCCGGGAGGCAGAGGTTGCAGTGGGCCGAGATTGAGCCACTGCACTCCAGCCTGGGTGACAGGGCGAGACTCCATCTCGAGAAAAAAAAAAAGGAATAAAACTCCATATCCTGGCCAGGCGCGGTGGCTCAAGCCTGTAATCCCAGCACTTTGGGAGGCCGAGACGGGCGGATCACGAGGTCAGGAGATCGAGACCATCCTGGCTAATACGGTGAAACCCTGTCTCTACTTAAAAATACAAACAACTAGCCGGGCGACGAGGCGGGCGCCTGTAGTCCCAGCTACTCGGGAGGCTGAGGCAGGAGAATGGCGTAAAAAACCCGGGAGGCAGAGCTTGCAGTGAGCTGAGATCCGGCCACTGCACTCCAGCCTGGGTGGCAGAGCAAGACTCCGTCTCAAAAAAAAAAAAAGACTTGAAAAAAAAACAACAACAAAACTCCATATCCACAATCCTCTTGCTTCTTCCTTGTGTAGGGAAATACTGCCGTAACCTAGTGTTCCTTTTATTTCATCTCACATGAATGCTGGGTACCTGCAGTGCACTAGGCAATGAAGACTGAAAAGACAGCCCTGCCCTTGGGCTGCTTGGAGTCCTAACAGTGTGCCAGGCTAGAGGTCAGAGTGATGCCCAGGGGACACAGCCCAGGGAATAGGTTTGGGAGGGTGATCCCGTGGGTCTGAGGGCCCCGGCAGGCAGAGTCAACCCGTATTACTGTGTCTGCTTATGGCATCAGTGGCAACAAGGGCTGTGACACAGGATTCAGGGTACAGTCCCTTGCTCACCCCAAACACTTTGGGCAAGTCTGAGACCAGAGTCAGTGTCTTGCTCATTTACACAGTTCACCGATAAAATAAGGGCAGGGTTCTCTGCCACTCCGAACTTGGGCAATGAATCTGCAACACTAATCGGAGCGCACAGGCAGAGCTGTGCATTTCTGGAAAAATGTTACTCAATTTCTCTGAGTTTTTATTTCACCATCTATAAAATGTGATTATTAATCTCGCTTTTTCTCTTGTCTCTACGGCAGCTTATGAAGATAAATTATGGTTGGCAGAATTATAAAGCAGTTTGAACTCCTTGGAAGCAAGGCACTCTATTAGTCCATGGTATTTTATAATCACTGATATTATAAGGTGTACTTGAATTGAACTGCAGTGAAAAAGTCCGTTCCCACAAATATATGTAGATTGAAAGTAACCTCAGTATGGCTGGGGCAGAAGCAATCAAAATGTAAAATTGTATTTCAGATGGGTTGTTAAATCTTATGTTTCCACTGCAAAAATAAGGAGACTTGTATTGCTGTCTTGAGCTCTGAGCTGCTGTTTGAGCTGGTGACCGGGAGTGGGAGGCGAGGGATTACAGTGAAGCAGTGCAGGACCCGAGAAACAGTGGTGGAAATCTGAAGAGCAGGGAGGAGGAGGAGGCTATTTTAGAGGAATTGGAGGCAGAGGTAAGAGAGAGCTGTATAGAAGACAGTCAGAAAGGCAAGGGCTGGAAAGCACCTTGGGGCAGCCGCATAGAGAGACAACATGCCCTGTGACCACAGGCAAGCCTGCCGGGAAAACAGGGGCAGCCTCCCCACAGGATGAATCCACACCATGACTGGGGGGATCTGGAGGGTCCAAGTGGAGATACAGATGGCCATCGAGGTGAGCTAATCCCAGGTCAACCTGTGATTTGATTCTGAAAAAGACACAGCTTCCTAGGCAAACAGGAGACCAGAGAGAAATAGCTTTGTCTTTGATTAGGGTGTTAGGTAGACAAGCAAAAGGAAAAAGGGACCCAGAGACGAAGCTCTAGAACCAAAACACAGGGGGAGGTTGACAAGGGGCCCACCCATTGTGCTGGCTTCTGCAGAGCCATCCTTGGAATGGCCAAGCCAAACATCATGGACCCCAAGATCTCTGTGCACTCTGCAGCAGGGTACTTTTGCCTGGTTAGAAGCTGAAGAAATTAGGATGGAGAACTGCTGCAAGGGAACAAGGTTCTGACTCCAAAAGGAGAGCTGGGGGAACAGACATGCCACTCAAACTTCTGGGTGGTTGCAGTTTGATGTAACACACGTAGCACCACTGTTGCAGAGATGTTCTACCTAAGGGGCTGCTGCTGATGTCCATCCAACTGTGTGCTAAGGAGGATCATTTCAGACCCTCACTGATGATTCTGTCATAATTGAGTATCTTCAGCTATCACCAATAGAAGTGCTCAAGACTTCAGAATGAACCATCATATCCATATGGAGGTTGACATAATTGCAGTTGGGTCTAGATGTTGACATCATTCTCATGTCACACTTGGACAATCTCCTAAAGGATGCAGGCTTTCTTCATTCAACTGGCCATTCCCTGTATAATGTTAGAATCAGAGTGGCAGTTTTTTCTATTCATACTGGCAGTGAACACCTTGGCTCTGAATATGTACTAAATACACACACGCACACACACACACACTTTTCACGCTGATCCTTCATTCCTAGTCCCGCTCCAACTCTGCTAAGTGTAGCACCAAAATCTAACTCACTTGCTTACACGCCAGAGGAGAAGGTTGCATCCGCAACTGAAATGAATATAATCTCCAAAGGCTTCTAGTGATGTTGGTGTAAACTGGAAACCAGTTCTCAGATGTCCAGAGCATATTGGCCTCTAAATTTGTGGTTATGTGCTTGTGCATGTAGAATAAAGTGAAGAAAGTACAGCCAGGGACATGGATCTACCTAAACGATATTGACTTGACTTGGTGAAATAAGAAAAGCAACAAGGGAAGTAAAGGAAAGAGAAGAAAAAAAGAAAACCATAAATTGTAATGTCAACGAGGAAGGTTCCTAGAAGAACCAGCTTGGACTCCGTGGTGAGGCATTTCAAAGGTACTCACGCTGCCCTGTAATTCCTGTGATCCTTAAACTCCTGACATGTGCTGTGCCTGCTTTACCCATTCCCAGCCTGGGTGGCCCAGTATCCCCCAATCTGGTCTCCGGTGGTTTTACCATGAAGCTCTGTGTTGCTGGAGAAAGCCTTTTCTGGCCTCCCAGCACTCTACCAGACTATGGTGTCACCAGGCCAGGCTTTATGCTTGGTGACTTTTGCCAAAGAATGTGCTCAACAAATGTTTGCAGAAGCACAGCTGTGCTCTGCCACTGCGCTCAGATGAGGCTCCTAACCAGGTGAGCGCAAAGGCCAGAGGCCGGGAATCCTAACACAACACAGTGGCTGAGAAAGGAGCCAGGCCTCAGCCATTCTTTTATGATGGCCCTCACCATGGATCCTTTTGTTGATTGTTTTTCTTCCGATTCATTGTTAGCCTGTTGACTGAAGCGGAGGGTTGAAACTGGGCATTCAGAGTTTTGTTGGGAAGCCTGCTGATTCTGGGAAGGCCTAACCCAAGGCCCACGGTCACCTGCTGTCACTTTTCAGCTTTCTGGGGCCACTCCTCTTTTCTCCGCACTGGCAAGGGATTTGGAATTTCAGTTCCTGTGGATCAACTGCAGATATGGCATCTTCACTTCTTTATTCAGCCTGGTGATGTTACCCACTTATAGTGATCATGAGATGTGAGGCTGGGAAAAAGGCTGCCCTCTTCCACACTGACCTATTAATTCAAGGTTCACCCTCTACTGTAGATGGATGCATACTAAGAAAGTAACATTATTTATGTGCAACTTTACTGATTTAAATGCAAAACTCATTGCTTCAACATTCAGCTTTGACCGGTTCATGGTAAGTACTCAGTAAGTGTTTGCTGGATGAATGAATGAACCAACAACAGGCAGAAGAAACGATGCTTTCCTTCCCAAGGTTCCCCGTGTCTGCACTGGAGAAGCCCCGAATCTTCAACTCTCAGATGAGTGACTGTGCCATAGTCAAGGCTCATCTTTGGGGTATTTTCTTTCCTTACAGCACCATCTGATCATGTGGCTTGTGGAGCTAAGTCACAGCCAGTCTTTATGGCTGATAGTCTGGGATAAAAGACAGAGACTTGCTCCTTCTTTGAAAGGGAGATACATTCAGTGTCAGCAGCCGGAGATACACCAATTAAGAGAACAGAAGCCAGAAACTTGAGCTATGAAAAGGAACTCACTGAGTAAAAATGTCAAACACAAGTTAGAGAGTGAATTTCCATTGCAGCCTAAGGGATATTCCAATAAAACAGGTATTGTCTGAGGAGTCTCCAAGCAGGGCCAAAACCCACCAATACCCTACCGAAGCAAGTTTCCAAATAAAGCCACTACTCCTGGCCGATGGAGTAGGCTCTGACCCTGTAAGTATAGGATGCGGTCTGACTCCAAGCAGGCAGGTGTGAGTGGGGTGAGGGAAGCCAGGTGGATGAGGATGGCCTTGCTCTCCGGAGACATGCACACCATCAAACCAGCAAAACAGGACTCACTGAGGGCATGTTTTTTACCCAATTTTAGAGCAGGAAGCATCCACAGAGTAAATGTGGCCACGGCCCGTCTGCTCACAGCACGCCCGGTTAGGACCTGCTGTGGTCCGGACAAGAGCGAGCGCTCACGGTGACTCGTTGGTTATTCCAGCAGGAGTTAGGAACAAGAAGGTCTTGTCAAACAAAATGGGCATAAACTCCAGGTCTCCAGCCAAGGGCAGCTTATTCAGGGAAAACCTTCCAACACTCAACTTTTCTTAAAGGAGCTGAAAAAGAACAAACCAAACCAAACCAAAGTTTGCCACCTTGTGTTTGGGTCACAGAGGAAATACAAAGCTGGCTCTTTACACCTCCCACTAGGGGGCGCTGAAGTGGAGCAGACACAGGCTCCAAAAGCCACCTGAACCTTCAACTCCTGTGGAGACAAAGGGACGCGACCCACTGGGTAAGGGAATAAAGGGTTCCCTTAAGGCTGGTATGGTGGCTCACCCATGTAATGCTAGCACTTTGGGAAGCCAAGGCGGGAGGATCACTTGAGGCCAGGAGTTCAAGAGTAGCCTGGGCGACATAGTAAAACCCTGTCTCTACAAAAATTTTTTTTAAGAAATTAGCCACGCATGCTGGTGCACACCTGTAGTCCCAGCTACTCAGGAGGCTGAAGTAAGAGGATGGCATAAGCCTGGGAAGTCGAGGCTGCAGTGAGCTGTGATCATGCCACTGCACTCTAGCCTGGGTGACAGAATAAGACCTTGTCTCAAAAAAAAAAAAAAAAAAACAAAAACAAAAAAAAAAAAGGAAAGGAAGTTGTTCAGATGAGCATACCACTGCTCCATCTTCTCATAAACCAGTTTTCTTATCCTAACAATGGGGCCTCTTTGTAGTCCAAGAGCAGGGACTCTCCTACAGTGCCTCTGGAATGGAGCAACATTCAGCAAAAGAAACGAGAATGCTCATTTTGTTCTCGTGAGCCTCGAACACTACTCCAGCCAACTGAGCTAACCAGCTGTGGAATCAGGGAGCTGTCCCACATCAGCGGGGGCTTCAGGTGGAGAAGGGAAGAAAGGAAGGCAGGAGGAAGGGAGGGAGGGACTCTTGAGGGAAGCCAGAGAAGGAAGAGTGAGGGGCAGTGAGGCAGCACCTGAGACTCCTGGTGGTCCTGGACTCTCCCTGAGTACACCCAGGCTTCCCCTCCACAGCTCTGTCTGTGGCCCTGTAGAAAGCACATCTGGCCTGGCTCTCATGGGAAGCCTGCAAGGCTTTCTACTCAAACCTTACCTGCTCTAGCACTCCCTGCTGACTGAGGCTCCCTCCTGTGCTCTATTCCTACATTGCTAACGATGTCTCTACTGCCAATTCAGCTCTTTCACTCATCCTTGCACCGTTTTTTTTTTTTTTTTTTTAATGAGAATAATCTATAATCAGCTCCTAGACTGGAAGCATCCCGAGGCTATTGCCTGTGCATGACTGATCTCTGTACACCTCATGGTACCCAGCGTAGAGTCTTGTCTACTGGGGTAAGAGGGTCAGTGTCCACAGACATTGTGTGTCATTGTTCACACTCATGAGCTAGAAGAGACTGTGGTTTCATCCTCTTCTTTCCTACCACCAAGCACTGTGCTAAGAACAGTAAATACCCAATACACAGATGTTTGCTGAACTGAGTAACTGATTGTGTGAAGAAGTGAAAACTGGGATTTCTTACTGTTTATTTACTTTTAAGGAAATAAGTGGTAGGGAGCGAGCTCTTTTAGTTCTTCTATGATAATAAGGATTTCAATGGTGAAATCTGAATAGAAACCTATAAAGCTCCACTTTTTAATAGGAGAAGCTAGACATAGGGAGTTTGTATCTTAAAATATATATATGTATTTTTACATACTGAGGAATATATATATATATGCATGCTGAGGAATAGTGGGTGATAAAGGAGATACTATTCATCTACCTGAAGAAGATGAGAGAATAAGTGGAGATAGGCAGCTAGGGAGATTTTGAAAATTTAAAAAAAAACCCATAAGCAATTAAACCCATAAAAAAGCCTGTAAGATGTTTGAAAGAATGACAGTGATCATTGGTATGAACAGCTTAGTTTCTTTTTTTGCTAAAGAAGAAAAGTTTTGTGGCATCACTGGAAACCAGTGAGTGCCTGCCTGGCAGGCCTGTCTCTGTAGTGTCAGCTGTGTAAGTAGGTCTTTGTATGGTTGTATTTAGGCTTGTCCCGGATTCCCCCAAGAGATCAAAAGTTCCTTGAGGAGACAGAACCTATATTTGCTTCCCAGGGAAGTGCTCAGCTGCCACACAGCTCAGGGTGGTGCACACAGCAGGGGTTCAATCAACATTAACCCGCTAAATGGAGCTAACCAAATTCCACCCCCAGTCTGAAAGGCGCTGACACAGAACTGTCTAGTTCCTTTTCATTTGGCCTCAAAAAGGGTATATTTTTCAAAAACAACCCCACATACCCCAAAGATTCAAACTGAGATTCAGTTTTGAGGCTAAGTGAACAATTCTGCCTAACTCTTTAGTAATTCTTGCTTGTGTGAAAATCAAACAGAAGTCTTCCCTCTTCCCTCTTCTGGGTTTCCCTAACTGTATAGAGGTTGATAGACTTCACATGATCACAGAACCCAAACTTACAGGCCATCACTAGGGAGTCACAGTTCAGACCAGGAAATCAATAGCGGCAGAGAGAAGTGTGGAGGGAAACGATGTAGCAGCTTTCGGGTTGCACAGTCGAAAGGCTGATGAAGGGAATACGGCACACAGTCCCCAGTCTTATTACTTTTTCCCCTGGGAGTCCATCAATAGCTTAAATGTTAGTGAGCATCGTTCCTGCTTGTACCTTCACGTCTGGTTAAAATGAGTCTGTTCCGCAAGCCAGGGCTTAGGTTCCATCATCTTTCCTACCGAGCAACGCCCCCCACACTTCTATCAGCCCCATCTGCATCCTTATGGAGGACGGCTCTCAGGACTGTCTTGCTTGGCAGTGGAGGGCGGAGCAGAGGGAGGGAAAGGGTGCTGCGGGTTTTTTTTTTCTTTCCCCAAATGTATTGTGTTCGGTGTGGACAAATATTTGTGTAGTCTGTGTTTACCATTAATACTAGGATAAAGTCATTGGTGATTCGATTTTTCTATGGAAAGCAGCAAAGCATGGGGCGGGAAACAAAACCCCAAACGGAAGAACAGAAACTCTAAAAGCTGGCGTCTGAAGGTATTATTCAAAAACAATATGGGAAAAGGCAGCACTGTATTTCCTCTGTTCTTCTAAGGGGAAGTTCAGAAAAAGGTCAGAAAGAGAACAATGCAGGCCATCTATCATAGCAGCCTCTAACCTAGAGGTGACTTGTCCACTGCAGCCTCATTTCTCAGTTCTGTAATTACCACCCCTCCCACAGATTGCACGCCACCGCGGCCTATGAATTATGCATTTCATTTCCACCTCCCCACACCCCGACTCAGTGACCACTGCCACGGCGGGCAGCTGCGGGGGGCGGGCCAATGCAGCACCCCTTCCCCCAGGTACACATGCAAATGTTACAGGGCCCCAGAGCCCCGGCGCACAGCCGTGGAGGCTGCCCATGCTGACCTTCAGTTCCCAGCCTGAGGTTTTGTTTATTGAGCAAATAAGACTCGTTACCAGTAAGCATTTTCCTAGGGGAAGACACACTGGGCACCTTTCCTTCCCCTTCACATTTTTATTCAGGCGAAATCTGGTTAAAATGAATATTAAGGGTGGTCTTGAAGGAGGCAAAGGTGACGTAGAGCCCAAGGGTATGTGTGTGTGTGTGTCTCCTGCTGTTTGAGCTGGGAGGTGGGTTGGAAAGTGGGTCCCAGAGGTGGATACTGTGGCAGGAACAGGAGCAACCCTGCTCTTCCCTGTCTGTGCCTCTGATTAACTGGTGCCCCTCTCCCACCAATTCAGAGGGTTCCAGAAAACTTCTGAGGCCACCTGTCTTCAAAAGTGCTTCTGGTATACCAAAGCAGGGACTACTCTTTGTTCAGGATGATTTTCCTTTCAAATCTTTACACAGCATTAGGTTTAGTAGAGAAGCTGGTTAGACTTGGTTGCTCGGGCAACTGAGAGACCTAGGAATTCCCCTGGAAGCATACAGGGGTAAGCAACAAGCGAAAGGGTTCCCTTGAGAAGCAAGAGTTCTTCTGTTTGGTACACCTCAGTCTATCGCTTCAAGAGGTGGTATGGGTAGGATTTTAAAAATATTTTTAAAAAGTGATTTGAGATACATTCAGGGAAGAGGTTCTAAGATGGGATATAAAAAATAGGATATTTAGGCCAGGTATGGTGGCTCACGCCTGTAATCCCAGCACTTTGGGAGGCCAAGGTGGGCGGATAACCTGAAGTCAGGAGATCGAGACCAGCCTGGCCAACATGGTGAAAGCCCATCTCTACTAAACATACAAAAATTAGCTGGGTGTGGTGGCATGCCCCTGTAATCCCAGCTACTTAGGAAGCTGAGGCAAGAGAATCGTTTGAACCCAGGGGGCGGAGATTGCAGTGAGCCAAGACTGCGCCATTGCACTCCAGCCTGGGCGACAGAGTGAGACTCCATCTCAAAAAAAAAGGATATTTCATTTCTGAGGCCGATCTCAGGAACACAATAGTAAGTGGGCTGAATATTAGGTGCAAATCACTATGACATATATTTTATTCCCTTAGGTTTTTTTTTTTTTTAAACTATTCTCAGGGTTGGACCATTTGTTTATAAGGGACTGACTGAGGGCTATGATTATAGCTGTGACAGCCAGCCCTTAAGATGGCCCCTGAGGACCCAGTCCTCCTTGAAGTCAACACCCTGGTGTGGTCCTCTCTCACACTGAAAAGGGCAAGCCTGTGTAACCAATAAGACAGTGCAGAAATGACAACGTGTGGCTTCTGAGACTAGGCTGTAAAAGACATGTGGCTTCTGCTTTGCTCTGTCTTGAATCACTTACTCCGGAAGAGGACAATCAATGGCCTTGTGGAGAGATCCATGTGGATGGAACCCAGGCCTCTGGCCAACAGCCAGCACTGGCTTACCAGCCACAACAGTGACCCACCTGGGAAGAGGACTCTCCAGCCCCACTCACACCCTTGGATGACTGCAGCCCAGGCTGAGAGCTCACTGCCACCTCATGACAGAACTTGAGTGGGAAGCGTCCTGTCATGTTGCTCCCAAATCCTGGAGCATAGCGACTGTGAGATTATTGTGTCAGCCATGGAATTTTGAGGTACTTCATTATGCAGTGACAGATATTCATTGGGCATCTCTAAGAGGGGAGGGAGCACGCAGAGAAGCTCTAGACTTGTGCTTCCGGCAAGCCTTAGGTGAGCACCGCCTGATACCCAGCACAGCACTGGGTCTTCCATCCAGCTCCTGCCCTGCTCTGATGGGAACCAACGAAGCACTTTCTAAAAAGGTAGGAGGCACAAGGAAAATGAGACCTGAGGAGGACTTCCAAGCACCCAAATGCAGGCAAGACTGAACGGATGGCATAAAATTTGCAAACTGCTATCCCACAGGATGAACCTGAGACAGACACTCTTTGGCCTGCATAGATAATAAATTTTTTCAACTAGCTATTAACATTTAGAACTCAGGTGATATTCCTAAATGTTTGGATTTCCTGCTTAAAATCAAAAGCTCTGGTAACTCTGGGCCACTTGTCAGTTCATGTCCACAATGACCTGGGGCTGGACAACGCTGCCCTCTGCACGTGTGTGTCACCAGATGCAGACCTTAACCATAACTAGCTCACTGATCGCCTGCCTAGCCCTGGAGGCACTTGAGTTCGTGACTCCTAGGAGACAGGCGAGCTGGAGGGGGACAAATGAAATAATCATATGGAATTACTGTGTTTCGCTCTCTAGTGGGGGCACTGAGGAGGGGACACAACTTGTTTTCTTTTATTAAACAAACAAGAAAGGGTTAGTAAACAGCTGCCCCAGAAGGAACTTCTTAGAACTTACAAGGAATGTAAAACGATTATTCCACTTTACATTACACAGTGTGAACTGTAATAGGAGAGATCCGATGTTAAGTTTCTGCAATGTTTGTTTATGAAGGGCTTCATTATATAAGACCTCCGTGGAGAGGAAGTGCAATGCTGGAGTCTCGCTTTGCCGATCTGGCTTTCTACTCTAACAATTATTTACAATAACATTAGAGAGGAAGGCTCTGGCGCCATAACTCAGTGAATATCTGCCGGATTCTTCCCTCCTACAAGATACAATAATATACCCTTTATTGGCCTTCTCCCAATTCTCCATTTGAAACAGGATCATAATCAGTTTTCAGAGTGGCTTACTCAGGAATTAAGTAGCCAAGCACGGGATCACTGCTTCTTGAACAATTCTATAGTCCTTTGCATATTTTTGGAAAAGGAATGTGATGTCAACAGCCTCATGCTCTTGAGAATATCCTTCCTAGGTGGGCAAGTGCTGGGCTGGGGGAGAATGGGGCCTTGTGTTTGCATAAGATGCTGCTCAAGAGTGGCTTTATATAAGACAGCAGGGGGAAGGCATTCTGCCTGCCTCCCCCTTCCCCTGAGCTTGCAGAACATGATTGGATTATTGAGTGATTATGTAGTAAGTTCAATCACCGATATTTATTGAGCTCCCAGCATGTTCAAGACTCTGCTAGAAGGTGATACAAAGTCACGGTTTCTGTTCTCAAGAAGCTTATCATCTCGTGTACATGTATAGAAAAAGGAATATGGACAGAAATCATGAATGTCAGATGCCAGCTATGATTAGAGGGAGCAATCTCTCTCATTCAATAAACATTTATTGAGCATCCATTAGGTGCTGGGCACTAAGTATTTGGCAGTGAACAAAAAAAGATAGTCTCTGCTCTCATGGAACTTGAACTCTAGTAGACCTCAGTGGACTCTACTCCAGGCTGGGAAGAACAGGAGAGAATTCAAGGAGGCAGAATTTAAATAGAATCGTTAGGGACCACTGACTTCAGAGTTGAGAGAAGGGAGAGGGCACTGCAGGTAAGAAAACATCATCAACGAAGGTACAGAGGCAGGAAAACACAAAGAAGACTGTTCAGGGCTGGGCACGGTGGCTCACGCCTGTAATCCCAGCACTTTGGGAGGCCAAGGTGGGTGGATCACTTGAGGTCAGGAGTTCGAGACCAGCCTGACCAACATGGTGAAAGACCGCCTCTACTAAAAATACAAAAATTAGATGGGCATGGTAGTGGGGGCCTGTAATCCCAGCTACTCAGGAGGCCGAGGCACGAGAATGGCTTTCACCTGGGAGACAGAGGTTGCAGTGAGCCGAGATCACGCCACTGCACTGCAGTCTGGGTGACAGAGCAAGACTCTGTCTCAAAAAAAAAAAAAAAAAAAAAAAAAAAAGAGACTGTTCAGGAGAACAAGGAAGTAAGTGACCCAAGGGCTAGGGCAGCAGGACCAAGGGGCAAGTGGCACCAGGGCAGAAACAGCGTCACTGTCATCCTTGATAATAACTCTGGACCTCCTATGCCACGGTGCTGAGGCAGGACAACAGCTGCTCTTTGATTTCTTCAGAGAGGAACTACAGACAAAGGGACATTTGTCTCTAAACATGAGTAACTGGAAAATGCAGTGCTGAGGACTATCAAGTGTTACAGAATGGGTGGTGGATTTAGAGATCTTATGGGGCAAATCACACCTCCCACACCGCCACTTCGTATGGTGAAAGTCTGACCCATGGACCTCTGGAAGGAGGCCTCTGCCTCCTGTTAGAGACAGGCCATTGAGAGGCACAGGTGATAAGCAAGCAAAGGAAATCAGCTTCCACTGCTTCAAGCAGCACAGTCTGGGATTAGTTGACCCGGTGTGATGAAAATCGCCAAGTTTTATGTTGTATTAGTGAAGCTTTTCCACTTGTACAATGTTTTTTTCTTTCCAAAGGTAGGGGGAACAAAACATGCGCCTCTGGCCTCCTCGAGACTGTTTTTTTTTTTTTTTTGAGATGGAGTCTTGCTCTGTCGCCCAGGTTGGAGTGCAGTGGCATGATCTCAGCTCACTGCAAGCTCCACCTCCCAGGTTCAAGCGATTCTCCTGCCTCAGCCTCCTGACTAGCTGGAGTTAAAGGTGCCCGTCACCAGGCTCAGCTAAGTTTTGTATTTTTAGTAGAAACGAGGTTTCACCATCTTGGCTAGGCTGGTCTCAAACTCCTGACCTCAAGTGATCTGCCCGCCTCGGTCTCCCAAAGTGCTAGGATTACAGGCGTGAGCCACCGTGCCCGGCCAAAACTGTTTCTTTACTACAGAGACAGGTTTGTGTATGTGCAGCCCAGCTTGTTGAATGATAAAGCAGCAAAACAGAGCCTCAGTGACACAGGGGCTGGCCGTTCCCTGTTCCTATAGGTTTAACAGCATGAGATACACATAAGAGCTGCTGCTATACAAGTGAGGCTCTTAAACATCATTAAAAACACATACTTGAGGTTAGGCACAGTGGCTCATGCCTGTTATCCCAGCATTTTGGGAAGCGGAGGCAAAAGGATCCTTTGGGCCTGGGAATTTGAGACCAGCCTGGGCAATATAGCGAGACTTTGTCTCTACAAAAAAATCAAAACATTAGCCAGGTGTGGTGGTGCACACCTATAGTCCCAGCTACTCGGGAGGGTAAGGCAGGAGTACTGTTTGAGCCTAGGAGGTTCAAGCCACAGTGAGTCATGATCACACCACCGCACTCCACCCTGGACGACAGAGCAAGGCCCTATCTCAAAAACAAACATAAACGGCCCAAAAACCCCAAGCCCGAAAACACATCTTTGGAACTGCTTAATGCATTTAGGAAGCATGGAGTCCTTACGGTGGTATGGGTTTGAGGCTTCACCGAGCCCCTGTGAAAACTCCAAGCGCTGTCTCCATGGTGGGGGTGCAGTCAGCAGCAAGATAACAAAACTCAGACGGGAAGGACAAAGTGCAACATGGATGCTCACGAGTCCAGCCAAATTCTCAGTGCTTAAGAAGAGGCTTGTTCATTATGATATTCCTGGTAATATCAACTCTCAAACTACTCCTTGGATCACCTACCCAATATTTATTTTTGGGAACATTTTACATCAAGAGAAAAGCTATTAATAAGTTAGATAAAAGCTGTTGAAGGGATTCCTGCGAGTGGGAGGTTGAATAGGGTGATTTCTAAAGTCCTTGCCAACACACGATTCTAGGATTCTATCACTGCTTTCCTCCCGATCCCATGCAATTACATATTCACAGGCGACAAAGAGCAATAGAAAATAGCTAATTCATATGAAGGGCTGCTCTGACTGTGGGGGGAATTCGCTTGGATAAGAAAGTGTCTGTAGGAATTAGGGTCCCCAACCTGGAGCTGAGGTACTGATGAGCCAGTTACTGAATTCTCAGTGCCCATAAGGTGCAGAGTTGATGACGAGGATCACAGTCAGTTAAAGGACCAGAGTCATGACAAATACAAACCAGGAAATAGTTCAGGGAAGGGTTGAGCAGGCACACAAATAAATTCAGAGCAAGCAAAGCAAGTTACGATAAACAAAGAAATGTCAGTCTTCCCTTTGGGACAAAGATGTAAGCTGCAATGGAGCCAGTAGAGAGTGAATGGGCAGGCCCTGTGCAAGAGGCTCCCGCCGGGCAAGGAGGCTGCTGCCTGCAGTTCTGCAGGTGGCTGTAGACAGAAGGCATGTGGGAACCTGCACAGCAACTCTGTCTTCCTCTGGAGTCTTTCCGCTTATCCCACATGGCAGGGTCTTCTTGGCTCTTGCTTCTGACATGCTCACTTCCTTTTTCTTTTCTCCTTGGCCCTTTCTCTCCTTCTTCCTTTAAGGTAGCACTGCTTGTCCCTGCTCGCCGCCCTGCACTGATGGATGCACAAGTGAGGGGTCTACACACCCCTCCTTCATTTCCTAAGCATCCCACAAGTCCAAGTGAAGATGTATGATTACATTTGTATTTTGGAAACATAACGATTGATTGTGGTTATGACTTTAAAGGAAGGGCACCCTTGTAATGGGCAACTGGAGAATGAATTAAGGTCAAGAAGGCTCGGGGTGGGGAGGCGAGTCAATTGGATGATGATTTAACCATGGATGAGGAGGCTTGCACCAGGGAAGCTGGAGAGGCTGCACTGACACATCACCACCAAGCTGCTTTTGGGACCCACGGGCCTTCCCTTGGTTCTCATCCTCAGCCTTGCCTCTCTTTGATAACTGACCCTGTTGACCTCAATTCGCTTTCCAAGTCCCCTTAGGGTTGCTAATGTGTTTTGCTGGTGTCTGCTCATTTCTCCCATCATTCTTCTGTCTCTTCCTTCTCCCGCTCCCTCACTCTGTACCCTGGTCCACCTCCATGGTGAACTCATTGACTGCCAGGCATCTACCACCAGGTGGATGCATTCCCAGCCCTGATTTCTCCCTGGGTCCTAGGACCATATTCTCATTGACTTAAGTATCTCTAATTGGATGCCTCAAAGTGAAGTCATCACATCCCTCCACCCCCACAAAATGGGGCTCCTTTCCAGCTCACCCCACTTATTCCAGCATAACCATTACTTTTTCATCTCCAAAATTAGAATGCTCAAGAGTCATCTTTGCTTATCACATTTGGCTTTATTTCTTGAGTTTCTGCCTTCTTTTGGGGATGTACCTCATAGTCACTTTTTCTTCTTTATTCTCAATGCCACTACTCCCTTGGCCTGGGCCAGATAACTGAAACAGTCTCTTGCCCAGTTTCTCTGCCTCTAATCTTTCCCTCTGTCCAATCCAATTTACAGCCTGCTGCCTGACTCACTTTCATCATCCCACAGCTTTCCTCAAGAACCAACTTGCCTATCACACGGAATCCAAATTCTAATTACTCCCAAGGCCCCAGAGCTGCCCTCCTTTATCCCATCATGTTTTTCCGTGTTCAGTTCATAACATCCTCTTCTTTTAGGTCTGACCCTTCCCTGTCATTTGTGCACACCATGGCAATATTCTCCTTACTTGACACTTCTGTGCATGTTGCTTTTTTCATCTGTGATACTCTCTCCCTCTCTTATTCAAATCCTAAACATCCTCAGAGTTCAGTTCTACCTCCACTTTTTTTTTTTTTTTTTCTGAGATGGAGTCTTGCTCTATCACCCAGACTGGAGTGCAATGGCACAATCTTGGCTCACTGCAACCTCTGCCTCCCAGATTCAAGCGATTCTTCTGCCTCAGCCTCCCGAGTAGCTGGGGTTACAGGCTTGCACCACCATGCCTGGCTAACTGTATTTTTAGTAGAGATGGGGTTTCACCACATTGGCCAGACTGGTCTCGAACTCCTGACCTCAAATGATCCTCCAGCCTTGGCCTCCCAAAGTGCTGGGATTACACGCGTGATCCACCATGCCTGGCCTACAAGTTCTACCTCCACTTCTATTAGCATTCCCCCGACAGCTCACCCAGGTTTCTGCTGTAGTCAAGAGCCTTGGACTGCACTGTATCCACCTTGGACGCTAACCCTCCGTGGGAGGTGCTATGTCAGTCAGAGTCTTCTGTTAGACAGCATTCACCGTGGCATCCTAGGTAGGGATTGCGCTGTTAGGGTGGCTTGTGTTGACCCAAATGTCCCTTCAGACCTCATCCATTCGATTTTTCACTGTGTTGGTTTCAAATCCCTAGGACTTATCTATGCTGAGCTTATCAGACTTCACCTTCAGCTGCACATCTCCAGATAGAGACAGGACCAGCACATTCTGCCTCCACCCAAATGATTCTTGGCCATAATCCCCTGCCTGGGTAGACCGTTACTCTCGTTGGCCTCTGGATTGACACAGTGCTATCTCTGCACAATGTTCAGTTTCAGTTCTTCCTGAGGAACTTTTTGGTGCCTTCCAGAAGGCTCTTCTTTCCCTTCACACATCTTCCATTAAACTATAAGAGTCATGCCAGGCACTTGTTTCTAGGTGTAGCAGTTATCTCTCCAATTAAGCTATAAGCTTCTTGATTAAAAAAAAAAAAAAAAAAAAAAAAAAAACCAGAAACACAGCATCTTCTTTCCTTGGACAGCCGTATCACTGAACACAGTGTCACATAATAGGTGCTCATGAAAACACAACTGACTTATGTTGTGTCATACCATGTGACTGGCCACTATCCTTCCAGATGCCCTTGAAGAGGTTTGCAAAGGGATTAGGAGACCTGGGTTCTCCACATGACCTTGTCACTATGTACTTTGTGTTCCTGGTTGAGTCACTTAAATGTTATGAGCCTAAGTTCCCTCAGTCGTAAGATGGTAGCAGCCATTCCCACTTGATCACCTTAAGAATTAACAGGGGATCACCTGAAGTTAGGAGTACTAGACCAGCCTGAGCAACATGGTGAAACCCTATCTCTACTAAAAACAGAAAAATTAGCTGGGTGGGGTGGTGTGTGCCTGTAATCCCAGCTACTCCGGAGGCTTAGGCAGGAGAATCACTTGAACCCAGGAGGCGGAGGTTGCAGTGAGCAGAGATCGTGCCATTGCATTCCAGCCTGGGTGACAACAGTGAAACTTCGTCTCAAAAAAAAAGAATGACCAGGGGAAAAGACAAACAGAGTGTTGACATATTTGACAAACTTCATTGTACATTTAATTAACTCATTCACTCACTCAAATCATTCAATGTATGTATGCTACACAAATGGCCATGTTATGAAATGAAGATGAGTCAAGAGTTTTCAATTCCACTGAATTATTTTCATGGAAAGTGACTTCATGAGAAGTAGGAAAGCGAAACCAAAATTTTCTCCATAGAAACTAATTTAATGCCCACACTACTTTAACTTATTTTATAAACCAAATACCAGAAATTTGGACACAGAAGAGTCTTTGACAATATATAACCTAAGTAGGAAGAGGGGACAATCAGAGTTCTGGTAGGTACGGCAGAGTTGGGAGGTGCTGTGAAGGTGGGGATAAGATCTTGTTTTGTACATCCTAATTCCAAGTGCCCTTTTATTACAACTGCTTCCTGCCATCTCCTTCAGGCAAAACCCCAGGTTGCTGAAGTGCGTGCTGATTTTATATTGGAAGGCCAGTTCTGGGTCACTGCACTACCAGTCTTTCTCAACCAGGGTTTTCTATCTGAACTAAAGAACACAGAAAATGATCTGTGTGACTGTAACCTTCCTATATACCACTCTCAGTGGCCAGGAGAGGAGTCGATTCATTACAATGGATGTCTTAAAGCAGGAGGGCTTATTTCTCCCTGGGAACCCTCATTGGGGAAGGCTAAACACTGACTGATGGACATATTTCTCACTGAGGCCGACGGCATGTGGTATTGGTATTGGCTGACCAAAAACAATAGGGCCCTGTCTGTGCTGCAAGGGGGACGGGAGGGATTTTTTCACTGAGGAGCACTACCTTAATGAACTCAGTTGCTTTTCTATGGCCCTTGTGTCCACATGTCCCTCACTGCCCTACTTCTTTCCTGGGACTGTCTCTTGTCTTAACCTTTTCCCTGCCATGCATCACAATTAGGCCATTCAGACCAAATTTTCTACTCTAAAAGCATTTACAGATAAGCCATTTCACACAGCTGAAGATTCAGCAGGCATGATTTAATGACATCCGATTCTTTCTGCACCCTTCAAGTAGTAGCAGCCTTTTTTGAGTCCATCTTTTCAGTGGGTTCCCTGGCCCTGAGCTGCGGGGTCAGAACTCTGGCCAGAAGACCCAGCACAGACCCCTGGCTGCAGCTGCAGCTTGTGCATGGCTAGAGAGAGATTCCTGCTTGGGCTATTACTGTCCCAGGTCTGGATTCCGGTTAATATGGTCGTCACTGTCACCTCTGCTGCTGCTATTCTGTAGTCTCTGCAGTAGGAATTCAGTTTTCTCTTTATTCCCTGTCCTTGGTCTATGCCACAGACCCTTCCTTTAAAGGGTGTGTCTCCAGCCCATGAATTTCTGGCTGGCTAGAGCTGCATTCTCTCTCTTTTCTGCTCTTTTCTTCCTGACACCCTATTAGAAAATTAGGGTTACTTCTTTATTTTCTGTATTCAGTTTTCCCTGACCCTTCTACGTATGCCACCATCATACAGGCATATAGCTAATCTTTACTTGGGTTTAGTCTCTTCAAAAATAGACCTATTTATAGCTTCCCAATATATAACTGCATATTAAATGCAGCCCCTATACTTCAACTCTCTTACTTATAATTTGAATTTTGAAATTCAGAGTTGTTCCATGATTCAAAAATCACCTTTGGGCGGGTTGTTTTGCCAAGAAAACCTTTTATCAAAAACAAACAGTTCACTGGCTGGCAATACACACTTTACTGGAATGGCCTCCCACAGTTTGAGAAGCTCATATCTGGTTGTAGCCTAACTGGTCAAGGGTGTTCTTGTCTGTTTCTTGGGAAACTACTAAAGGAAAGAGTGGGAAGTAGGCATCCTTGGGGAAAATAGCAAAGCCTTTAGGGTTTCCAATGGAACACAGTAGGCAACTAAGAAAAGTAAAAACAACCAGTTTTTTTTTTTTTTTAATTAGAGCCTCAACCAAACTCAAATACAATTTGCATGACCACAGCTGAATTTGCCTATCATGTATATACCACAGGGCATTTGCTTTTCCTGGTTACATCATGACTCAGACTTTATTTAAATCCTTTTTACAAAGAAATAAGGGAGATAAAAATGACAGAAATAAAGTCATTGTTTGCTCTCTGCCCAGGCAGCATGGGGACAGGCTGATCTGACGTCAACCCGAAGTCCCCATCGGTGGGGCTGTTATTGCCATATGGCCTGCGGGGCTTTGTTATATTTGTGGGTTGGACCTTGCTCCGATAATCACTTGTTCTCAACAGCCCAGGTGTTTCCAAATCCTATTTCACTGGTTGAATTCATCTGATATTCACAGTCCTCGAGGCTAGTGCTAAGAATGAGGTGGGAGGCGCCTCTCACAGAGGGCTAGCCAGTCTAGATGCGTAACAAGGAAAGAGTTATTCCAAGCAACAGAAGATATCTGCGTTTTCCTGGCAGATCCAGTGACAGAGAAACTCACAGGCCCCAGATCTTGGCAGGAGATAGGAAGTGGTATGAGCACCAAAGGGGAGCTACGCACCATTAACAAGGAAACAGAATCTGAAAACTCCAAGGAATATGCACATGGATGTTCCCACCCCCATCTGCTCTTCCACATTCCAGAGAATCCCGGCTTCTAATAGACACCTTTTTATTATGGATAATCCGGGTGGTATGCTGGCATGCTGACACTGTGGGGAGAGGGGTGGGGTTGATCTATTGTCAATTTCCTTGGTATAAATACTGCCTCCACGGCCCATTTCAAGCAAATAACATTTTAACTACTAGCCCTTAAAAATCCCGATTATTTAACAACCAGCTCCTGCAAGCTAGTATGAACTGGCTTCGGCACACCACTGGGTAATACTTAACACACTGGAAACCCTGAGAACAATCCGACACCCAGTATAAGCATCTCTTCTACAGAATCCCTGACAGCTGTACACCAAACCTGTTCTGCTCTCCACGGATGAGCTGCTCATGAAGTCAAACATCTGCCCAGCTTAGAATGCCCTAAGTGCGCCCACTGGAGAAGTGCAGGACAAATCCTCCCATCTGTGGTGTCTTCAACATGGCAACCTTTTACATACTTGAAGACAGTGGTCATGAACCTTGGCGTCTTCTCCTTTCTTCTCCATGCTCAAACACATCCCCAGATCCTTCTATTACCCTTCACATCAAAAGTATAACGGCCCTCCCACAATATAATGAATATAAAAATGTACCACATGTAACATAATACAATGCAGCCATTATCTCCCTTGCTCTAATCAGAAGAATTGTTTTGCATCACACATAAAATACACTAACACTAATGATAGCTGATTAGTTAAAAAAAAAAAATACACAAAAAAACTCATAATGTTTTAAGGAAGTTTAGGAATTTGTGTTGGGCCACATTCAAAGCTGTCCTGAGCTGCATGCAGCCTGCAGGCTGGACAAGCTTGCTCTAAATACTATGTTTTTCTTACTCTCCTAAGATTGCATTAACCCTTTTGACAGCCATCTGATACTAACCATTCATCCTTATACAACTATCTCCCCCAAAGCCTTTCCCTCCTCCCAGAGTCTTTTAATATCATTTCAGGTTTTTCACATTAATTGATTTTTAAAATATACTTGCTAAGACTGTATTATTCTCACCAAATGTTTTATGTTCAGCTTCGCTTCTGTCCTCTATTGAGATTTTTTTCAATTGTGATTCCCTCATCTGGGATCTTATTTATTCTTCCAAAGGGTGTTACCCACAAAAGTGCTAAAAAGCCTTTTATGTCTTCATTCAATTCACTCACATAGATTTCTGCAGGATCTACAAGGGACCTCACCCTCTTTAATCCATGCTCTTTGAGTACAGTCCCTAGTTAAAATCCAGCCAGCGGCACCACTCTCCAATCTGCGTTTTTCCATCTTGCTCATAGAATTTCACACACTTGTCAAATGCCTAGTTGAAATTTAGAATGTACTTTTAGCAGGAAAGCACTGTATAAAGGTAAGGATTTGTCTGTTATTTCCCTGCCAGAACTCTCTGAGAATGTTATGAAGAAAATAAATGGGATTCATTTGGCATGCCTTTATCCTCAGTGAGGTCACATGGGTACCCTGTGGTCTTTCTACAGTTGCTTATAAACCACTTGCCAAAGAAATCCTGTAAGAAATTTCCTTGGGAATCAATCACATTCAGGTTGAGTTTACCACTCGGGCCATATACCAGGGCTGTACAAGCCTGTCCCTAGTTCTCTTTCCTGTGTACGACTGCCAGGCGAAGTTTCCTAAAACCCACTTTCTTTTTTTTTTTTTTTTGAGACGGAGTCTCGCTCTGTCACCCAGACCGGAGTGCAGTGGCGCGATCTTGGCTCACTGCAACCTCCGCCTCCCAGGTTCAAGTGATTCTCGTACCTCAGCCTCCCAAGTAGCTGGTATTACAGGGGCACGCCACCACACCCTGCTAATTTTTATATTTTTAGTAAAGATGGGGTTTTACCATGTTGGCCAGGCTGGTCTCAAACTCCTGATATCAAGTGATTTGCCAGCCTTGGCCTCCCAAAGTGCTGGGATTACAGGCGTTACAGCCTTGGCCTCCCAAAGTGCTGGGATTACATTGTGCGCGGCCTGAAATGCCACTTTCTTCAGGTTGCCCTGCTGTTCAGACATTCTTGACACTATCCAAGTCCTGTCTCTGACCATCAGGGTTCTCTGTCATCAGACCCCACCTTCCCACTGGCTGCTATGGCCTCAGGCTGGGTTTCAGGCCACCCTCTTTCTGTCCACGACCTTCGACCTTCGATACTAATTCCTGCTCACATTTCCCTCAGCCCAGGAACTCTCCCTGCATCCTGCCCTTCTCATGCTCACGAACCTTTCAAAGTGCACTTCAAGTCCCCTCCACCATGAAGCTTCTCCTCCAGGTTCTGGTCTCCACTGACCTTCACCTTCTTCATATGATATTCAAATGCTTACAGCCATGGATTCACAGAAGCCTTACTTGGAAGGCTGGACTGGAGGTCACCTAATTCAGCTTTCTTCCTAAGTAGGAAGGCAGCAGTCAATACAGCCGGAGAGCCACAGGGGCCCTGAACGCCGGCTCTGCCACCGATGAGCTGGAGGCCTCACGGGCTTCCTCCACTGTCCTGACGTTGGGATAGGACACTACACTGAAAATCCTTCAGAAACTAAAAAGAGCACCTCAGCTGTGTCTACTGGAGTTTTACTGGTATTCTAAGCCAAACCGTATGTAGCCATAAAGGTAACTGGTGGGAAGGAGGGGCTCCAGGCAGGGCAGACCTGAAACAAAGCTATTCGTCTATGTTAGGGATCCCAACCCAACAGAAACTGTAAATAGCTTTGGGTAAAACAGGGTTTTGAGACATTAGAAACAAACAAACAAAACGTAAAAGTTAAATTCAATTAGACTCTGGGGTAAAATTTAACCTCAAGACGTTAGCATTCTCCACAATGCTGATCTTGGAAGCTGGAGACAGACTAAGCAAGGAGAAGGAACTAGCCAGGAACTTCCTCAATTCTATCTCCTGCTTTCCCGAAGCCCACCCGTAATGCTAGCCCAAGAGTCTTCCTTCACCAGCTCTCAGAAATATTCTTATCCTCGACTTCTGCCAAGCCAGTGTCCACATACAGGCTGACCAGGGAACAAACCCCAGAGGCCTGCGCCAAGGGGCCATTCTTCAAGGAGGACTCTGCCCCCACGCTTGGTTCCGAGTCCCTGACGACCCTCCTTTCACACTTGGTCATCTCGCTTCAGTGTCCGCCCCTCATGCCCAATCTGATCCAGGTTTCTCCTGAAGTCAAACAAACGAGCAAGCAAACCAACCAACCAACCAACCCAATATCTCACCTTAATCTCACTTTGCATTCAACGACTTATTTTTCCTGTCATCTGCACCCTTCTTTCTCAACTACAGTAAGTAGCTTGAGGGGTTGGGTACAGTGGCTCAAGCCTGTAATCCCAGCAACTTTGGGAGGCCAAGGTAGGTGGACTGCTTGAGACCAGGAGTTCGAGACCAGCCTGACCAACATGGCAAAATCCTGTTTCTACTAAAAATACAAAATTAGCCAGGCGTGGTAGTGGGTGCCTGTAATCCCAGCTACCAGGGAGGCTGAGGCAGGAGAATCGCTTGAACCTGGGAGTCGGAGGTGACAGTGAGCCAAGATTACGCCACTACACTCCAGCCTGGGGAACACAGTGAGACTGTCTCAAAAAAAAAAAAAAAAAAAAGTAGCTTCAGGATTTTTCTCCCGCAAACTCTTGATTTTTATTCCTCCCACATGGCTTCCACCCTTCCTGCTGTGGTGCAACATCCCTTTCAGGGGACAATGAGGGCCATCTCCGCTGGTCTCTTCTTTTGGTAGTGAGTGGCTCTAAGCTGTAGTGTAGCCCTCAATTTCTCTGCTGTCTCCTTTCTCGCTCTCCACCATTAACTAAGGTGTCCCTTTGACTTTCAGCTAGCTTTTCCTTCCGCATATTAACTCAGCCAAAGCAGAAATGATCAAAAAACCTAATCTCTGCTTCTAACTGCTCCCTAATTTTTTTACCTTAATCATTTTCATAGATATCCTACAGATACCAGCTATTTACTACACACCAACAAGCAGCTCAGACTCCTTCCTCTGACCTTAATACAGAGTGTCCCTAACACCACCATAACAACGGTTTCTAAAGGCTTAAAATTCCTTGCAGCTCTTTCCTTGGTTACCCTTCTTCATACTTTCTCTCTCTCTCTTTTTTTTTTCAGACAGGGTCTTGCTCTGTCACCCAGGCTGGAATGCAGTGGTACCATCATGGCTCCCTGCAGCCTAGACCTCCTGGGCTCAGATGGTCCTCCCACCTCAGCCTCCTGAGTAGTGGGGACTACAGTTGCATGCCACTATGCCAGGTTGATTTTTGAATTTTTTATAGAGATGGGGGTCTCACTATGTTGCCCAGGCTGGTATTGAACTCCTGGGCTCAAGAAATCCTCCTGCCTTGGTCTCCCAAAGTGCTGAGATTACAGGTGTGACCTGCTGTGCCCAGCAGGGCAGACCTGAAACAAAGCTATTCATCTACATTAGGGATCCCAACCCTTCGTCATTTTTCTCTCACATTCAACACTTTTAAAACAAAACCCAACAGACTCTTTTATATAAAGTATCAGGAATTTGCTGTGTCTTCCCCATTTTCTTAGCTTATGTCCTAGCTATGCATGCACTGACCTGGCTCTCCTGGATAGAGTCATGCCTTCAGCTTCCTGGCTCCATCCATCCATCCATCCATCCATCCATCCATCATCCATCCATCATCCATCCATCCATCCATACATCCATGGTGCTTAGTCACAATTTTTATTCTACTACCCACCAACCAGAAATCTGCAAGCGTTCTTTATCCTCATTATATTACCAAACTCCTCCCCTCTAAATGAGTGCCTGGCCCTTCACTTTTCCTTCCATGCATGCTCACTCCATTTGGGCACCCAGTGCCATCTACCTGGCTACTATGACCCAGATGCCCATTTGTTCAAGGTCCTGCAGCATTCAGTTCAGTTCAAATGTCTGTAATGTGACTTGTTCATGTTGAGCTTTGAGAACATTCTTCAGTCATTTCATGTCTTCTGTTTACAACTAGACTGTAAGCTCTTTCAAGTCAATAAGGAGGTCTGGTTTTTTTTTTTTGTTTTTTTTGTTTTTTTGTTTTAAACACTGAGCTGCCCAGATGGTGCTTTCAAGATAGCAATTATGTGATAGGTCTTGCCAATAGACAGTGACTGTTGGGGGCCAGAAGCCAATTTCCATAAGGACTGGCAGTGACACCCAATCAAAGATACCCAAAAGAAAAGGGTAGGGATGACATGGTGGCCTGTTTCGGGAGATTGCCATTGTCAAAATAATTCACTGGTATACTGAAGAGCAATGTTTTACCTGTTTTGGTCCTCCTTCAAAGAAAAGGTCAAGAAGAGTGTTTTTTAAAAAAAATCACAGTTTAAAGTGAGGTGGGAATGTCAAGCTATTATTTCCAGCTACCATGGGTTCAGGCCTTCTGAGACTTGAGGAGCAGGGACTGCCATGGTGTGTCCTCTGAAAGAGGCCTTCGCCACACAAACACAGAAGACAAAGGGCTCACTGGAACCATCAAGGGTCCTCTGGAGCTTCTTAAAGTCAAAGATTAAGTGCCAAAATGTCAGTTTATGTACTGGTAAATATCATCTTCTTCCTTGGAGTTTTAAGTATTCAGATAAGATGCAACAGAACGAACTGTCCCACAGAGTAAACAACTTTCTGGGAGTAGGTCAGAGACTCTCAGTAAAGCAGTCACTCTTTTAGAATGCCACAAATGAATGCAATCATTTGTTAAGAGGCACCACAGTACAACAAGACACCATATTTTGGGGATATGAACTGATGCCTTCTAGTCCTCCATAAAGTACTGATGTAACAAAAACATATCAGAAATGTATTAGACAACTTTGTAACAACACGAAAAAAAACAAAATTAAAAAAATCCACATTCTGGCTGGGAGCAGTGGCTCACTTCTATAATCCTAGCACTTTGGGAGGCTGAGGTGGGTGGATCGCCTGAGGTCAGGAGCTTGAGACCAGCCCGGCCAAAATGGCGAAACCCGTCTCTGCTGCTATACAAAAATTAGCTGGGTGCGGTGGCAGGTGCCTGTAATCCCAGCTACTCGGGAGGCTGAGGCAGAAGAATTGCTTGAACCTTGTTGGGGGGCGGAGGTTGCAGTGAGCCGAGATTGCGCCACTGTGCTCCAGCCTGAGCAACAGAGCGAGATTCCCTTAAAAAAAAACAAAACAAAACAAAACAAAAAAAAAAAAACACATTCTAACTCTAACACAATATATTTTCATTTAACTCCTTAAATACATAGTTGTAATCATAGTATCATATAATTTTGTCACTTGATAGCCTATAATTACCTTTGCATAGTTTTGGTCTTTCTACTTATAATCAAGTCCACCAATTATTAATACTCCATCTTACAAACTTTGTTACTGCTCATTTGCTGATTTTGGTTGTTTTTAATATTTAATCTTTAGAAACAGTTGGATAATCACATATATGCATACAGCTTTTAAAAAATTAACTACTTGTAATTTTAAGGAATGAGATTATCAGGTAAAAGGATATAAAAATATTCATGGCTGCTGCTATGATTTGAAAAACTGACCTTTAGAAGAACTGCACACATACATAGTTTTAAATTAATTTTATAATTTTTGATCCACCCTTTGTGACAACTGGTAACATGGCAGAGTGTCACTAACCTGGTGCTGAATCACTGCTGCAGGATCCTAATGTAGTGACTGCCATTTCAGAAGTGGCACTGACTCACTGGCTTTTATCATCAGAAAACAACAGGAAAGAGTCAGCTGCTTTTTAGAAACATTGCCAGATTCTCAGGAAAACATTTGTACATTTGTATAATATATAAAACATATTGGTCAATTTTCTTTATACATTAGAACAATCTAGTTTCATAGGTATTAAGTAGCAAATATATTCTATTTTACTTTGGCTTATCTTTTAGGTAAGAACAAAGAAAGCAGTTACTTGTGGCCAGGAGCAGTGGTGTGCGCCTGTAATCCCAGCACTTTGGGAGGCTGAGACGGGTGGATCACCTGAGGTCAGGAGTTTGAGACCAGCCTGACCAATATGATGAAACCCTGTCTCTACTAAAAATACAAATACTAGTTGGACGTGGTGGCATGCACTGTAATCTCGCTGCTCGGGAAGCTGAGGCAGGAGAATCGCTTGAACCCAGGAGGTGGAGGTTACAGCGAGCTGAGATCATGCCACTGCACTCCAGCCTGGGCGACAAAGCGATACTCTGTCTCAAAGAAAAAAAAAAAAAAGCAAGCAAGCAAGTTACCTGTATATGATATGCAACTAAAATCAATGGTATCTTATGCAATAATAGATAACTTCAATGTTAACTAAATAAGTGTAATTAATGTGAAATGCTATTTTAAAAAGGTATGATTTACTGGCCGGGCGTGGTGGCTCACATCTGTAATCCCAGCACTTTTGGAGGTCAAGGTGGGTGAATCACGAGATCCTGGCTAACATGGTGAAACCGCATCTCTGCTAAAAATACAAAAAATTAGCCGGGCGAGGTGGCGGGTGCCTGTAGTCCCAGCTACTCGGGAGGCTGAGGCAGGAGAATGGCCTGAACCCAGGAGGCGGAGCTTGCAGTGAGCCGAGATTGTGCCACTGCACTCCAGCCTGGGTGACAGAGCGAGACTCCACCTCAAAAAAAAAAAAAAAAAGAAAAGAAAAAAAAGGTATGATTTACTTTTCATTTAACTGGGTATCTGGTGAGACATTTCTCACCTGAGGCATGAATAAATATCTGAAGTTTGATTAGAAAAAATTAACAAATGGAATCTATTCTGTTAGAGTTTAATGCCATTAATTTTGTGATTAAAAGTAACAAATGCTATTCAAAATTTCTGGGTCTGACTGGTTACATTTGCACATTAAATTGGATATAACTGTTCTATTTAGTTGAAATAAAATCCAGCTTTGAATCCAAATGGTTAAAAATGGTGAAGTAAAAAAAGACTGATGGCTGCCTTTTACTCCTCTAAATGTAATTATTTACATGATTGGCTTTTGTCTGTATGCCTTTCAAATGTCAAGATATTCTGAAAATAATCAAATAACCATGAAAGAATTCAAGTGGCAGGATCACTTTAACCTGTGCATTATATAATGCAGTCAATTTACAGAAAAGCCAATTCCATGTTCTTATCCAAAACAACAAAATCAATGATGCAGTCTTAAAATCTCTTCCTCTGAATTAATCCCTTTACCTAATAACCACATTCTAAAAATTGAGGACTTATCATTCTGGATAGAGTGACCTTTCGGGAAGAATCACAGAGTCCTCTCCCCAGCCCCAGACCATGATCAATCCCCTTTGGCTAGGAGGTCAACTGTGTACTCAGCTTCCTTTTAAGTCATTTCAAAGGATGAACAATAAACAGAAGCCGTGCTCTCTCACTTCGAGGCGTTGGTGATCTGGCAGGGGAGATAACACCCAAATAGGGAGGTAATTGTATTGTGACTGTACATAATTAAAGGCAGCGGTGACAGTAATAAGCCAATTTTTTCTTTTGTGGACTGAGAGAGGAAGATCTTAAAAATTTGTTTTCTTGAATTCGGCCTTTCAAGACTCATTGGTGAATGAGAAAACGAGATAACTGGTCCTCCAAAATGTATCTACTGAGCATGGTTCTTACACGGATGATATCTGGCAAATAGAGATGAGCGTGAGACCACATAAACGCCATAGGAAATTCCCAGGTCTCACTGAACTGTTTCATTTGCAAAAACACTGTCACAGTCAGTGGGGTTGGGGGGGGGGGCGGGCAGGGGGGACACATTAAGTAATGAAGTTAAAAGTACTAAAGCATAGAATTGTCAGATATTTCACACACACAAAAACTACAATGCTAGGCTACATCAACTATAATGGAACAAAAAGACTACAAACATGATAAATGTGTGTGTGTGGCTTTTTTAGGAAATTGGTTAAATATAAAGAGCTATTGATGGTGGTCATATGGCAATGAGGTCAACACGAAAGCCAGGCACAAGAGTACCCATGGATGAATTTTCAACTGGAATAATTAAGCTTTATTGACTTCTTGTGGCCATCATTTTAACCTTTTACTTATTGAGATGCCAAGACAAATCAAAACGGCACACAATTAACAGGTTAAATTTATTTTTCACAAGGCCTGCTAAAAGATTTGGTTGAAATTACTCTCAAATTGCTTTCGGAGGTTGGGCAAGTGAGACCATACAAGAAAAACTAAACATCTTCAAGTCATGTTGTTTTGAGAGGCGGGCCTGAGAAGGTTCAAGTCCTACAAGGCTGTTCTTCTATACCACAGTCGTTTTTCTGGGCGGGTCGGGGGTGCCAGACTCGAAGAGTCCCCCTGATCTGCGTTCTGAATTGAGATTCTGGACATTGCACCCAGCTCTTCATATGTCAAAAGAAACTGTGGCTGGGGATGGTGGCTCACACCTGTGACCCCAGCATTGTGGGAGGCTGAAGAGGGAGGATCATTTGAGGCCAGGAGTTCAAGACCAGCCAGGGCATCATAATGAGAGCCTATCTCTACAAAATATCAGTTAAAAAAAAATTAGCTGGGCATGATGGCACACACCTGTAGTCCCAGCTACTCGGAAGGATCGCTTGAGCCAAGGGGACTGAAGTTGCAGTGAGCCATGATCGCACCACTGCACTCCAGCCTGGGTGACAGAGCAAGATCCTGTCTTGAAAGAACAAAAAAAGTGAAGGAAAAAGAAAAAAAATTGTGTAATTATTTATGATTCCTGTTGACTGCAGCAATTAAACAGGGAGGTGTGTAGCTGCCACCTTTGCATTCCCAATCATTCAAAATAGGTTTTATTTCCTTTTTTTTTTTTTTTTTTTTTTTTGAGGCAGAGTCTTGCTCTGCTGTTCAGGCTGGAGTGCAATGGCACAATCTCAGCTCACTGCCCTCTCTGCCTTATGGATTCAAGCAATTCTCCTGCCTCAGCCACCCCAGTGGCGGGGATTACAGGCGGGCACCACCATGCCTGGCTAATTTTTGTCTTTTTGGTAGAGACAGTATTTTGCCATGTTGGCCAGGCTGGTCTCCAGGTCCTGGCCTCAAGTGATTTGCCTGCCGCAGCCTCCCCAGGTGCTGGGATTACAGGTGTGAGCCACCACATCCGGCCCAAAATAGGTTTTTAAAGCCAAGTTTCAATACCTTCTAGTTCTCATTACAACTTGAAAAATAACACTTTAAAACTCCACAACTGGACACAATGAACCAAAAGAGTGATCTGCTACAGAAAGAACATTAAGATATTTTTATAATACTTGAAAACAAAGTATTACAACTGGAATTCAGGGAATTGAAGTTGGCATGTCAAACAATAATAGAAGATTCTAAAGGTAAAAAGTAGAATAATTAAAATAAATACTAATTATACCAAAGACAGGTTTATAGAAAACAACACTGGTGAACTTTTTATTTATAGACTTACTTATAAAGAACTTCTAGTGTGACATTTTTTCTAACATTGTAATTGCCCTGCACCTATCTTTACATCAGTCTCCGTAAACACTGCTGAATGCAGATCAGAAAATTGAAGACGATTAAGAAATATTTATATGATCTGTGTACCAAAATGGATTAGACTCACTGGTGGTGCTTTCAGTTGAGAATAAAGTTTTTTTTTTTGAGACAGAGTCTCTCGCTGTGCCACCCAGGCTAGAGTGCAATGGCATGATCTCAGCTCACTGCAACCTCCGTCTCCTGGTTCAAGCAATTCTCCTGCCTCATCTTTCCAAGTATGTGGGATTACAGGTGCATGCCACCGCACCCAGCTAATTTTTTTGCGTTTTTACTGGAGACGGGGTTTCGCCATGGTTGGCCAGGCTGGTCTCAAACTCCTGACCTCAGGTGATCCGCCTGCCTCGGCCTCCCAAAGTGCTGGGATTACAGGTGTGCGCCACTGCGCCCGGCTGAGAATCAAGTTTTAATGGAGTGACTTTAATGCATTTGTGAGAAATGGGCATCACTAAAATCTAAGCCTTGAATGTGATAGCTCAGATTCGAGGCAAAGAATTTTTTAATTCCTCCTATTTGTTTGCTACTTATACCTCCGGTTTAAAAAGATACATCTGAAGTTTAACATTATAATATATGATTCTATATTTTTAGAAAAGATTTTTATGAGTTTCTTATAGTTTATATCTATAGCTCACTCATTCATTTGTTCAATATTTATCTAGTGACCACAGTGTATGCTGAACACTGATTTAGATGCCAAAGATAATGCAGGGAATAAAGTAGATGATTCGCCTATGGGTGACTCCCTGCCCTCATGGAATTTACATCTACCTCGTAACACTTGAAGATAAGTAGAATTGATTAGCTAGTGACTTAGTTATTTGAAAATCAAATGCTACATTTATGTAAGTTAGCATGAAATTATAAAATATCTTTCATACTGAAGACCAGTCAAGATGATAAAAACTACTGGGAAGTTCTAAATATGTCACACCAAGTAACCATTAACTGTTTGTTAAAAAAAAAAAAAAAAGGTCAGTTGAAGTCTTGACTTAGAACATGAAGACTTCAAAAAAATAATTACAAGTAATTTTTTTTTTTTTGAGATGGAATTTTGCTCTTGTAGCCCCAGCTGGAGTACAATGGTGCGATCTCAGCTCACTGCAATCTCTGCCTCCCAGGTTCAAGTGATTCTCCTGCCTCAGCCTCCTGTGTAGCTGGAACTACAGGCGCTGCCACCACACCCGGCTAATTTTTTGTATTTTTAGCAGAGATGGGGTTTCGCCATGTTGGCCAGGCTGGTCTCATACTGCTGACCTCAGGTGATTCACCCGCCTCAGCCTCTCAAAGTGCTGGGATTATAGACATGAGCCACCGTGCCCAGCCACAAGTAACATTTTTATTAACTCTGGTGATTAATTGGAATCACTAAACCAGAATCATAGTTTATTTAATCAATGCAGGTTGTTTTCTACATGACTACCTCATCTTTAACTTCTGTATTAATAAAGAATTTGCACTTTCACTATTCTCAGTCATGGTATGACTCAATGTTTTAGAACTGACTTAGTATCCTCCTTGCAAAAAGTAATGCAAGTTGGAACAAAGCCCATAAGGCAACATTTACCACCTGGAACGATCAAAACAAATATTTTAACAGCAATAGGTTTGTGGAGGACAGAAAGTCCTAGTGGCTAGAACAGTGGTGATTAGAAAAGCAGTGGTTAGAACTTTTTTTTTTTTTTTATGAAAAAGATGGGAGGGAAGATGGCCACTAAATTGCATTTGAAACCAACAGAAGTGATCTATCTGCTCTGGGGCCCATGGAGGGGGGGGAAGAGAGCGCAGATTATGAACTGGGAAGGCAGAAGACAGAAAGATGATCAGTTAGAAACAAACTGAAGGAGTGTATTGGCTAGCAACACATAATGAGAGTAGCGGCAGGCTTCTGACCTTGACGGTGGCAGAGCCTTGTTCTCTTGTGTAATCTGTCAGTTCTCTCTCTCTCTTACGGGAGACCAGCCTGTCTGGGAAAAAGTCACTTCGCTACCAGTGCCTCTGAGCACACGGCCAAATTCCCCCAACCTCCTCTCTGATCAGCTTCTGCTTCTTTTTGTAACACTAAGTGGGTTGGGGAAGCCCCTGGAGGCTGAGGGCTGTCATAGACATCTGTGTGAGGACTCCCAGGGGCCGAGGGAGCTGTGAGGAGGGACACAGAGACTGGGCTGACACCAGGCTGCTTACCATTATCATGTAAGTTCTCTAACTGTTTCATGTGGGGTCTTCCCTATCCTTCTACCTACAGTGATGGTAGGTAACTTGAAGAAGTCCGACTTTTTAAAATTGGCACAGAGCAAAGCCCATTCACAAGGGATGTTTAAAAATTTGCTGACTTTTGACAGGGCGTGGTGGCTCACACCTGTAATCCCAGAACTTTGGGAGGATGAGGCAGGTGGATCACCTGAGGTCAGGAGTTCAAGACCAGCCTGGCCACCATGGTGAAACCCTATCTCTACTAAAAAAAAAAAAAATTAGTCAGGCCTGGTGGCGCACGCCTGTAGTCCCAGCAACTCGGGAGGCTGAGGCAGAACAATCGTTTGAGCTGAGGAGGCAGAGGCTGCAGTGTGATGAGCCCACTGCACTTCAGCCTGGACGGCAGAGTAAGACTCTGTCTCAAAAAAAAAAAAAAAAAAAAAAAAAAAAGAAAGAAAAATTTGCTGACTTTTGGCTGGAGATTTTAAGTACAAATGTAGTAGAGAAGCTAAGATCAATATATAAAATAATCATAATGATGATGCCAATAACTAAACGTTGTGCGGCACTTTTTAGTTTGTAAGGAATCTTCCCTAAATCACCTCATTTGGTGCTCACAGCTGTGTTGGGAACGCCTCTCACCAGCTCAGTGAGGTCAGATTTCACACACACAATGCGAGTGAGGGGAAATGTTTGGTTTTTCAATCTTTTAATTCCTTTTCATTATTCCACACATAAAGCAATAAGAAAAATTAAATGCTAAGCCATATGGTATTGATTAGGTAAAACGGTGACTTAAAGGAGACCTCGGTAGTGTCAGAAGAGCGCAAATCCATCCTGGGGATGAGATGCACACTGAGCCTGAGAGAGCAAGGTTTTAAACGGAGGGCCTTCCATCTGTGGAGAGGGCAGGAAGAAAGGCACGAGGATGGGAAGCAGACAGGCTATATGGGAAAGACGAGAACAGATTCCAGGCAGCACGGTGCTAGCCCAAAGCAGCAAACCTGGCATGGACCAAATTCTGGCTCCTTTCCACGAAAGGAAGAAAAACGAACACAGTAATCTATTAATCAATTAGTCTTCTGTTTTCGACTTCAATTTCCAGAGCTAATTAATCACTTCATTAAGTAGGAGATTCTCTCTTGGTTTAGGTCATTAACAAATATTACTAAGTAAAACCTGGTTTATATTTCTAAAACTTTTGCATTTCAAACTCCTGGTAGGGCTTAGGGTGAAGATGTAAAAGAGGCGCCGCATGTGGACTGGAGGTTCCATCCCAGCCACCGCTTCCTGCCATCCACCCTGGCTCTTCTCTGGAACAGCCATCTCCGGACCTGTCCTGGAAGTCCACATGCTTCTGCATTTGCCTTTGTCATCGTAAGGCTAATGCTGGGAAACGTGCTCATGTCTTGATTGTATTTATGCTGTGTCTAATTTTAGTTCTGTTGTACCAAAATGACTGACATGGGCTTAATTGCTTGATCCGATACATGTTGGTGCATCAGACCAACAGATGCCTGCTCTTACCGTTATTAACCTGATATATTCTGACTAATTCACAGAATGAGGGAGAGTATGTTTTCTTCTTACAGCATATCCTGCTCAGTGACTGTGTCATCACCAAACATTTAAAAAGGGTCTGTTATGTTAAAAATATTATGCTAACCACCGAGAACACAAAGAGGTGTGGACACAGTCACAGCCCTTCAGGGTACTGAGAGGTTGTGCAACAGGCCACTTTACAAACAAGACCAGAGGACAACATATGAGAAACAGTGAGCAAGGCCACAGGCACTGGGTGCTTGGAGTCCGGAGGCCCAGACTTGCTTCCACATTTAAATGTCAGCACTCACTTTGCTGCCAGTGACTCTCGTCTTATTTCTCACGTGCGGACTTGACACAGCATGAGGGGCAGGCAGGTGGGGAGGTAGGAGCAAAACGAGAATGCATGGTTCTGACCTCAAGAAGCCTGAGAGTTACTGTGAAGAAAAGAAAAAATAATCTGAAAACAGTTACAAAGTTGATGTCAGCAAGAACCAGACACCATGCTGTGAGTTAATGTTTGTGCAAAGATCACCAGAGAGGAAGTTAGCATGTGACCAGTTGGGTGGGGTTGACCTGAGGTTTCTGGAGCTGTGAGGTGGACCCCCAATTTAGTGACATGAACTGGGAGAAGGGCAAGGGTTTCTAGCCTAGGAGATAATACATGCCAACCCAATGCTTAGATAAGACTCAAACTGATGCTCTTTCTTCAATGATGCCTGAACAGATGGCTGTAATATCCTACTAATTGGTTTTCTTATACTTGGTCCCTTTCCCAAAAGCTCCAGTCCATCAAATCACTCACATGTCAACTTTCCTAAACCATACTATCTCCAATCAGGTCAGTCTCCCGATCAAAAGAGAACCAAGTATGCATCGCCACTTTACAATGGGGCCCCCTAAGGTAACTGCACTCATTTTTGTTCTATGCCTCTATGGCAGAGTTCAGCAAACTCTTTCCATAAAGAAACAAACACTAAGTCTTTTCGGCTTACCAGGCTATCTATATACTGCAACTCCTCTCTGCTGCATCTACTCATGTCTGCTGACATGGCGCAAGAGTTGCCACAGACCACAGGTACATGAATGGATGGGGCTGGCCCGTGGACCCTAGTTTGCTAACCCTGGCAAGGGAATCCCTGGGCTCACCCATGCTCAACTTCTGGTTGCCCTCCTGCAGGTGTCTGAGCCTACACAATAGTCTCTTTACCAGAAGTATCCTCACACCCATCACTGACAGTCAGAGTCCTACACTTGCCTCTGCCTGCCTCACAGACTTCCATCACATCTTTCTGCTCACCCAGTGTGCTCCATTTAACAGATATTTGTTGGTTACCCACCATGTGCCAAGCACCTCCCAGGTCCTGAGTATACAAAGTGAATGACAGTCCTTTTTCTGTGAGCACTTAGATCTAGTAGGGAAGAACAGACAGTTAGAAGATCTGTTTATTTGGTTCAACAGACTAAAGCTAGATATGAGTCCCCTTCTTCCAACATGCCATAGCACTTCTTTTCTGCAAAGCAACACTCAGTAGGCATCTCTGGAGAGCAAGTGAAGTGCTCAGAGGGTACCTCACACAGTTCCTTGTACACAGTAGGTACTCGAACAACATGTACTGAACTGAATTAAATTGAAATTAATAGTGCCATACATCTGACACATGAATACAAATCTTAGAACCATAGTATTTCTTTTTTTCCTTTTTTTGAGATAGTTTCGCTCTTGTTGCCCAGGCTGGAGTGCAATGGCGTGATCTCGGCTCACTACCACCTCCACCTCCCAGCTTCAAGTGATTCTACTGCTTCAGCCTCCTGAGTAGCTGAGATTACAGGCATGTGCCACCAAGCCCAGATAATTCTGTATTTTTAGTGGAGATGGGGTATCACCATGTTGGCCAGGCTGGTCTCGAACTCCTGACCTCAGGTGATCCACCCGCCTCAGCCTTCCAAAGTGCTGGGATTACAGGCATGAGCCACTGTGACCGGCCAAACTGTAGTCTTTCTTTTTTTCTTTTTTTTTTTTTTTTGAGACGGAGTCTCGCTCTGTCGCCCGGGCTGGAGTGCAGTGGCCGGATCTCAGCTCACTGCAAGCTCCGCCTCCCGGGTTCACGCCATTCTCCTGCCTCAGCCTCCCGAGTAGCTGGGACTACAGGTGCCCGCCACCTCGCCCGGCTAGTGTTTTGTATTTTTTAGTAGAGACGGGGTTTCACAGTGTTAGCCAGGATGGTCTTGATCTCCTGACCTCGTGATCCGCCCGTCTCGGCCTCCCAAAGTGCTGGGATTACAGGCTTGAGCCACCGCGCCCGGACGTAAACTGTAGTATTTCTAATGTGGAATATGTGTGTGTGTGTGTGCGTGTGTGTGTGTGTATGTAGAAAGAGAGAGGGACAATGTTATATATATAATATATATAATATATATGGAGACTGACATATACACACACACACACACATATATACACACATTTTTTAAACAACAATAACAATAAAACAACGATCCTTCTAACTGGGTAAAGTGACTTCATTTAGTGAGAAAATCTCTTAGTTCGTTTGTGCTGCTATAAGAGAACACCTGACATCAGGTAAAACATAAAGTTTATTTCTCACAGTTCTGGAGGCTGGGAAGTTCAAGATCAAGGTGCCGGCATTTGATGTCTGGGGAGGGCCTTCTTGCTGAGCCCTCACACAGTGGAAGGCAGAAGGGCAAGAGAGCAAGCTAAGCTAATGGCTACATGAAGCCACTTTTCTATTATTATTATTTTTTAAAATTATACTTTAAGTTCTGGGATACATGTGCAGAATGTGCAGGTTTGTTACATAGGTATATATGTGCCATGGTGGTTTGCTGCACCCATCGACCACTTATCTACATTAGGTATTTCTCCTAATGCTATCCCTCCCCTAGCCTACCACCCTTGACAGGCCCCGGTGTGTGATGTTCCCCTTCCTGTGTTCAAGTGTTCTCATTGTTCAACTCCTACTTATGAGTGAAAACATGGCAGTGTTTGGTTTTCTGTTCCTGTGTTAGTTTGCTGAGAATGATGGTTTCCAACTTCATGTACCTGCAAAGGACATGAACCCATCCTTTTATATGGCTGCATAGTATTCCATGGTGTATATGTGCCACATTCTCTTTATCCAGTCTATCATTGATGGGCATTTGGGTTGGTTCCAAGTCTTTGCTATTGTGAACAGTGCTGCAATAAACATATGTATGCATGTGTCTTTAGAGTAAAACGATTTATAATCCTTTGCGTATATATCCAGTAATGGAATTGCTGGGTCAAATGGTATTTCTGGTTCTAGATCCTTGAGGAATCACAATGGAATCCTTGAGGAATCACATTGTCTTCCACAATGGTTGAACTAATGTACACTCCCACCAACAGTATAAAAGCATTCCTATTTCTCCACATCCTCTCCAGCATCTGTTGTTTCCTTTTTAATGATCGCCATTCTAACTGGTGTGAGATGGTATCTCATTGTGGTTTTGATTTGCATTTCTCTAATGACCAGTGATGATGAGCTTTTTTTCATATGTTTGTTGGCTGCCTAGATGTCTTCTTTTGAGAAGTGTCTGTTCATATCCTTCAGCCACTTTTTGATGGGATTGCTTGTTTCTTGGAAATTTGTTTAAGTTCTTTGTAGATTCCAGATATTAGCTCTTTGTCAGATGTATAGATTGCAAAAATTTTCTCCCATTCTGTAGGTTGCCTGTTTACTCTGATGATAGTGTCTTTTGCTGTGCAGAAGCTCTTCAGTTTAATTAGATTCCATTTGTCGATTTTGGCTTTTGTTGCCATTGCTTTTGGTGTGTTAGTCATGAAGTCTTTGCCACGCCTATGTCCTGAATGGTATTGCCTAGGTTTTCTTCTACGGTTTTTATATTTTTGTATGAAGTATAAGGAAGGGGTCCAGTTTCAGTTTTCTGCATATGGCTAGCCAGTTTTCCCAACACCATTTATTAAATAGGGAATCCTTTCCCCATTGCTTGTTTTTGACAGGTTTGTCAAAGATCAGATGGTTGTAGATGTGTGGCATTATTTCTGAGGCCTCTGTTCTGTTCCATTGATCTATATATCTGTTTTGGTACCAGTACCATGCTGTTTTGGTTACTGTAGCCTTGTAGTATAGTTTGAAGTCAGGTAGCATGATGCCGCCATCTTTGTTCTTTTTACTTATGATTGTCTTGGCTATACAGGCTCTTTTTTGGTTCCATGTGAAATTTAATTCTGTAAAGAAAGTCAGTGGTAGCTTGATGGGGATAGCATTGAATCTATAAATTACTTTGGGCAGTATGGCCATTTTTATGATATTTATTCTTCCTATCCATGAGCATGGAACATTATTCCATTTGTTTGTGTCATCTCTTATTTCCTTGAGCAGTGGTTTGTAGTTCTCCTTGAAGAGGTCCTTCACATCCCTTGTAAGTTATATTCCTAGGTCTTTTATTCTCTTTATAGCAATTGTGACTGGGAGTTCACTAATGATTTGGCTCTCTGTTTGTCTCTTATTGGTGTATAGGAATGCTTGTGATTTTTGCACACTGATTTTGTATCCTGAGACTTTGCTGAAGTTGCTTATCAGCTTAAGGAGATTTTGGGCTGAGATGATGGGGTTTTCTAAACATACAATCATGTCATCTGCAAAGACAGACAATTTGACTTCCTCTCTTCCTATCTGAATACCTTTTATTTCTTTCTCTTGCCTGATTGCCCTGGCCAGAACTTCCAATGCTATGTTGAATAGGAGTGGTGAGAGAGGGCATGCTCGTCTTGTGCCAGTTTTCAAAGGGAATGATGAAGCCTCTTTTCTCAACGGCCTTAAACCCATTCACTAGGGAGAAACCTTCATGACCTAATCACTTCTTAAAGGCCTCATCTTTTAATACTCTCACACTGGCAACACCTGAATTTTGAAGGGGACCCATTAAAACCATAGCAACAAACAATTATAAAGATTGTGATAAGAAGATGTGGGTACTTCGGGTAGACAGAGACATGTAAATGGGGTTAGGAATTGCATTAGGAACACTATATGCTCAGAAGTACCAATCTTTAAATTAAACAACCTATTGAACTGCCTTCACATGGTGCACTGCTGGTTATAAATGTGCAATACCTGATGGGGGGGAAATTCCAGGAGAGCTTATAAAAGCATGCTAGAAGCCTTAAAAATTTCCAGCCATTTCATTATTTGTCATTCAGCAAATGTTAATATTTCTCTTTGTATTCCTACTGAAGCTTGAAATTAACATGGCTTTTTGTTTATTTCTTCATTTCTGCCCCCTTGTCAGCTCATCTCAGGAATGCAGTTGGTTAGCTAGCTGCTGCAGAGCCAAATAAAAAAGCCTAAAGAAACTCAAACACTGACTGGCAAAAGGCTCTGCATGAAAAGGCATTTGTTTTTTAACCTCTCAGAAGTAGAACATTTAGCTTAAAATAAATATTTAACATCAAGGATGCTTTTATCAAGAATCATTTTGACATGGACATTAGTCTTTATCCCAAAAGCCAGATACCCTGGGGAGCAAAGTTTGCTGCAAATGTATGCAAAGGAATAGCGTGTGCAGGATACAAGGAGGCCGGAAGGCCGGAAAGCAGGGTGAGTACAGGATTTCCTAAGGTAAACTGATCTCTTAAGAATGCCTGTCCCCCTCCTGAAAATAATCATTAAACAGAATTTAGCATAAGTTCAGCATTTTCAAGTCACTCTGGGACACGGGTACCCGGGAATGTTCCCTCTGCCCCTGGACTGTTTGTGTTGGATTCTGGTCTGGCTCCTCCTGTCCCCCGACTGCAGGACTGTTTCCCACATGGAATCACGATTCAGTCACGATTTACACCCTCCCCACAGTGTGGCTGGTGCCCAAGCAGCCCCAGTAGGGCTTGGGCCTTGTGGAGGAGAGCCCTCCCCTGGGTGAACAACCCAGGCAAGCCAAGTCAACTCTGGTTTTGGGATTGAACATTAAAATCATGTCACTGGCTTTAATTCTTTCCTTACCAGGTGCCTTGGGTTTTGAGGGGATGCTGTTTTATGAGGGCTTTTGTGAGGGCCAGGGATGTTTTCAAAACTACAGGGCTTGGCAGACATTGGTACTGAATGTCCTCAGGAACAAAGTAACCAGGGATTGTATCCAAAACTGGCTTGAAGAAATGCCTCAAATGTAGCAAATCATTTTTTAAAATTCATGTTAAGATCAGCTGACAGCCTTCAGAAGACAGAACCTTTTTCACGTCCGTGGCATGTGTGTGTTCACGTGTGCTTCCTGAATTTCCCAACCAGGACATGAAGAGCACAGCCCACTGGGGTTTTTTGTTGGTGGCTTCCCATCTGGGAACAGACTCTGAGAGACGATCTGAGCGTGCTTCCTGCATTGTTTGAGGCCAGCTTCCATAGGGCTGCCATCAGTCAGCCCATTACTCAGCCATGGGCCCAGTGAGGAGGCCACAGGGCCACCGTGCTACAAGTACCCTCCCCGTCCCTGGTTTTCATGCCACGGGTTTCCTGTGGAGAACATCGTCACGCTATATTCATCTTTCCTCTTAGCTGGCGCTGAGTCACTCCATGATAAAGCCACTCTTCAAGCTCTATTTTGGGTATACTTTACACTCTGAGGGAGCCGGTAACACATCTCTCCTGATATAAATGTACAGGAGAGCCCGTCAACCACAGCTCTCTGATGGAGCCTACAAGTTGCAATTGGGTCAATGTTTTCACTGCCACAGCACTTAATCACTTGAAAACTTTATCTAAACTTGTGAACTTTTTCCTGCTTTTAGCTTTTCATTCTTCTCTTTGGCCTGTTTTGATAATGGAAGCATGCTGCCATCCATCCCAGGTCAGAGCTGGTGGCAGGAGAGAGGTGGCTGGGAGAGGAGGGAGGACACAGCCTACTTCTCAGGTCCTTTTGAACAGTCTTTATTAGGCGATTTCAAAATTTTGTGGTGAATTATCAGAACACCTGGCACCTCCACATTTAAATGGAAGCACAAACCCAATTCCAAAGCCAAAGGCTTCTTCCGGATCCCCTGCTGTTTTCTATAATCAGTGCCAGCGCTGCACTCCCCTTGCCTCCCCCGCCTCAGTGGGGTGTTAAGAGGTGACCATGAAAGAGGCACTCCGGTGGCTGCTCAACATCACCTGAGAACAAAGCCTCCTTTCCTGCGATTGCAAATGAAGACTGTTTGCTGTACCAGAAAATTAAGGATGCTGTGGCTACCACCAGAGAGCACATTTAAAGCTCCTCACATGAAAGGCCCTTGCGCTCCTGGGAAAAATATTCTCACTTTAAGGAGAGTAACAGGGTGCAGAGCCTGGACTTTCCATGCACCAAGCCCTGGGTCCACCGTAGCCACCACTGCTCCAGGTAGCAGAAGGCCTGACGTTCTCTGAGCTCGAATCTTCCTACATTTCTTTGTCCACTTACTGGGGGCCTTGGTTCTAGGACAGCGTCTCTCCTGGTGCTAGAGTTGCTCACACCACCATGGCCTGGCCTCAGTGGGCCCTATCCTTTCCAGGGCAGGCATCACAGTGGAGCCCTCGGGTCTGGTTGACACTCCTGTTACTGGCACACAGTTTATGTCATGCTGGTACAGACACTGGGCCATGTAGAGGACTCATGGTGAGGTGCCAATGTGGCTACTGCCCCAGCTTCTGCCCTCACTTAGCACATACTATAGACCATGTTGCTTCCACTCCTTAGAAGGAGTGGAATATTGCCAAGCCATTCAATATTCATGATAGGCAAGGTCCTTATGATTCTGTCCTGTTACCTCTCCAGCCTCATCATCCACCACATTCCCTCACTCACTCACTCATCGAACATCCACTGAGAGACCACAGTGAGTCAAGACCTGGGCTTGGCACCAGGAACACCGGGTAAAACCCATCTCTAGCCTCAAGAAACTCATCCATGAGCAGGGGTAGCCAGACCTGTAACAATACATGTGCAATGAGGGGTTGGAATGAAGGGCTCCGTTGAGGCACCAAGGACAGAGATGTCAGTTCCACCTTCTTCAGGGGCAGCGTGGACACCATCTCTTACAGGAAGCTTTCCCTCATCCCCCGGCTGTGTGCCTGTGCCGTCTTCTGGGTCCCTGTGGTGGGTGGGGCTGTAATGACTGTGCTTGGCTGCTCCTCAAGAGCAGGAACCCTGCTTTACTCATCTCCTCCCCACGGCACCCTGCACCATGTCTTGCCACAGAGTAAGTGCTCCACACATGGTTATTGTTTCAAATGCGCCTAACGGTAAATCTCAGACTCTGAGTCAATGGCAATCTCCCAAAAGCACTGTGTTAAGAACCCGCATTCCCCTTTCTTCCAATGGAGGGGACAGAAGGTGCTGGAAGACTCTAGTCAGGACATGTGACTGCTGGAGCAAGCCTAACTGCTCATGAGCTTTGTGCATTCCAGAGATGTTTCTGGCCCCTCCTGCCCCTTGTCCCCTCCTCTGTAGGACAGTGAAGGACTCCTTGGCATCACAGGGCCACAGACAGGAAGTGGGGTGGAGCAAGAGAGGCTGGTCCTTTCTGGGAAATGACAGAGCAGCAAGAACCAGACTTTCTGGTGGGAGAGAAAGGAGAATGTGTGTCCTCTCTTAAAGATAAGGCATTTTTACCACCAACACGCCACTCAGTAAGGTCACTCCTGGGTTGATGAATAAAACTTTGCTGTTTGTACAATATTTAGCATTACCTGGAAGGGCTTGGCTCTCACTTCACAGCCTGGACGTGACCTGCTTCATGCTTATCTGTATAAGATGCATGCCACACACGAGGATAAAAACATGAATAGAGACTGCGTTAGCTGCCTGTTAATGTGTAACAAGCTACCACAAAACCTAGTGCCTTAAAATAACCATTACTTCATGGTTGCTCTAGGCTGGTGCTTCAGCAGCGGCCTAGCCGGGTCTGGTGCAGGGTCCCTCGTGAGGCTGTGATCAAGATGTTTCCAAGCTCCCCACGCCGGCTGTGATCTGTGAGCCTCAGCTCCTCCCTACGGGGGCCTCCACAGGACTGCTCACAACACGGGAGCCAGAGCGAGAAATACCAGAAAGAGAGAGACACATGTACACCAAGACAGAAGCTGCAGAACCTCTCAGAGTCTAATCTTGGAAGCAAAACACCGTCATTTCTGCCAGATTCTCTGGGTCACACAGACCAATCCTGGTGAATGCCAGGAGGTGAGGGTCATTAGGGGCCTTCCTGGAGGTTGGCTGCCACTGTCATACCCTGGCAATGGCATTCATACCACTGCAGGCAATGGCATGTCATACAGTTTTGTGAGGGCTGGCTATTTCCTTTCCAGAGTAAAATAGATAGATTCATTATTCTGTATTACACCAACAGTTAGGTCTTACTCTCTTGTGGTTTTAAAGGGCAGGAAATACTTCAGATAATAGTTGTAAAATGTTGAATGGGCTTGGAATTTGGGGAGGGGCATATATATATATATATATATATATAGACATACCTCATTATATTGCCCCTAGCTTGACTGAGCTTTGCAGATACCGTGATTTTTTTTTTTTTTTTTTTTTTTTTTTTTTTTTAACAAATTGAAGGTTTGTGGCAACCATGCATTGAGCCGGTCTGTCAGTACCATTTTTCCAAAAGCACGTGCTCACTTCATGTCTCTGTGCCACATTTTGGTAATTCTCATAATATTTCAAACTTTTTCATCATTATGATATCTGTTATGGTGACCTGTGATCAATGATCTTTGATGTTACTATTGTAATTGTACTGGTGCACCATGAATCGCACCCATATAAGATGGCAAACTTAATCAAACATGTGGTGTGTATTCCATCTACCAGCTGTTCCCCCATCTCTCTCCTTCTTCTCGGGCCTCTCTCTTCTCTGAGATACAATGATATTGAAATTAGGCCAATTACTAATCCTACAATGACTTCTAAGTGTTCAAGTGAAAGAAAGAGTTGCGTGTCTCTCATTTTAAATCAAAAGCTAGTAATGACTGAGCTTAGTGAGGAAGGTATGTCAAAAGCTGAGATAGGGCTGGTAATGGTGGATCATGCCTGTAATCCCAGCACTTTGGGAGGCTGAGGCGGGAGGACTGCCTGAGGCCAGGAGTTTGAGACCAGCCTGGATGACATAGTGAGACTCTATCTCTACAAATAAAATATTTTTAAACATTAGCTGGAAGTAGTGATGTGTACCTGCAGTCCTAGGTACTCTGGATGCAGGAGAATCACTTGAGTTCAGGAGTTTGAGGTTGCAGTAGGCTATGACTGCACCAATGCACTCCAGCCCGGATAACAGAGACTGTCTTAGCAAAATAAAAAAAGCTGAGATAGGCTGAATGCTAGGTCTCTTGTGCCAAACAGCCAAGTTGTGAATGCAAAGAAAACATTCTTGAAAGAAATTAAAAGTGCTACTCCAGTGAACACATGAATGATAAGAAAGTAAGGCCGGGCACAGTGGCTCACACCTGTAATCCCAGCACTTTGGGAGGCCAAGGCGGGCGGATCACAAGGTAAGGAGATGGAGACCATCCTGGCTAACATGGTGAAACCCCGTCTCTACTAAAAATACAAAAAATTAGCCGGGCGTAGTGGCAGGTGCCTGTAGTCCCAGCTACTTGGGAGGCTGAGGCAGGAGAATGGCGTGAACCTGGGAGGCAGAGCTTGCAGTGAGCCGAGATTGCGCCACTGCACTCCAGCCTGGGCGACAGAGAGAGATTTCGTCTCTAAATAAATAAGTAAACAAACAAACAAACAAATACATAAAAAGAAAGAAAGTAAAATGGACTTACTGCTGATATGGAGAAAGTTTTTTAGTGGTCTGGATAGAAGATCCAACCAGCCACAACACTCCCTTCAGTCAAGCCTAATCCAGAGCAAATCCCTAACTCTTCAATTCTGTGGAAGCTAAGAGAGGTGAGGGAACTGTAGAAAAACAGTTTGCAGCTCAGACGTTGGTTCATAAGGTTTAAGGAAAGAAGCCATCTCCATAACATAAAAGTGTGAAGGGAAGCAGCAAGTGCCCATGTAGAAGCTGCAGCAAGTTATCCAGAAGATCTGGCTAAGATCATTGATGAAGGTGGCTACACAAAACAACAGATTTTCTTTTTTGTTTGAGACAGGGTCTCATTCTGTTGCCTAGGCTGGAGGGAAGTGGCATGATCTCAGCTTACCGCAGCCTCAACCTCCTGGGCTCAGGTGATCCTCCCATCTCAGCCTCTCAAGTAACTGGGATTACAGGCATGCAGCACCACAGCCAGCTAATTTTTTGTGCAGACAGGGTTTCGCCATGTTGCCCAAGCCGGTCCCAAACTCCTGGGCTCAAGCAATCCTCCTTCCTCAGCCTCCGAAATGATGGGGGCAGTTGCCTTCATGGCTGTTCTCATGAGTTCTCATGAGATCTGATGGTTTTATAAGGGGCTTTCCCCTCACTTTGCTCTGTACTTCTTGCTGTTGCTGTGTGAAGAAGGATATGTTTGTTTCACCTTCCGCCATGATTGTAAGTTTTCTAAGGGCTCCCCAGTCCTGTGAAACTGTGAGTCAGTTAAGCGTCTTTCCTTTTCAAATTGCCCAGTCTCAGGTATTTCTTCATAGCAGCATGAGAACAGACTAATATAATATTACATAAGCCTCGTTGATAAAGCAGTGGCAGGGTCTGAAAGGATTGACTCCAAATTCGAAAGTTCTGCTGTGGCTCAAATGCTATCAACCAGCATCACATGCTACAGAGAACTCTTTTGTGAAGGGAAGAGTCAAGTTTGCAGCAAACTTCACTGCTGTTATTTAAAAAAAATTGCCACAGCCACCCCAACCCTTAGCATCCACCATCCTGATCAGTCAGCAACTATCAACATGGAGGTAAGACCCTCCAACCAGCAAAAAGATTATGACTCACTGAAGGCCCAGAAGATCACTAGCATTTTTAGCAATGAAGTATTTTATTCATTCATTCATTTATTTATTTAAAGATGGTGTCTTGCTATGTTGCCCAGACTGGTCTCAACTCATGACTACAAGCAATTCTCCTGCCTCAGCCTCCCAAGTAGCTGGGATTACAGGTGCAAGCCTAGCTCTAGCATTTTAAAATTAGCTCTAATATTTTAAAATTAAGTATGTGCAATTTTTTTAGACATAACATATAGCATACAAATGATATAAATACAAATGATTGCACACAGACTACACTACAGTTTTGTATATGCACTAAGAACCAAAATAATGCATGTGATTCACTGTATTGCAATATTCACTTTATTGAGGTGGTCTGAAACCAAACCTGCAATATCTCTGAGGTATTTGTAATATGCCAGGCATTATTAGTTGGTTGGGATATAGAATACATTGGTGAAGAAAACAGACTAACATAGTAAATACAGGATATTTAATGTTGCTTAAGAATTTTGGTTTTAATTGGATATGGGTGATAAGCTGCCCCCAATTCTTGTCTCAGTCTATCCCATCCCATCTTATCCTATCCCATGTCTAAAGTCCCTCAGCAGGCACCCCTCACTAGGATCGGTATGCCAAGAATCTGGGAGAAAATACTAGTCTCCTGGATTCCTAAACTTGCAAACCTCAGGCAGTACAGGGCAGAGGAACCAGCTCTTCCTGTCCCAGGCTAAACAAAATTCTGGCTGAAACAGCTTAGATTTGTGTTTAATAATATTCTGGGGCAATGTCGGGGCTGGTGGAGGTATGGGTGAGTGGGAGAAGGATCCAGATATGAGAGGAGATGAAATTTCCCAGAAAGAAGGCAAAGATCCTTGGGAAGAACCAGATTCTAGGATCCTCCTTGGCCAAGCTCTGCAAAGCTGTGCTTGAGCACATCCAGGGATAAGCTCAACCTTGTTCTCAAGCAGCACGGATTCTTATCACCCCAATTCACACAGGCAGCCCATTGGGCCTGCAGGGACAATCCACTGGGCCAACACACACACACACACACACACACATACACACACACACGCAGCCCATTGGGCCTGCAGGGACAATTCACTGGGCCAACACACACACACACATATACACACACGCAGCCCACTGGGCCTGCAGGGACAATTCACTGGGCCGAAACACACATACACAAACACACACACACACACACACCCCATCCCTCCTCTTGCCCTCTGAAGCCTGGCCAGACGGGGCCTGTGTGAGCTCCTCCTCTTTCATGACCATGTGAGTCTGGAGCTGATGACTCATTCATCGAGATCAAGAGGCACTCCCTCTCTCATTCCCTTGGCCTGGCAGTCTCCTCCACTTTTCCACTTTTTCCCTTTCAATCTCCTCTCCTTACCGCTCCCCATAACTGGGAGTGATTGTCAAGTAAATGATAACTTGACCTCTGAATATCAGAAGCAGTTGAGGACAGCTAGAGACTGGAAGACACAGGAAGGTCTGGAAGAACGGCCTTCCCACTCCCTCAACTCTAGAGTTTGGGCCAATGTCAAGGGCCAAAAGGCAGGAGCTGATGGCTGCTGCCTGGTTCTCTTCCAAGGGCTATGGTTGCGGGTATGATCCCAGTTAAAGGTAGATGTCTCAGAGGGCTGGCAGGCTATTTATTTTCATCTACAGTCTACAATTTTAGCATCAAGTCCTCCCCTGAATAATGTGGCACAGGATAATATTTGTGTATCAATCATATGCCTCCATTGACTATTTTTAACACCAGAGATGAGTTCCCATGTAAAATCACTTTCCCTCTTCCCACCTCCCACCTAACCAAAATCCAGACAGCAAAACTTAAAAATACTAATGTTCATTATAAGATGGATTCTGCCTGCATGTGAATTTAATGCCACCAGTATAGAACATGAGGAAAAAAAGTCAAAGTGACCAACAACTCGTATAAGACTTCTGGGTGCATTCAAGGGCTTATGTACAGTAAAACAGCACAATTTTATTTCCAGTTTTACTAAGAGTTTATACCTTATGGTATCACTACAAGTCAAACCTGAATATTAACAAGGCAAATGAAGAGAAACTCTCAAAATGAAAACTTTCCTAACTGCCAAGTGGTGACCAAGAGCAAAAGCTAAAGTTGAATCTTTGTGCAGCCTGGAGACGACCAGTGAGTGCCACGTTTGGCTGGGGTGTAAATGCAGCCACGGACCCCACAGAGTCCTCCCCAAGGGCTGGGGAAATGAACTGCTGGCAGGGAAAACGGCTATGGGGAAAACTTAGAAGTTGGGACATGCAATCAGAGAAAAGCGGTCACATTTTGTTGGCGTTAACGGGGCTACCTAATTCAATCATCACAATGAAGCCCACATACCAAAAGGAACCTTGACGTTCTCAGGATTAAGATTTAGGCAGTACAAGTGTGTCATTCTGAAGTTATGTATGTTATATGCTGTCTTATAAGAAAGAATTGGCTTGCTATCCAACTTGGAATGAAAATAAATATTTCTTGTGAAACAGCCCGGAATTACTTTCACACAACATCATTTATATATATTAGCTAAATTGCAAGTTCCTCATAGGTAGCACCTTCCTGTCTCAATTACCTTATGTCTGTTGATGGTGAAGAATACTGGGTATGCTCTGGGGGAGGTGTGCAGAAATGTTTCTCACCCGATGAGCCCAGCCTGGAACTTTCGTATTACAAACCTGCCCATCCCTGTCACACACAGCTTCCCACTGGTCCAAGGGTCATGTCTGGCCCCACATGTAATCATGTGGCTCAGAAGTCCCAAGCTATGGCTTGCGCTTTGCTAGAGAGGAGCCAGGACTAACTGGGGTCTGGAGACTTCTAACTCTAAAATGCGAAAAAGAGGAGTGGGAAGGAATCAGGCGGTGAGTAAATCAACAGGAGAGAGACAGAGCTTCTCTGACAGGACAAGGACAAAGGCCTCAGGCAGCCTGTGAGGGGGAAAAAAGCTGGATGGACGTCCTTGCTCACCATCCACAGTGAGCGCTCACGCAGGGTGCAGGGCGCAGGGCACCTCGGTGTGCACATGGGACTGGGGGAGCCTCAAGGTGGGGCCCAATCGATGCAGGTCCATGAGGAGCGGTGGGGGGGTGGTGTGGGGAGGGGCAGCTGACACAGCAGGTTTAAAGGGGTGCCACAGGAAGGCGCTTGGGAAATGAGCTGCACCCAGAAAGCCCCCAGACCCATTCCCGAACACTTGCTTGCCGGACTACACGAGTGTAAAGGGGTGGTAAATGCGTCAACACAAGGGCCATTTGCTAGAGCATCGGCCCCCATTTAGTGGTACGAACACTGCACACAGAGTCAGGGGAGGACAGAGGGCCAAGAAGAGTAGGGACACACGGCAGGCTGTGGACAGACGCTGGCTTCCCTATGCTACAGTCTGGATGTTTGTTCCCCCAAATCTTATGTTGAAATGTGATCTCTAGTGTTGGAGGTGGGAACTAATGGGAGGTATTTGGCTCATGGGGACAGATCTCTCATGAATGGCTTAGTGTTGCCCTTGCAGTAATCAATGAATTCTTGCTCTGTTTGTTCCCACGAGAGCTGGCTGTAAAAAAGAGGCAGCCCCAGCACTTTGGGGTGGGGGGCCAAGGTGGGAGGATCGTTTGAGCCCAGGAGTTCGAGACCAGCCTGGGCAACATAGTGAGACACTGTCTCTACAAAAAATAGAAATAAATTTTAAAAATAAAATAAAATAAATACAAATTGAAAGGAGCCTGGCACTCCCCTGCCCCCGCCTTGCTTCCTCCAGTGCCATGTGATCTGCACACGCTGGCTCTCCTTCACCTTCAGCCATGAGTGGAGGCAGCCTGTGGCAGCAGATGATCACATGTCATGTTCAGATGATCAATCTTGAACTTTTGCAGATATCAGAATAATGACCCAAATAAACCTCTTTTCTTTATAAATTACCCAGTCTCAGGTATTCCTTGATAGCAACACTAAAGGGACTAAGACGTCCTATGAACGGAGTGTTTGATCCCGGCCAATCTTGGCCTGGGAAGCCTGCAAATGCTCACCTTTAGCACCTGGCCGAGAGCCTTAAGCCTCGAATGTATTTGACATAAATAACAAGAATCTGTAATGAAGGAGGGGAGATTACATAATTGCCAAGATCACTTTCGGGGCCACAGTGTTGAGGTTCTGTGGGAAACCTCTTTTCTTTGGACAAAAGGAAAAAGCCCCCCTACCCTTATTATCACAGTGTGGTATTGGCTCTATATGTGGTTAGCTGCAGAGCTGCTTTATATGTCCCTATAGTTCCATAGCGTCTATTGTGCAAACATCTGGCACCCTTGCTGATAAAACCGAACATCAAATTAACACTGCAGTTGCCAGTAATTTAGTACTCTGATGAGCCCCTCCCCATTATGACTAAGAAAGTTCAGTGTTTATATCTGCGGAGAGAGTGACAACAAACTTAGGCCCTCTTTTCATGTAATAAGACAATAATAGCAGATATCCAGTGTCATTAAGTCTTGCTCTTTTGCAACCCCGCTCCCTGCCCACCCAAGAGTAACATGTGGCTTAGAATCACTTACACTCTGACCTGGCACTGCTGCATGGAGCACAATTTCTGTGTGAAACACTGGACCAAAATGAAAGCCTGACCCTTCACCTCATGAGCCCTCATAAACCACATGGGCTAAGTGTGGCACAGTGAGCTGCCTCACAGCAGCGAAACCAGCTGGGGTAAGAAGGTGAGCCTGGTACGGAGAGAGCTGGCTGGGGACCAGCTGGCTTGACTCCTTCGTGGCTCTGCTTCCAGGGACAGGGCAGATTCTCAGTTTCCACCTGTGCAAGTGGGGATGAAACAGAGCTGCTCAGATGATTAAATGAAACTGTATACATGATGGTGCTCTGTCAAGTACAAAATTATATTAATACCTCAAAAATAAATAATACATTAAAAACTGCGGCCTATGAAAAAAATCCAGAGTTCTTGGGGAATAGAAATACATGTGGTATACTTATTTCTCCTTTCAGGGAAGGTATTAAATCCACCAAAACCAGGACATTTATAAAAAGATGATTTTTAAACATTCGTATATTAAAAAGTAAAATTTAAGGTAAAAGGTTTTTGATATTACAATACATGCATATCAGTAGACCGACAGTAGATGGACAGTTTTTGGTTTTCTAAAAATTTTAAATAGGCCAGTGCTCAAAGAAACGACCAACACCCTGGTGTAGTTTCTAATTTTGAAGTATCTGAAACAGTATTTTCTTTTTTAAAGAAATATATACATTTAATAACATTTGGAGCTCATTTTCATTTGGCACCAGCAACTACCTAGAACATAATCCAGAACCTGGAAGTGAACTCAAAAAGACCTTTGAGCACTGAAAATAGATGTTGTAAAATCTGTGCATAAAGCTCATGCACACTGGCTACAGAGGGGGCGTCGGGCCCTCCCTGAGAGCCTGCTTCATGCCAAGGTCAAAGGTATAGAGCTAGCTCTGTACACCCTGCACTATGTTCCCACATCCTAGACTTGCACAGCAATCCTACTAAGGGAGCAGGACAGGTTCTTTTCATGTGTACAGACACGGGTGACCGTGGCTCCCTGACATGAAGTGGGTTTCTATCCTCATCTGTAGAAGTGGGGGTGGGGGAACGGTTAGATCCCACGTGATAGTAATTGCATTGTTATTATCTTCCAATTGAGAAAATACAAAATACCAACAAGCCACAGTAGCCAAGCCACATATTCCAATTTATTAATCACAATGGCATCTATATGCATCAGAAAAAAAAGTTATATGCTTATGTCTCAAACATAATTTCGTCTGTACCCATTATGTGGGTGGAGCATATGCAGATTCTCACACATTCGTGACAAATGCCCATCCCAGGCAGAAAAGAAGTAAGGCTCTCAATTCTAGGAGCCAAGGGCTTGCTTAAGGTCACATGCCCAGCTTGGGGCTGGAAGCCAGGTCGTTTGGTTCCTATGCCAATATTTTTTCCATTACCTCCAACAGGTTTGGTGACTTGATTCTGCGGTCATGAAGAGATGGGAACATGACATTAGAACAGGAGACAGCCACTGCAGGGAGGGGCTGGCGTACTGACAACAGTTCCCAACCCCGACAGGAACAGAGACCAACCACAGTGAGAAGATGCAAAGATTTTAGAGGCAGAAAGACTCCAAAGGCTCTATCCCTTAGTAATTACAGGATTTGGGGCAAGTTATTCAACCTCCTCGAGCTTGTTTCCTCATCTACAGAATGGAAAAAACACCTTGTGAAGAACAGAGATAATGCGTGTAAAATTCCTTGCATATAATTGGCACTGAATAAATGGCAGCTAGAGTTAGAATTTTAACTGAATGAACACAGACACAAGGAGCCTTTTAACTGAAGCAAAGATAAGTAAACATCTAAATAGAGCATCTAAGTGCATGTCTGTGTTTGAACACATTTCATCACGTTCATAATAACGCTGAGGGATTAGGTAGGGGTTCAGTTGGAGAGAGAGCACCACTTGGTGGAAGAAACGTGTGTCTGGGGGTCAGACACACCTGGTTCAAATCCCAGCAGCACTACTTCTAGCCCTTGTGCCACTTGGCAGTTGGTTTCCTCAGACTCAATTTTCTCACCCACTAAATGGGGAGTTGTCCCAAAGATTAAATGTAGGCCTCTGGCCTTTAGCAGATGCTTATTAAAATGCCAGTACTATTCATTCCCCTTTGTCCTCTACTCTGTATCAGAAGGTGTGGGATGTACGATGTCTTCCTGTTAAATTTCTGTCCAGAAAAAAAAAAACAAAACATTTTAAGTATGGTGTTGAAATGGGTAAGTTTTAGTCACTTGGAAAATTTATATACACACGATGTCTTTATTATCCAATAATGTGTGACTCAGGTAAACATTTCTAAAAACATGTGCATTTATCAGATACTAAAATGCAGTATCTAGCAGGCAGAAGGCACTCAATAAATGCTTGCTACAAATTGAACGCATGAAAGGAGTGATAATCTAACTCTAAAAACAAGCCACTTCTATGTGCATAAAGAGTGCAGTCTTTTCTTGAAATGATTAATTCTAAACCGAGAAGAAACTTGGAACTGCAAAAGCAGAAATATACTTTTTTTTTCCTATTCAATAAATCATCAAGAAAGGTTAAGTCTGAAGGGTCTGCATTACTCAGTACAGAAGGTTTCTCTCAGATTTCTCTTTTGACCTGGCTGAAACAGACACACTTCGAATTAGCAAAAATTCATCGGCTCTTTCTGACTCATGAAATAAATGGATGAACTTTAATCCATCCTCCTGTAACTCTCACAGTCTGCCATACTCCACTCTGCCAGAGACATGTGTGTCCTTAAACGCTCCACAAGACATCAGATATGTATCAACAGAGCAAGGTTCTGTCACCTAGCCCAGTGACAGACACCCATCACCAACACAAAGATACCCTGGATCAATGATCATGATGTATCCCAGCAACACACGGCTCAGAGTTCCGACAGGTGTCTCCTCCCAAGGCAGGACCAAAGGCATGGGGCACTGTCATGCTGAGGGGTCATTCCTGCCCCAGCCCAGATCCACCTTTGGTCTCTGGAACTACATGGGAGTCTGTTCTGGTCTGCCTGGGTCTCAAAGCGTTCTCACCACCTGCCAAGGTTCACTGATCAACACAAGCCCACTATTGCCTGGTGGCCTGATCATTCCTGTGCGCATGGCCCATGGTCACATAAAAACAGAGATAGGCACTCAGCTATGATAAATGCGGGAGGTAGTGCCTGCTTTGGTTTGGTGGAAAGATGTCAGGTGAGCAGAGGAAGGTGGAGGATGAGCGCTGGAAGGTGCAGAGTGAGTGGGCAGGAGAACAAGGCTCTGCCTGTTAACCCCAGGACAGGTGGCTGGGAACCACTTATGGGGCAGGGCAACAGCCTAACAGTTGCATGCAGACATCACAATAGAAAAGGAACAGTCAAACGAGGAATATCCTGCAAAACTGCTGAACCTGTGGTATTTATCTGCCTCAGAAAAGTTAAAATACAGAAATCCACAGGCTCGCCCCATATGATATGGCCTGCTAATGTTTACTGGCATTTTTCCTAGCTAGCTGCTCCTAAACATGCTCTTGCCTCTGGCTGCGAGGTTCACCATTTTGTCAAGAAAACAAAACGCCTGTCTGTAGCTCAGTGCATGGACTTTACTCACAAACACCATCTCCATGAAAACCTAATGAAAAAGTAATAAAAGTGAAATATAGTTTATTAATATTCATACTGTCTCCCACTGCCAGCAGCCATATGTGTTCCATCATTAGAGGAGCAGGCTGCTTGCAGGCCAATTCTCAGGGAGCCGTGGTCCTTGTCATCAAAGTGACCATCACAGCGGGCGGCTCAGAATGGAGGGTTAGGCCTCACTGGAACTGCACGACTACTGTGTGGCCCGGGGCTGCCTTTCACCACCTGCTAGTTAGACAGGCTTGGGGGCTTGCCACTCCATCTCTTGGGGCCACCATGAACTGGGAAATGAGGCCGAGAATGCCAACCTGATTGCCCAACATCAATGCTACATGGGAAGGAAACTTCTATACTTGCGAATAGAAGTAGATATATTTGAGCTTAAGGACATTAAAAAGTTCTTCAAGAGGCCAGGGGAAAGCAAAGAATTAGAACAAATCAGAACTGCTCTACGGAATGGTTTACAGGCCAAACAGTTCATTAAAACCCATATAAACTTCCAAGAGGAGAAAGAACACACACTCAAAAATTTAGGAAAGGGGGATTTATAATAGCTCCAAAATATAACGTGCAAAAGATGTTTTGGACAAATTATCCAAAATTATGGAAGAAGCATGACTCGGGGATGAAATGGCTACAAAACCAGAGTTCAGTAAAATCCTGTCCCACAGCTTAACTGTGATCAGAGTGATTTCTGTCTAATTCTCTGCACTGGACTCTCCTTGGGGGAAGGGCCTGGTTCTGATTCATCATAGCACCCTGCCTTGCTTCTAACAGGTGTCCAATAAATGTTTCCTGAATTAAGGAAGGGGGGAAGAAAGGTATTAACAAATCAGGATTTGAGGAAGAATAGACATTCTAATCAATGTCTAAGACTTGGGAGAACTGGTCAGAGGGAGAAAAAGTGTGCTGTAGATGAACAGAAGGAAACCAAGGCAAAGAGAAGGTACCCGGAAAGCCATTGATAACGTGATGTTTGTTGAAGGTCAGTGATTTTGCTGATAGTAGAGAGGGGGACGCAACTATGTAAATACACAGAGGTAATATGCACATTTCTTTCTTATATAAAGGCCTGTGAGAATGAAATATAATTATCTATGTGGCAAACCAGGAATGGGAAGAGAAAAAAAGCAGTCTTGGCTGGGCAGGGTGGCTCACCATCTGTAATCCCAGCGCTTTGGGAGGTGGAGACAGGAGGATCACTTGAGGCCAGGAGTTTGAGACCAGTCTGGGCATCATAGTGAGACCCCCCCACCCTGGCAATCTCTATAAAAAAATTTAAAAACTAGAAAGGCACAGTGACACACATCCGTAGTCCCAGCTACTTGGGAGGCTGAGGCAGGGGGATGGCTTAAGGTCAGGAGTTGGAGGTTGTAGTGAACTGCGAGTACACCACTATACTTTAGCCAGGGTGACTGAATGAGACCCCGTCTCAAAAAAAAAAAAAAAAAAAAAGAAAGTAGAAAAAGAAAAATGCAGTCTTCTCTAATTAGGGAAGATAGTTGATGATAAAACAAAACCAAACGCAGATACTTTTCACTTCCTCTAAATGGCAGCACAAAGAAAGGGACATAAAAGTAAAGGGGGTGGGGTGAAAAGGGTAAAGCGGGAAGAATCACACAGGCTGAAAGGAACACTCACATTTCCCTGGCGTCAACACTCAGAGGTGACATGTTTCAGAGCATTGCCTCCTCAGAGAGGTGAATGTTTCTGTGCATCTCCATGGGCCAGGCACTGCATGTGTGGATTTCATCTAATCCTTAAAATCTTTATAAGACAGCGTTATGATCCCCAATTTAGGGGTCAGAAAGCTGCGGTGCAGAAAGTTAAGTAACTTGCCAAGGACACACAGACAGTCAGTTGCAGAACTGGAATTTTATTTAGGCTTACCATCTCTACAGCCAACTATACCATATACTTTAGAATTATTGAAATATCATAGACAAATTACTTCCCCTTTCGCCTCCTCCCCAACCCCCTGCCGGGGATCAGTCCTTCTTGTAAGACAGAGAGAGCACCATCCCAGAGGAGGCAGCTGGTCTGACTTCACCTCCTGCCTCGCTGTGCACACTACACCTGTTCTTCAGACAACACCACCACGTCCATCAGGGCAATGCCGAGCTCCGCTTACACACAGGTGGCTGGGGCCTCAGACAGAGCTGCAGAAAAGCTGCTCCTTTTTTCTCCGAGTGAAGGAGAAAACAAAATGTTTACCCTCGTGTTTCAGCCTACAGCCAGAAAAGTATAAATCATCTTCGCAAATCTGCTTTTGTCAGGATTTATAAAATCAGCTCCTACGGCAACGACACAAACATGGCTCTCAAAGATACTCGCATTCTAGCTGGCGTCTCTAACAATGTGAGGTCCCATGTACAAATAAACCAAAAAGGGCCTGAATCTCAGTTCCTGGTAAAAATCTCATCCCATTCCTACTTAGCCTGAAAAAGTTGTTTTTCCCTTTTCTGTTTAAAAAATAATTTATTGAGGCGAACTGCATGCATTAAAACTTGTCTTTTTAAAGTGAACAACTCAGTGGCACTTAGTACACTCATCACTCATAATGTTGTACAAACCATCACGTCTATCTAGTTCCAAAATATTTTCATCACTTGGAAGTAAAATCCCTTATCTATTAAGAATTTCTCCTATTATCCCCTCCTCCCAGCCACCAATCTCCATTCTGCCTTAATGGATTTTTTTTTTTTTTGAGACAGAGTCTTGCGCTGTCACCCAGACTGGAGTGCAGTGGCATGATCTTGGCTCACTGCAACCTCCACCTCCTGGGCTCAAGTGATTCTCGTGCCTCAGTCTCCTGAGGATTACAGGTGCACGCCACCATGCTTGGCTAGTTTTTTGTATTTTTAAGTAGATGAGGTTTTGTTATGTTGGCCAGCCTGGTCTTGAACTCCTGGCCTCAAGTGTTCTGTACATCTTGGCCTCCCAAAGTGCTGGGATTATAGGTATAAGCTACTGTGTCCAGCCATCGTAATGGATTTTTCTATGCTGCGTATTTCATATAAAGAGTATCATATGATATGTGTATGCCTTCTTTCACCTAGCATGATATTTTGGGTGTATGTTCATGTCGTAGCATATATTAGTACATCATTCCTTTTTATTGTGAAATAATATTCCATTGTATCTATACCACCATTTGTTTATACATTCATCCACTGATGGACATTTGGGCTGTGTCCACTGTTTGGCTGTTGTAAATAGTGTTGCTATGAACATACACGTACAAGTATTTGTTCGAGCCCCTGTTTGCACTTCTTTTGGGTGTATACCTAGGAGTGGAACTGCAGCGATCATATGGCAATTCTATGCTTATGTTTTTGACGAACTGCCAAACTGTTTTCTACAGTGGCTGTACCATTTTACATTCATACCAACAATGTAAGAGGGTTCCTGAAAAAGTTATTTTAAACATAATTTATGAAAAAAAATCCTGAAATGATTTTCATTAACACTGACCTTTGTAGCTCATGAAAGGATTAGGGGATTTATATAACAGCTTTCCTTTTACAGGCCTTGTGAAATCTCTAATCCTTACCCCACCCCCCCATCAAGTACAGAGAATATGTTAATCACCAGCACAGATACCCAGAACGGTTCCAGTCTAACTCCTTGCCCAGGACTAACATCCAGGACACAGCTATAGAACAAAAGTTCCAAAGCTCAAAAGTTCCATCAAATGCAAGGAGGTATATATTATACCACAGATTTTACATGCAGCAAGAACTTACAGCAGAGAAGAGCAGTGTCCAAAGAAAGATGAATAGAGAAACGAAACCTGAGTAGGACCTTGAAGGACAGGTATAATAAATAACAAAAATGATGACCCTTGCAGAGCACAGAGCACCGAGCACCACGGCTACCAGGATCCGAACAACCTGCTTTACTGAGGGCGGCCCAGCTGGCTGCCAACACACTGTAGCTTGGGCAGCAAGAACCGTGAAACAGAGACACTGGAGAGTGGCACTTGCCATCTCTCCCGCCAGCCCGGGGCAATATCTCATTTCCTCAGGGCTGCAGGGAGTATACCTCCTAAAAAGATCTCCCTTCCTACCTGCTAAGAAAGGCAATATTGTCATGTTTCGTTAGAAATGTCCAATTTCTATGGCAAAACAAACTCAGCAATCCTCACGCTGTGCAGGTGAAATGGAAAGTATTTAAGTGTGGCGAGTCTCACTTGCTAGATGGAAAGGAGGATAACATGAATATGTACAGGCTTCCTCCCCGCCTCTTCCCTATCACCTGGGGAACAGGACCATGCTTAGGCCACACGTACCTGCCTTCCACAGCCTCCAACCCAGCAAGAAGTTACATTTTGTCCAGGGGAAGTCTCACCAAGGAGCAGGAGAGTGTAAGCCTCTCAGGTACACCCTGCTATCAGGAGGCAAGGCTGGGCCTGCAGCTGGGGAGGGTGGAGCCAGCATGGGTCCCTCTGCACCAGGCACAAGGTGGCCTTTCCCATGGCAGAACCCCTCACCCTTCACCTTTGGTGATCTTAGGAGATGACTGCTGTCCAGCTGGCATGGCTGTCACCTGCATCCCTCCCATTGACATTCTTAGGGTCAATCCAAGGCTGCCCTAGGTCTGAATCCCTCACAGCACTGGGTCACAATCTGCGCACACCGGGTGTATGCAGAGTGAATGCACAGATGTGCCTCCCGGGAGGCACACCCTGGAAAACTCGCGTGCTTCCTGTGGCTGCACACCACACCGCCTTTGTCTGGGGCACTGAATCGTTAATTCTGGAGTAGGGGCAGTGCTGGTCTGTGCAGAGAGGTCAGCATGATCATTGCCTCGGACAGAACTGAGCAGTGATGCAGATAGGCGACATCTGCGCTAACCAAGCACGCGGTTCCCAACAGGACAGGAAAACAAATCCTCAGTGGCGCTCTCTAGAGGGCAGCGCACTCGCCTGTGCCAGGTGAGGGAGGGGAGGGCTGACATGAGACTGCTGAAATCAGACGTGTTTTTTTCGAGGGTGCCTGAGGCCAGGCCTTTCTTTTGTCTTTTTTTTTTTTTTTGAGGCGGAGTCTCGCTCTGTCGCCCAGGCTGGAGTGCAGTGGTGCGATCTCGGCTCACTGCAAGCTCCGCCTCCCGGGTTCACGCCATTCTCCTGCCTCAGCCTCCTGAGTAGCTGGGACTACAGGCGCCCGCCACCGCGCCCGGCTAATTTTTTGTATTTTTAGTAGAGACGGGGTTTCACCATGGTCTCGATCTCCTGACCTTGTGATCCGCCCGCCTCGGCCTCCCAAAGTGCTGGGATTACAGGTGTGAGCCACCGTGCCCGAGGCCAGGCCTTTCTAGAGAAGCTGGGGGTTTCCTGCTGTGCACACCAAGCCTGGAGACCCTCAACATGCCTGCTTTCTGCAATGGAGCAGGAATCATCTAGCCAGAGTGGGACACAGAGGGTGTACTGTTGTAGTGGTCACCAACATGCGGGTGACCTGGGGCCGGGCACTGACCACACAGTACTCTACGTGATAGGGACAATAAGGTTGTAAGAGCTACCATCAGGGCTATGATGATAGTCACAAAAAGCCTGTTCCTGGAAATACTCAGAAAATGTGAGGCACCATCATCAGCAAAGGCCTGCTTCAATACAAACTCTTATGTTTAGTTCAAATAGAGAGCCACGCGCCCAGCTTCTTCAATGGGTATTTCCTTTGCGTATACCCACGCTGTAGTCTCTGAAATCTGCACGTTTACAGTTAACCCTCCCACTCTGGTCAACCTATAAACGATATTTCCTCTCCTCAGTTCATTTCTCTCGTGAGGCTTTCTCAGCAGAATTCCCCTTTTGGTCCGTGTGGGACCGAGTCTCGCAGGCAGCACTGTGGCTCATTTTCTGGGGCCTTCCGGTTCCTACACTCACTCAAATGGGATGTGCCCAGAAGAGATGGTCCCTCTCCAAAGAAGCCCCAGCACATTCCTCAAACTCAAAGCGGCCTCCTCCTTCTGCAGGGCCATGAACATAGTAGGTATTCAAAATCACTTGCAGAATCAACTTTACAAAGCCAAGCACTGAGAAGATTGAAAAGACAGACCTTTCTATACGAACCTTGACATGTAATAGAAAGAGAAAAAGTTGGGAGAAAGTAAAAAATAGCACATTTCTCAGAGAAAATCTAAACTAACTGGGACCTGCGGAGAGCCACGTGAATGCCTTTCTTGCAAGGACAGCCCTGATGGAGGAAGGTAAAGCAGTGAACTGGCATCGCTCCAGAGGCTGGAATTTCTCCTCTTTGTGCCCAGTGTCTAAGTCGAGCGGTGTCTGGAGAGTCCCTATCTACTTCCGACGTGTTCACCTGGATTAGTCTGAGAACCTTAGAAACACAAACGGGTAGCAGGAGGAGAAGAACAGGGAAAAGCCAGGGACAGAGAGTCCACGGTGAGAAATAATAATGTATTTATAGTCTCAGCTACCTGCGGGACGTGAAGAGGCTGTGAGGCTAGACATGAGGCTTAAAACTTACCAAGACCTTTCCCACTCCCAAAGCCCTCACCTAGAACATCAGCTCTCATCCAGTGAGCCATGGGAAAGTCATGTCGGAGAGGTGGTGAGACTTATCCCAACTCACACAGCTGGCGGGACGCTGAGACCCAGGTCTCTCAGTCTCATTACCCCAGTCTAGGCCAAGGGTGGCAGGCCATTCATGTTCACCGTACAACCAGTGGATAAAATCAGCCTTGGTTCTCTCCCTGGGTCTAAGAGCCAGACCCTGGGCCTAAGAAATGTATCACTTCTTTGGGGATCAAATGGATACATGAATAAGAAAATGGATTATACTAAATGCAAATATTTAGAGGAGGGAGACATCTCTTTTGCTTATGGCAAAGGTGGCACTTGAGTTTCACAAGGGGAATGGGGCAGGGCTGGGTTTGGAGGCCTGGGGGCCAGGGGAGGCAGGGAAGGCACCTTATGCCAAAGGCACCATGCAGGTTGGAACAGACAGTGAGCAGGTCAGGCTGGTGCGGAGGCCACATGAGGAGAGAGTGGCAGAGGGGCAGGGTGGGGCTACCCAGTAGGACTTCAAATCCCAGACCTTCCAATCCCAGGTTAGGGATCTGGACGTGGGAGCCAAGCAGGGAGCCCAGGAGAAACAGAGAAAGAAGAACACACTTTAGGAGGTGTCTTTTGACAGCAAGGAAGGACGGTCCCTCCCAGTGCTGCTCCGGACTCCAGCAGCGCAGGCCGGGGCACGAGACAGTGGCAGGAGAGGCTGGGCAGCCTGATCGTGAGTTCAGCTCTGCAAACACTGGGGCCTCTCGCTGCCAGGAGCGGCCCTGAAAACCCACATCTTACACTGGCTGCTCTGAGCTGCAGAGGACACCGTGGAAGGACATTTACAGGCCGTTGACCCTCTTATTTCCTCCAAAAAAACAAGTGAATGCCCCTATCTGTGGAGACAGGGAAGCATCCTGGCTCCGAGCCCAGCATGTGGCCTTGGGCCACAGCCCAGTCACTGGGGTGCGTGTCCCGGGTCAAGCTGCTGGGACCACTCCAGGCACAGGGACCCTCGCCGAGGCCCAGCACTTAGAATGAGGACACGGTACCCCATGACATCCAGGATAAAGGCAGTGCTCTCCCTGCGGGCTGGGGGGAGACCTTTCCTGCCAAGCCAGCTGCTTCTCTATAGTAAGCTTGAAAATGCCCTCAAGGAGGGAGGGTTGCCACAGGGGAAAGCTGGTTTTCAGAAAACGATTACAGGGAAAACCATGAGGTCTCATGCATGGGCATGCAGGCCGTGGGCGTAAATAATCATGTCATAAGCAAGGTGGGGACCCCTGGGCACACGGAGGACCCCTGGGCACATGGAGGCTGGATCAACAACCCCACTCAGGCTTCACCTTCTCTCTGGACTGGCAGAGTCCTGCTATTTCAGCAGTAGTAGCTCGTCACTTCTATGTTTCTAGCAGTCAGTCCTTAATTTTTGGAAGACAAGTTGATGAACCACATACACAAAACAGCACATAAACTAAAGAAACTGCATGCTATCAATGCTTCCGCCGTCAGCAACTGTTTATGCCCCAGCGTTGTTTTCGTAGGTTCCCCTGTCCGGCCGTTTCCAGAAATGACTGGTTACCCTCCTGGCCATCCTGTGACAGGATGAACAAAGATATCTTTTTTACCCAAACACAGCACAACAAAACAAAAACAGGAAGAAAAATTAGGCACAGTAAGGCTTATGGGTTTAATATTATCAACAATTTCCCTAGAGGTTGTTAGGGGTGAACAGATTTAAAATCATTTTGAAAATATTTTAAAATTAAATATTTTAAAAACATAAAGTTCTATGAATTTTAGCCCATGTATAGATTTGTGTCACCACTACCACACTCGGAATACAGAACAGCCACATCATCCTAAAACCTTCTGATGCTGCTCAGGGTGAATGTTTGACTTTCACAAGTGTGGACATCATCTGGCTCTCTTGGTGCCAGATCTATTTATATTCTGGGGGTTCGTACTTAGTGCATTTTATTTGCCAATGTAAGTTCTAATTTACAAAAACAGGAGGACAAGAAATCCTTCATGGAGGTCAGAGGATGACAAAGAAGTGGCACTAACAGTTTCTCCCTCGTGTTCTGGCCAAAGAACTTTTATGGCCAACGTCCACATACATAAGGCTGTGACTGGAGATGACACTTCCCCAGTCATGAGAATTAGGACAAAGAAGGGGATCTAAATACAGGGAACACCATGCACCAGTCTACCTGCTGCCATTGGATACACACGCAGCAGCACACATACCCAACACACACACCACACCCAACACATGCTACACGTGCCCACACTACACCCAACACAAACACCCTCCCACACCCACACTATACCCAACATACACACCCTCCAACACACACAACACACCAAACACACAACACACCCAACACAAACACCTCCCCCACACCCACACTATACCCACTATACCCAACATACACACACCCAACACACACCACACACACCACACCACACCAACACACACTACACCCAACACAAACATCCCCCCCACACTCACACTATACCCAACGTACACACCCCCAAGACACACCACATACCCCACATCACACCCAACACACACTACACCCAACACAAACACCTCCCCCACACCCACACTACACAACATACACACCCCAACACACACCACACACCACACACTACACCCAACACAAACACCCCCCCACACCCACACTGTACTCAACATACATACCCCCAACACACACCACACACACCACACCCAACACACACTACACCCAACACATACACCCCCCACACCCACACTATACCCTACACACCCAACATATACCACACCACACCCAACACAAACACCTCCCCACACCCACACTATACTCAACATACACACTCCCAATCCCCAACACATACAACACACACACCACACCCGACACACACTACACCTAACACAAACACCTCCCCCACACCCACACTATACCCAACATAGATACCCTCAACACACACACACACCCAACACACACCACACCCAACACATACACTCCCCCACACCCACACTATACCCAACATACACACCCAACACACACACCACACCCAAAACACACTACACCCAACACAAACACCCCCACCCCCACACGATACCCTACACCCCCCACAGACACACAACACACACCACACTACACCCAACACAAACACCCCCACACCCACACTATACCCTACACCCCCCCCACACACACCACACCCAACACAAACACAAAACACCTCCCCACACCACACTATAACCAACATACACACCCCAACACCACCCGGACACAAAACACACACTACACGCAAACACAAAAAACACCGTCCCCAACCCACACTATACCCTACACACACCACACACAACACACACTACATCCAACACATACACCCCCCACACCCACACTATACTCAACATACACACCCCCAACACACACCACACCACACCCAACACACACCACACCCAACACAAACACCTCCCCACACCCACACTATACCCAACATACACACCCCTAACACACACACACCAAACATATACACCCCCTTACACCCACACTATACCCAACATACACACCAACACACACAACACACCACACTCAACACACATTACACCCAACACAAACACCTTCCCACACCCACTACCCTACACACCCCCCTCACACACACACAACACACACAACACACACTACATCCAACACATACACCCCCCCACACCCACACTATCCAACATACACACCCCCAACACACACACCACACCACACACACACCACACCAAACACATACACCTCCCCACACCCACACTATATACCACATACACACCAACACACACCACACCACACCCAACACACATTACACCCAACACAAACACCTCCCCACACCCACACTATCCCCAACATACACACCCTCAGCACACACCACACCCAACACACACTACACCCAACACATACATCCCCCCACACCCACACTATACCCAACATACATACTCCACACCACACACACACACACCACACACAACAGACACTACACCCAACACATATACCTCCCCACACCCACACTATACCCAACATACATACCCCACACCACACACACACACACCACACACAACACACTACATCCAACCCTAACTACACTCAACACAAACACCTTCCCCACACCCACACTATACTCAACATACACACCCCCAACACACACACACAACACACACCACACCCAACACACACTACACCCAACACAAACACCCCCCACACCCACACTATACTCAACATACACACCCCCAACACACACACACCACACACTACACCCCACACTACACGCAACACAAACACCCCCCACACCTACACTATACCCAACATACACACACACACCACACCCAACACAAACACCTCCCCACACCCACACTATACCCAACGCACACACCCTCCAACACACACAAACATACATCACACCCAACACACAGCATATCCAACACATACACCTCCCCCACACCCACACTATACCCAACACACACCCCCCCCAACACACACACACACACAGCACCAACACATGCTACATGTGCCCGCACTACACCCAACACACACACACACCAACACACCCCCACATCCCACACACCAACATATACATACTCCATGTGAACACATACATACACACCATACACACGCCCACCATACATAAGCACATCCAACACACACCCCATACACACAGACGTGCTCTGTCTTCAGGGGAGTCTTAAACAGGCTCTTTGGCATCACTCCAGCCTTGGCTTTTTGACCCTAGTGATGTCAATAGTGATGCATGTGGCTGCAGGAGGTATCAGCAGGTGTCAAAGGCAGTTTAACCCCCAAGGCCTCCAGTGCCCCATCCCACCACTCTCCTCAGAGGCCCCTGCACCCCACCCTCAGACCACAGGACTCCAACGTTGCTCCCGGGCCAGCAGCAGCAGGAGCAGCCTGGAGATGCAGCTCTCAAGTCAGGAAGTGTACCCCCACCTTCCTCCCCACAGCAACCAAGATCTGTACTCCTTCCTCTGGCCTTGGGAAGAGGTGTCTCCTCTCTCCCCAAATGCTGGACCCTGTTCCTTCCTGGTGCCAGAGGAAACCCACTGACCACACTCCCAACATCCAGGCCCTTGTTCCTTTGGGACCTAGTGAGTCTGATACACGATGCTGGGCCTCCAGGCGTCTATAAGATGAAAAAGAAATGATGCACAGCCCCAAGAAGCTTGGGAATACTGGGGATGCCTGGCTTACAGATCATGAATCATGACACCAGGCCAAGGAAAATGCATGCTGTCACAGAAGCATGGACCTGGGCAGGGCGGCTGGGGAAAGCATGGTGCTTATTCGTGACAGAGCTGCTGTGTGCCAGGCATGACAGAGGGTGAGTTAAACACAGGCAGCTATCTCATTCAGTCCCTTCCAACTGCTAGTAGTTGCTAGTAGCTTTCCCTTTTAAGAGAAAAGAACAATAAGCCTCAGAGAGGTTTGGGAACTTGCCTGGAGTCACACAGCTGGAGAGTAGCAGATCTGGAATTCAAATCCAGCTCTGCCTGCTGCATGATAGTAACGATAATACAAATAATAACAAGGATGATAAGATTACTAGAAAAAAAAAAAGCAGCTAACATTTCCAGAGTGCTCACTATGTGCCAGGCATGGGTTGAACAGCTGACGACTGGCCTTATTCTCTCCAGAAAGCCTTTGTTCACGCAGCTCTTACGTACGAAGACAAAGTTACAAGGAACGTGAGCAGCATGTCCACAGAGCCTCAAAAACAGAAAAGCAGATGGGAGGTTACGAGGCCTTGGGGATGACGCTGTCTTTCTATCCTCAAGGTTACTCAGCCAGGTCTTGCTGCATTTGGCCCCTTCTTTATGTGGGGAAGTCGCTTCTCATTTTCTGTGAAGGTATAATGGGACAAGACAGATGTTGGCTGATTTCAGGGAACTGATCTGTTTGAAGCTGAATCAGCTGTCTGCAGGCCTTAAATCTAAACTTCACACAGGTGGAAAGACTAGAAGGGAGGGAATAAATGTTTTTGGTGAGATGTGTATGTTTCCCAAGAGGCGGATGCGGGCAGCCCCTGTGATCCAGGGTTCAGAGATGCTGGATGCCATGGCCCAGGATTTAGGCAGCAGTGAAAGTTCCTGTATGAAAGATGACAAGAAACTGGGCACACGAGAGTTTCTGGTGGGTGACGGGATGAGCTAAGCTACAAGGCATGTGAGGCTGCTCATATCATTCGTTCATGCATGTAGGCATTTGGTTAGTCATTCATTCATTCCACGGATGAGCCTTAGGAAATGGTGTCTGCAACATTTAATAAGCATGAAGGTAGAAAACATGGGAGAGAGTAGCTGAGCTCCACCTACTTCCACTGTTGCTGTGGCGAGCTTGTATTTCGGCTTTCAGCCCCTCCCCTGCTCCAGAGTTCTATTTCAGAGCCCAGCCTGGCTCCTGCCTGCTCACACAGGAGGTGGAGATCCCCAACTCCTCCAAAACAACGTTTAGAGCTCAACTGTGAATTCTTAGCCTGCGTTCTCCGATTTGCCTATAAAGGCATTTCCTTTTATTCCCTTTCCATTTACAAATGCCACACATGTGATTGGTGGGAAGGGCAAAGAGTGACGCCCCGGCACACTGGGTCACACTCTGTCTGATTCAGCCACACTGTGGCCTCAGTCCGCTTTGAGTTTTGCTTTGCATCGCTTTGCTTTTCTGCTTCAGAGCCACCTCTGACCCTGCTCAAGCCCCCTCAGTCCTGGCACAAGCTCTGCCCAAGCAATGACACAGGGGAGTTAACACCCTGGGGCAGCCCTCAACCCCTGTGACCAGAGCCCCGGCCTCTGGCCCTTCCCAGGCACATTCCTGGAGGCTTCGGGCAGGCTCCTCAGAGGTGGGATGGAGACCTGTGTGTATATCAGCCCAAGATCATGGGGCTTACTCCTCTCAGCATCACTGTCCCAATTCCTTAATGCCTGTAATCATCTCCCAAACAGCCGAACTGCACCCAAGCCCTTGCTCTTGGAGAAATCTGAAAGACAGTTGCTTCCATAACAACACCATCTCAATCTGTCCCGGAACAAGAGCCACAAGCCCAATACCCGCAAAGCCCTGAGGCTCATCTGGCACTGGCCTCGGGTTTGCTGGCTTCAATCACCCTCCATAAGACCCTGCAGGGGAGACTGGTGAGCGAGAGAAGTGTGGCCCTGTTTGCACTGCTGCAACGCAGGGACATGCTGTCACAGGGCAGCGTCTAGGACTCCGACATGCTAGTGGCTCTAAAAGCCAGAGGAACTGGCAAAATGATTCAAGGTGACAAACTCTGCCTTCTCAATTTAATGAGAGATGTTCAAGCTGGGAGACCAGGGTGGGCCAGGACAGTGGGGGCTGGCTGTCTACCCTGGGACAGCCTCTTCCATTGCAGACTGGGGACAGATACTGCATAGCCGAGGGCATTCCTACTCACATCCTGAAACCTCAGCACAACACAGTGCATGGCACATCTTCAGAATTCAAAAAATTACCTGTTGGATGCATATATGAGAGTTACAGCTCCAAACCCAGCTGTGGCTACAGGGAGAGTTCAGCAGCTCCTTGGCAGTGAGTGCGCTATCCATCGTAAATCATGCAGGAAGGAAGGCACGTTCATGTCTCTTCTGCTGTTCACCTTTCTCACTCCCACCAAGTTCCAGGCTTTCCCCTCCTAACCACCCACTGCTTGCCAGTTCACCAACCCACATAACCCCTCCTATGGTACCCCCCAATTATTCTGGATCTCCTCTGTTGCCCCCCTTCCCCCGGAGGGCATAAAGGGTCTGACCACAAGGAATCTGACAAACGGGCCTTGCAGAGAGGCTCTCAACCACTTGGGAGACAGACAGACAGCTCGATGCCAGGCTGTCATGCTGGCCGTACCCTCTAACCTCCACAGGGTCTACAGCACAGCCCTGTGGGCTGACACTCTGGAGCCCATGCCATCTAAGCAACAATTCTCTAAGTATAATAATAAAATAAATAAAAAGGGCAGAGGAAACTTTCGGAGGTGGTGGATATGCCTATGGCATAGGCTGTGGTGGTTTCATGGGTATATACTTAGCCCTGAATCCATCAAGTCATGGATATTGAGTATGTACAGCTTTCTGTAGGTAAATCATACCTCAATAAACTGTGTTATGTGTTTATAAGAATTTGCTGCAGAGCTTGTCCAAATGCATGTCACCTGGCCCCCACCCCCAAAGGGCCGGTTCATTAGGTTTGTTTCAGCAAGCACCCTGGGTCATGATGGGCCAGGAGGGCACTCAGATCCCACTTGGAAAATGACTGGTCTCTACCTTGAGCCCAAGAATAGTTCTGGCCCTACTGTCCTCAGGTTAGGGACATGTATTTGGCAGCTCTGTGGCAAGGCAGAAAACTGGGCCAAGTTTCCAGGGCATGAACACCGCTTCTGCACTCGGGCCCTTAGTCTCTGGGGACACTGGGGTATTTTCAGGTCTTTAAGTGTGCGCGTGTGCCCTTGCATGTCCACGCATGCTTGGTGTGTGTGCCTTGTGGGCATGTGGGTGTGTGTGCATTATCAGTAGCTCTGTATGGAGGGCTGAGTATCAGCTTCTTGGTCACCATGGTTCTCATAAGCACACCTATGCCTGCATGTCACGCATGGGCTTAAACTGTGTCACCTGAGTCTGTGTGTGTGCATATGTGTGTGTGCATGTGTGTGCATGAAGAGGGGACTGCAGTACCAGGGCAGTATACACAGAGCATTCCAGTTCAGTTATTTCATACTTATAATTAAATAATAATACTTATTAGGAGAAACTTTAATTGCAAAGTATTTTACCATACAGCTGAAGGTCCCAGAGATGAATAAGGGAAACTTGAAGATAACCTAACAGCCTAGATAACTTATTGATTACTTCTCTTCAGAAGAGAAGCTGCAACCCGAAACGCATACACATGTGTATTTATAACAGTCTGCCTGGGCAAATGAAGTTGTCAGTGGGTTGAATATTTCACTTCATATCTTCAAGTGCAAACTAGAACCTTCTCCTGTTGTTTCTATTAGTAAAAGACAAATTAATTTAAAAAGTTCATGCCTGCGATGCACTTGGCTTTCAGGGCCCCTGTTTTCAATCAAACCTAACTTCTAGTCAGTCACTTTCTATACGCTATAATCTGCGTAAGTTACGCAATTTTTGAAATGACTTATATTTATAGCTTTATAAAGCTATGCCCCTTTTGAAATGACTGATATTTCCAGCCCAGGGCATGGCATTTTAGAATATGCCCTGTTCTCTGTTGATCAGGGGATCATGGAGGGTTCCCAGTTTCAGCTAATGAGGCCAAGGTCAGCCCACAGGAGAGAAAACTGCTCCCTGGCCACAGACTGAACCACCAATTCTGGCCAACCGCCTCGTAAACACAGGCCCTGGTCATAATGGGATCCAGATGGAGGAGTGTGGACAGTCACAGCTGACATTCTACTGACCATGACTCAGTGGAACACAGTTAGCTTGGGGCAGGGCTAGGACTGGTGCTAAGGTCTCTTGTCTCTCCTTTCAGAGCCTGTTTCTTTATAGCAGTGGTGGGATTTGAAACTAGGCTCTGAAAGACTGGAGCTTCAGAACTGAGCCTTAGAGACAGCAAGGTCATTAAACAAAAGCAAGCAAAACAAACAAAAAGCTATTCCCTCTAAGTCAATTCTGCAATCAAACCATCGGAAAAGCTAAATGCACTAACAATGTCCACATTCATACTACGAGGGGGGTAGAACCCCCCATTATAATCTAGGGCCTCGTCCCTTCATTCCTGAGTAACAACAGTTGTCTCCTAGCCTCTGGCTCTCCCCACATGCCCACAACTTTTTTTTTTCTTTGCCATTCCAATTGATTTGTACCATCATTAATTTTCATTAAACTTCTCCTTTGTTCAAGAATTTACAATGGCTCTCAGCACTGGCACTTTGGCTCAACCCAAGCCCCTCAAGCCTGTATTCAAAACTCTCTATTGTCAGGCTTCACTCACCGGTACAGGCCTTCGACTCCCGCCAGGTGTCACTGTCTAAGGAGTCATCATCATTTCTCCCATCTTCCCTTATTTATTCCAGTCTCCATGACCCCTAGTCTTCCCCATCCCTATCTCATGTTAACTTCCCTATTAACCCATCTTGCAAAATCTTTCACTGACTTTTAATTTCTTGAACTGGCTTTGCTCATCATTGTTTCCCTAGAGTCTGGCACACAGTAGGTTCACAATAAATCTCTGCTGAATGACCAAACATTTAAAATATTGAAGCATCAGAATTACAGTGTTGGCAGTGGGTTTGTGTTTTCCACCTCCTCAAAGAGACTGTGAACTCTGCAAGATTAGGGATCATGCCTTACCCTCTGCACTCTGGAGCATGTATCTACTACGGGACACTCAGTAATGAATGTTTGATGAATTGAACTGAAAATTAATCTCCACCCTGATATGGTTTGGATCTGTGTCCCTACCCAAATCTCATGTTGAACAGTGATCTCCAATGTTGGAGGAGGGGCCTGGTGAAAGGTGACTGGGTCATGGGGGCACACTTCCCCCTTGCTGTTCTTGTGATAATGAGTTCTCATGAGATTTGGTTGTTTAAAATCATGTGGCACCTAACCCACCTCTCTCTTCCTCCTTCTCCAGCCATGTAAGACGTGCCTGCTTCTCCTTCACCTTCCTCCATGATTGTAAGTTTCCTGAGGCCTCCCAGCCATGCTTCCTATACACCCTGCAGAACTGTGAGTCAACTAAACCTTTTTTAAAATAAATTACCCAGTCACAGGTAGCTCTTTACAGCAATGCAAGAATGGAATAATACATACCCCCACCTAAAACCACCATGAAATCAACTTAAAACCACCATGAAATCAACTTGAAGAGAGTGTCTGCACCCCAAAGAATCAGATAAAAAAAAAGCTGGGAGCGGTGGCTCACGCCTATAATCCCAGAATTTTGGAAGGCTGAGGCAGGCGGATTATGAGGTCAGGAGATCGAGACTATCATGGCTAACATGGTGAAACCCCATCTCTACTAAAAATACAAAACAATTAGCTGGGTGTGGTCGTGGGCGCCTGTAGTCCCAGCTACTCAGGAGGCTGAAGCAGAAGAATGGGGTGAGCCCGGGAGGCGGAGCTTGCAGTGAGTCGAGATCGCGCCACTGCACTCCAGGCTGGGTGACAGAGCGAGACTCTGTCTCAAAAAAAAAAAAAAAAGAAAAAGAAAAAAGGTTAGATTACTCTGAAAAAGTGGATTATTTGCTCTTTCTCATGTTCAATTTTTGGGTCCTGGTAACAGTCTTACCTGTTTCCAAAAAGTCTAGACAAGAATATTTTGAATAATCCAGAGCAGAAACCAAAAAAAAAAAAAAAATACATATATTTTAATCACTGATTACTCTTTACCTGAATGGCATATGTTTTTGTTTGTGTTTTTCCTGAAAGTGACGTTTAATATTTGGTCTTATTTTTAGTTTGTTGGTTTTGCTGATAATGGAAATACCCCAGTACCAATTTACTGCTTGCTCCAAAAAAAAAGAAAAAAGAAAAAAAATTAACAAACAAAATGAACTGGCATCAATGTAGAATTAAATAAGGAAAGGGCAGGGGCGCCCAAGGTGAAGTAATAAAAGCAAGGACTACCTACAACTCTGTTCTTTTGGGTGTGAATACCTGAAAGGTGACACCATTAAGAAAATCCCTCTGTCCCTCAGAGTAGTGTTTCTCAAAGACTGGTCCTAAGACCCCCTGCCTGGCTCACCTCCAGTTCTCTGAGGCAAGTCTCTGTGGTGGTGGGTGTGGACTTTCTCCCAGGGCACTCCCAGGGAGAATCTGTTCCCAGCAACCTCTCCAGGTGATTCCCATGCACAGTAAAACCTGAGAACCCGGGCAGCTGACAGTTAACTACATAACTGACCTTCGAGTTGGAAGGGAATACCCCTGCTTCAGACTCCAGAAAAAAACTTAAAAAGCAGCCTTTGTTTCCTGAAAAACACACCAGTGGGCTTGCCTCACAGAATACCAACAGGCACTGCAGCCAGGCACATGCCTGAGAGCTGGGGAAAAGAGTTGGCTCTGGGGACACCACCTCCTTTGCCAAGTCCCCCAGGCGAGGATAACATATCCTTGTCTCACACCATTTCTGTGTCACGAGGCGGGGACAATGGTGGGATGAGACACTTAGCCCAGTCCCATGTAAAATGACAGAGGGACACATAAGTACTCTACCTTTTGAAAGTCAGATGTCCTGGGATGATAATGTGCCCAGCTCAGATACAGGGGGCTGAGGGGAGAAAGTCCCCACCGACCACCTGCAGGACGAAGGCCAGCCTGCCGGGAGGCTGGATGCACGGCACGCAATGACTTCCCCAGCCCAGGCGGCTCAAACATAGCCATTCTCTCAAGATGCAGATGCAGCTGAAAGCATCTTCCTTCTGGGACATGGGCCTTAACGATGCACAGTTAAAGAGCTTTTCTTGTCCTCTCTCTTTCCTAATAAGAGGCAAAGCCATCAGGAAAATAACCTTGATAAGCGTGGCCTAGAGCTGGCTGTCCCACACAGCTGGGATGAACAGAGACAGAGCACTAGAGACCGTCCTCGAAAACTCGGATCGATCTATATGGTGGCAAACCACTGCAAGGCTCAGACAAGGCCTGAGGGAGAAACAGAACATTGAGCCAACTTAGAAATGAAGCCTCATTTCAGGCAGAGGAGCGGCTGCCTTTCCTGCTGACCGTATCCTTGGAACCAGCGATGGACATAGGCAGGCTGACGCGAGGGCCTGAAGGTGACCACAGAAAGGAGGAAGAGGCCTTTCTGCTCAGAATTTTAGGCAATGGTGATTTCAGGGGTGAAAAGAGGATACTACCACCACTAAGCGGAGGGTCCTTCAGAGGGATGTCGGGATACAGGGGCCAGATGTGACTGTGCCTGTCACGAAGTGGGGAGAAGAGGGCTCCTGAGGCCCAGGAACGGCCAGCAAACCAGCCTGCAACACCCACCAGAGGCGTCCAAAAGGCCTGATCTCACCCACAGAGTGGGGCAGGAGAGGATCGCCGTGAGTCCAGGTGAAGGAGTCAGCCCTCCCCAGACCTCACAGGCAAACTCCTACTGCTGCCGCAGGCTTCCTGAGCTAGGATCCCCGATTTTGCAGCCTGTCTCCTCAGCACTAGGGGCACCAGCACTAGGGGCAGGAAAGCAAAGAAAAACTGCAGAGTCCAAGGGGGTGGGCAGGGATGGCTCTAGGAAGTGTCCCGTGGCACCAGAAGGCAAGATGACAAGGGGGTCTTAAGAATCCCCAATTCAGCTTACTTGATTCGCCAAGTTTTGCTCTAAGGATGTGCTGCCTTTTAAACAGAGTTTGTTGAAGTCTTTTTACAAGTTGCCATGCTAGCTTTTAGTAAATTTTAATAACACTGGTATGTGTTCATGATGCAGCAATTCAGATGAACTAAATAAAAGCCCTAGCAGCCAAGTCAGGGGCTCTTCACCCTGAATTCAGGCCAAGAACTAGAAAGAGCCAGCCTTTGGCATGCTGAATTTACCAACCTAAATATGAAGTGGCACAGCGGCCTCCCGTGTGGGGTAACGGAGAGCCAGCACAGCACCAGCTAGCCCCCAGTGGGGCTGGTACCCGGGACGGCCACTAGAGCTGGCTTTCAGAGGCCCAGGCACTCTCTACAGAGAACATGTGCTGTCGGTACCAGGCACCCAAACCTCCAGATCCACTCAACCACTGCCCATCTTTCTCCTCTGGACACAAGGAGGTGCCCACTTTCCTTGGGGGCTCCCGCCCGGGGCTTACTTCTCCCTGCCATTGGCTCTGAGGCCAGCAGGGCAGAGAGTGGATAGCATGGTCAGGAGGAGGGAGTGGAGAGGAAGTAGAGGGGCAGCAGTAGACCTGTCTGTCCACACAGGGCCTGGTGCTGAAAGCACAGGCCAGTGGAGACCTTTCCTGCACATAGGAAATGAGTGGGAAAGGAATCCTCAGGGCAGGGCAGAGAAGAGGCTTGCAGAGAGCTGCTCTAACTCATGAAATGTCTCCTAAAGGGAAGAGGGAAGACAGAAACAGCATAGGTGGAGAGGCCTCAAAACCTCCTGTGTGACTCAGGATTAAGATAAAAGGAGACAGGGTGGAAGGTGGGAGGGCATCTGGGGACCCAAGCGGAGGGGCTGTTGCTCTCCCAGGGAAGGAGGGCCTGGTGCCCAGCAGGCTGAGGGAGGGGCTGGGAAGAGACTTGCAACAGCTCTGCCTGCAGCCAGGCTGGGGGCCCAGACAGGGAGCAAGAAGGGGAAGCTGGCCCAGGTCAGCCCCAGGAATGGGTGACAGGTCAGCTGTGTCGACACGGCACTGGGGCATGTTCCAGCCTTCTCTCTGTGGCCTTGAAAGGCGCATGGAGAAAGCACACCCGCAAGCGAGTGTGGGGCAGGAGGTCTCAGCAGGATGGCCTCCGGGGACCCTGGTTTTCCTGCCTACATGGCATGCTCTTAAATGTGCATCCGTCCCATTTTCTCATGGGAGTTTCAGTTTTCTTTCTCGTGACTTCTATCTCTACTGGACTGTTCGGCAACACCCCAAACACATGCCCAGGCTGGTTCCACAGAGCAGGGTCTTGCTTTCCATCCCTGCCACCTCCCTGCTGCACACCTGCCATGGCCGGCCACGGAGTGACACACCTAAGCCATGTTACAGCCGTGTTACCCCCCAGCCGCCCACGAGGCTGATGAGAGGATTTTTCCCAGTTCATGGGTTAGGAAATGAAGGCATGGAGAAATCAGGCAATTAGGAGAGGAGGGACCAGGTTCACTCTGGCCTTTCCTGACTCCAAAGCCAGCATTCCCATCTCAGCTCCGTGTCGGCAGCAGTTCCAATCCTGACTGCATACAGGGGTCCCTGAAAAGCTTCCAGATACCCCAGGATGGCAAGGGCCCTGTCTACATCCCTATACCTAGCACTGTGCCTGGCACATGTTAGAAGTGAAATCAAAGCTAGTTGAATGACTGCATGTGTGAGTCCATGACTGAACACACTTCCCTGCCACAGACACTATCATTCCTCCATCATCCTGACCCAAAGCCTGGAGTCACCTCACCACAGGAGCCAGCTAGCTGGCCCCAGACTAGTCTCTCCCTTCCTCCAGCCCTTCTGCACATGGATAGACAAGGAACCTTCTCAGAACACCCTTTTCACCCCATTACCTTATGTTGTTCAAGGTTTCCAGGACTCGCTCTGGGTTTGCGGACACAGTTCAAATTCCGTGATCTGATATTTAAGACCCCCAGTGACCTGGTTCCAACCCATCCTTTCACTCACATCTCCCACCACTCACAAACTGTTCCGGCCAGGCGGGTGTCCTTCTTGTTTCCTGTAAATTCCCACTAGTGTGACTGTGGACTGTGGATGGCATGTCCCTCTCTCTCCACCACCTGCCTAGATCCTACCCATCCGGGAGGACAGAACTCCTCTGCTTCGCCTCTGCTCTGCACCCCAGGTCCCAGGGAGCCCTTCCAAAACTGAACACCTATGCCACGGATCTTACCTGGCTCCATTCTAATGTGACTTCTAATTGATATCACAATGTGCACATGTTCTAATCTCCTAAGTACATTAAGATCACTTGAAGGCAAGAACTGTAGACATAATTTTATCTCACCACAGTGACTAAGGCTGCACATTTTCTGTGAGTGCCACTGGGCATTCAGCAGCTCCTGTCTCCATGTGGACAGTCTTACCTGTAATATCTAGACTGCAAGTAGGTGGAGCACACAGCCTTGGACACGTGGCTGGCTGAACCAAAGTCGATGACCTTGACTCTGTATGGTTGTCTAGATGGATCCACCAGCATGATGTTTTCTGGTTTGAGGTCAGCATGGATAAGACCTAGGCTTTTGAGTTTCATCAGGGCTGTGGCTACCTGCTGGAGAACTGGGCGAATGTATTTGAGGGGCAAGGGGCTAAACTTGTTTTGCTTCAGAAAGTCATAGAGGTTCTGCTCCAACATCTCGAAGACCAAGCACGTGTGGTTCTTGTGCTGGAAACATTCGTAGGCCCGGACGAAGTTATAGTCATCGGCACTCTCCGTGCTCAACCGGGCCAGGATGCTCACTTCAATCTGACCTTGTCGGGCATAGGACGGGTGGTTCTTCAGGATCTTGATTGCTACAATCTCATTGGTGCCCCGTTTCCAGCACTTGACCACTTGCCCAAATGTCCCTCGGCCCAAGAACTCTAAGACCTCGTAAGTGTTGGTCATGGAGCACAGCACCTCATGCTGCACCAGCTGATAGTCGCCCTCGCTGTTGGAGCCACTGTTTTTGGAGGTGGCAGTCGACGTGGTGGCAGTGGCGACAGTGGCCCCGCTGGCATTATTCTGAATCATGGGTGGGTGCTCCTCGATGATCTGCACGCTGCTTGTGTTCTCGATCTCCTCGCTCTTACGCTTGAGGCCACATTTTTGGTAGGTATCAAGGAGGCTCACAGTGCTTCGACGCATTAGGTTGTGTGGTCCGCCGAGGACGTGCCCGGTGACAGAAGTGCTGCTTGCTGAGGTGACCACGATGTGCCCGGTGCTTCCTGGGAAGATGATGGTCTGCTCGTAAGGTAGGCTTGGGTTTGGGACCGGCAAGGAGGTGCTGACGGTTGTGGTGGCTGGCTGCGACGGGGGAATGTTCTTGCTCTGGCTATACACTTTGCTGTGGGAGCCGTACCCAGTCATGTCCCAGTTGGAACTCGGCTCTATTTTCAGTTTCTTCACACTACAGAAGGCACTTGATTGAAGGGTGTGAGGGGAGAAAACTTGCACATGTGAGGCCATACCTACAAGGAAAGGAAAATGAAAAGTAAGTATCGGATTCAGCTTGGTATAAGTAAACTCAACAGATTCCCTTCAGTTCTCATCTTGGTTTGGGCCACACAGAATGTTTCCTTCCCATTTGAAAACAAGGTTGAAAAAGTCAATCTATTCCACCCAGAAGCACATTCTGGTCACTGAGTTTGTGGAACCAAGTGGTTCCAGGGTGCCACCTGCCACCATTAGGTGCCAGCAACACAGTTGAGACTCAGAAACAGAATTCCAATATCAGGACATAAGTAATCATTTTTTAAAATAAACATTATTTGTGACAGAAATGGATTCTTCTTCAGTTCTCCCTG